>NC_090923.1:1168291548-1168594579 GCF_040938575.1 Ambystoma mexicanum
AGAGGCGGTGCAACTGTCATCGAGGCCTGTGACTGCTGCGATGACATCGCTGATGGAGTAGACGGTTTTGCCTTGTGGATCGTCGATGGGGGCCGCCAATGATTTGGTCAGGGTCATCGACAGATTTCTTCCTGCCCCATGGATGAAGTGTTTCCCTGTCAAGCCGACACCGATCGGTCATGGGCTGTCGACGGATTTGTGGATGAGGAAGCAGAATTGACTTGTTTAGCTGTCGACTAGGAGTGCTTTGACTGTAGAGGTGGTCTTGATGCCATTGCTGAATCTGACGTCAAGACCACCTTGGGCGAGGTCGACTGCGCTTTATGAGACTTCCTCCCATGGGAAGAAGCCTCATACAATGTTGACCTCTTGAAAGAGGGAGTTTGTTGGCTAGGCCTGCTCTGTCTCAGTGAGGCATGACTCCGGGCTGAAGCAGAGTCAGAGGTTCCTCTGGCATTATCGCACCAAGCCACTAACCTGCGGTGGTGGTCTCAGAGCATTTTTATAAGAAAATGACTGACAGATGGCGCAGTCTTAGATGCTGTGTGCTGGGGAGAGACAGTAGAGGCAATCATCATGGAGTTCTTCTGCGTATACATTTTTGAGGCTGCATCTGGCACAGGCCATAAAGAGGCTCTTCTTCCTGGCATTTGCCATGGATGGATGAAGGCCTCATAGTGGAACACGAAAATCTGGAGTGAAGGATTCACACAATCATGGTGAAATGGAAACAACTTGTACAAAAAACCGGTGGAAACGACAAATATGATGGGAGTCATCAGAAATCGCTCCCAACACATAGCGTGCGTTAAAAACAGAAAAAAAAGATGGCGTCCAGGCGTGGAGCTAAGGGATCCCTGTTCTGTTGGCTATGTGGAAATATGAGCCAAATTGACTGCTAGAGCACTAAAGTGACTGTAGTTTCAGTTTCAATTTTAAAAATAAACTGCTCTATATCCATACAGCATGTGAATCTATGAAAGATCAAATTCTGGAGAAACCTTCTATCACATATGGACACCCACAAACCCGGTGATGAATGGGATGCAAGCCACTGCGTTCTAGCGCCAGTGCAGGATACGGAAAAGCACTCCCCATACAGCATCTCAGCGAGCATATGGTTACATCACGCTAAAGCAGACAACACCGTTCGGCATCAAGCAGAGTTCTCAAAGTCAGGATGGCCACCTGAACGGAACCTTCCACCTCATTTAAGTCAGTACAGGAAGTTCCAGGCTGAAATCACAGAAGGTATACTCCTCTGCCGAACTGAAACACCTACCATCGGCAAATCTTACCCACACGCTACTCGGCTTAGCTCACAAGGAGGATTTAGGTTGTACGTTATCAAAATGAAGAGTGAGAAAACAAGATTAGTGGCTGGGCATGGATAGCAACAAGGAGCATCACATCGCCTCTTGCTCAGGATGCAAAGGAGGAGAATAGAACTTGACTACCCTGTGCTCCACCCAGGCAATGTGTGGAGTTGACAGGACAGCCCTGGCAGCAGAAGACAGGCATAGACTTTATTGGCTCAATGGAACACATGCCACTTGACCAAAGGGATGCTCTTGTGTTGACTCATTACTCCACCAAATGGATCAAAGCTAAATGTATACAAGAAATAAACAGAACAATAATATAGACGCATACAAATATTTTCAGGAGGGAATGATGTCCCAGCAAGCTAGTTTAAGATAAGAGTGTTTCGTCTCAGGGAAAATAAAAGTTCCTACAATACAACAACATAATACACATTTGATCCCCCTTGTAACACCCAAGACAAAATGTTCTAGTAGAAAGGGCAAGTCATATGATCAAAGAAGCAATCCAGCAGGCTTGAGCTAGTGGAACTGACTGCCGCGACGCAGTGCAGAAAACCATATGATATGACATGGCATTTGTAACGCGCCTATACACAAGTGTTTCAAGGTGCGACGAGGCAAGAAAGGGGGAAACAGAGGCAGGACAGACAAAAATCTTACTAGGCCAAGTGGCATTGAGATCGTGCAAGTGCAGGGGAGGGGAAAAATGCTAGGGGAAAAGGGAGGGAGCAGTGCTGTACATGGGATCAAAACAATGATAAGTGCGGCCAGCAGGTGCAAGGGTAAGTGTAGACAGCAGGTGCCCAAAAGTGCAGGTAGGGGGGGACTGTAGGGTTACAGATAAAGACCCAAGTGCAAGGGTTGCAGTGGGGCAGTGGAGGTGTGCAACTGGACAGGCAACGACCTGGGCCCGAAATCAGAGGGTAGCCAGGTGACCAGTGCAGTATCAGACAGGAAATCAGCAGGGCAGAGAAAGAGAGAAGCCAGAAGCCAAGAGGAAGGTCTTGGGGTGCTTCCGGAACCAGAGATGGTTCTCCTCGAATTTCAGAGAGGCAGGGAGGCTGTTCCAGAGGGAGGCCCCAGCCGAAGAATGAGATCTACCACCAACTTGCTGCTTGGAGAAGCGACTGACCTTGGAGAGCGAAGAGCTCGAGTAGGAAGGTATTTACGAAGAGAGATTCGGAGGTACCCAGAAGGTCTTGTGGACAATACAGAGGGTCTTTAATGTAATCCTTGCAGCTACTGGGAGCCAATGCAGAGATTTAAGTGCTGGAGAGATACGATCCCTGGGCTTGAGGCGAGTCTTGCAGTTCGAGTTGTAGAGGGTGGTGAGTAGAAGCAGGCAGATTTAGAAAGAGGCAGTTGCAGTAGTAAAGCCTAGAGAGAACCATAGCTCTAGAGACAGTGAGTTTCTGGGGGAAGGAAAGGAAGAATACCCCTGAGGAGGTGCAGTTGGTAGTTTGACTTCTTATAGACGTCAGAGATGTGAGGAGTTATCAGCCCATAGAGTTACTAGACCCGCCACCACTCGAGTCATCCCTTTCCAACTAATAAGGATAAACAGCCCACACAAGACCAAATCCTACCTGGGCACATCCAAACATCATCGACCAAATGACAGACATGTTATATGGCATTTGTATAGCAACTGCTGCCATGGTGTGGCCACGAAGCGCTGTGGGATGAACGCCTTTCGGAAGACCGTAGTCCGAGATGTGAGGGAAGGATTTCTAAAATGTGTGTGTGTATTTTTACTCAGAACGAAGGTTGGGAGGGAGTGATTAGGTCCATGATAGCAGCCCATGGATATCAGATGAGAGGATGGGTGCCTTGACAGATTGTCAGGGGAGTAGGAGAGTCAAGGAGACTGATTATGTTAACAGCTGGACGGAATTATTTCACAAGACTCCGCTGTGTTCTATTGGAGGTGGTGATGGGTGTTTGGGTGGATTCGAGTAGTGTTTATTGCAGATGTATTGAGGTGGGTGGGCAGTTCCCCGGGCGGGATACAGCTATGTCCATTTGTGATGAAGTGCTTGATGTTCCAGCCAAGCAAGACCGACACCTAGTTAGATTTGATCTTGCTGAGCTTATCATGAGGCCTGACTGAGATGCGTTTCATGGAGGCCATTACCCACCTTGTCGACTCCTCGGGTGCCCCTGTATTCCTGTCAGGGGAGGGTAATAGTTCACCTAGGAGATGGACTAAGTCTGTGAGGATGCTGAAGGGAAGAGCCAGGTTGTGAGAGCCTTCCATAAGGCGAGGTGATCCTCCATGCGGCGGATGGTAAATGGGCTTGAGTTCCAAATGGACCGAGAAAGAGGAGCCTCCTATTCTGGTTCATTTTGCCACTGGAATGACGAGGATGAGAGCTGCTCCTGATCTGAGGTTTCTGGTAGGCCTGTAGTGTGTATGTTTATGCTGCAGACATTCTGGCCCTATGTTGTGGAAAGCTCAGTGGGTGATGCACATTGCCTTGAAGGTGGATCATCGCCTGACCGGCAGCCAGTGAAGGACACATTTTATGTGCTCTTTAGGGCCTAGGGCTAGGATTAGCAGAGATTCATACACATTGGGGTTTTCTTAGTTGTGATGCAGGGGCCACCAGATATAGGGCGTTGGCATAGTCTAAGCATAAAAGGATGACAGCAATGATCGCAGAGACTCTGTGTGGGAAGGTTAGGTAGGGAAAGATGCGGCAGAGAATCTGCATGTGTAGGTAGCAGCTTTTTGTCATGGAATTAACGTGATGTGATAGGGTCAGGTCCGCGTCCATAATACATCAGAAGTTTTTTACTATGTTGGAGGTGATGGCGGATTGCTTGAGAAAGTAAAGTGGTATGGTTACAGCAAAAGGAAATCTTCAACAGATGAAGCACAAAATCGTCCAGAGAAATAAGTAGTTGACATAGTCAAGATACGGATGTGCCAGAAAGACAGGACTACTTCCTCAAGATATGGAAGGCCCGTAGCAGTCACTGGTGTACAAGGTGATACGAGAACTGTTGAGGTGGGAAAAGATGGAACATGGCCAGAGTAGTGATATATCAAAGAACGGTGCACCCTGTTTTGGCATGAGTCTTTTTGGTGCAGCCCATTTTGCCGCACTACTGTGGCTGCAAACCCCTTTCGGTACGGCCACAGTGGCGTGACAGCGAACTTAGCGCCGCTCATTTGGAGCGAGGGTGATGTAGGCGCAGCTGACAACACTTAGCAGCTGTGCCGAAGTCGCCCTGATGCCAAACAGGCACCTAATCTTTGCACATATGGAATACATTACTCACCGTAATCGTATTTCTGGTGCTTGTATCTTAGATTCACATTCTATGCATAGGCCGACATCTAGTGGAAGCTGCGGAGTATTACAGTTTTTCGAAACTGGGCGTCGATATAGGGCGTGCCAGTAATACTATCCCTATTGTGATGTCCCCTGTACCCATAATCCCTCATGCGTGTGGGTTCCTCAGATTGTATTTTTTCTGACATGAGGTAGCATGAGGAGTAGTGGGAGTAAAGAGTACCTAAACAGATACATACATGGAAAGCTCAAGTAAACATCTATTCACCTTCTCTCAGAGGAGGAAGGGTGGGCGCATGTGAATTTAAGCAGATACAAGCATCAGAAATACAATTACGGTGAGTAATGTATTCCTTCTGATGCTTGTGTAATCTGCTTAGATCACATGCTATGCATAGATTAGCGAGCAGTGTTATGAGAAGGTGGTGGGTTGTGAGAAGGAGTAGCAGCAAATAGATGTTTTAGAACCGCTTGTCCCACCTGTGTATCTGTCTTGGAATGAGTGTCAATGCAGTAGTGCTGAGTGAAGGTGTGAACTGAGCTCCATGTAGCTGCTTTGCAAATTTTGTCTAATGGTACGTTTGCAAGAAAGGCTAACGTAGCCCCAGTGCCCCTTGTGGAGTGGGCTCTAGGTGTAAAAGGTAGTGTCTTTTGTAATAATGAATAGCATAACTGTATACATTTGACTATCCATCTGGAGATTGCTCTCTTTGAAACACACTCTCCTTGTCTGCCTGTAGCCATGGAGACAAACAGTTGATCCGTCTTCCTAAGCGGTTTGGTTTTATCTACGTAGTAGATAACCGCTCTCCTTACATCTAGTGTGTAGAGTTTGACCTCAGCTGAGCTAGTGGGCCTTTGAAAGAAGGCCGGGAGCTCAATAGACTGGTTTACGTGAAACTTAGAAATAGATTTAGGTGAAAACCTAGGATGAGTCCGTAAAACCAACTAGTCCTCATGTATGACAAAGAAGGGGTCTTGCACTGACAAGGCTTGGATCTCGCTGACTCTTCTTATGGAAGTGATCGCCACTAAGAAGGCAGTCTTATATGTAATGTTCTAAGGGTAGCTTGTTGCAAAGGCTCGAAGGGGGATCCCATGAGTTTTGCTAGCACTACGTTTAAATCCCAACTAGGCAGGGGGTTAGAGACGGGAGGATGTATTCTTTTCACTCCATCCATGAAAGCTTTGAGGACTGGCACTTTCCACCGTGACATTTTACTTTGAGAGGTGGTGTATGCTGATAAGAGAATTAAAGACCAACCCTGAATCCAACAGGTGGAGCATGTAAGTAAGAATGTGTGAAGGCACACACTCTATGGGGTTGATCTGTTTAGATTGGCACCAAATGACAAATCTTTTCCATTTGTTGAAATAGCAGTGCCTAATGTTTGGTTTCCGTGCTTCCTTTAGGATGTCCATGCACCGTTGTGGAAGCCTAAGATGTCCGAACTCTATGACTTCAGGAGCCAAGCTGCCAAGTCACTTAAGAATGATCGAGTCCCACCAAGCCTTCCGTAAAGCCATTAAAACCAAGCTTTTTGTATAACTGCCTGATTGTTTGACCACTTGACTATGCTTCTCAAGTCACCCAACAGTCACGTATTAAGTCACCTATTTTTATGCATTTGTACCTAAGAGACCAATTTTGGTCACCTGTAACCTACTCAATCACACTTTCTTGCAAGATTTCATGTAACAGCGCCTCAATGCACCAGGGCTGTAAGTGTGCTATACAAATGCGAATAAATAAATAAATAAAATAAGTTCAAAGAGTGAGGTTGTGGGTGTAATGTTACTCCCCCGTGTTGAGTCAACAGGTTGACCTGGTACGGGAGCTTGATGGGATCGCACATCGCCAGCTTGCGCAAATGTGGATACCACGGTCGTCTCGCCCACATAGGAGCAAATAGGATGAGTGTAATTTGCTCCCTGTGTATTTTGTTCACTATCCTGTTGATTAATGGAGTTGGGGGGAAAAGCGTAAGCAAATATCCCTGACCAGTTCATCCATAGGGTGTTACCCTTGGAGAGCGGCTGGGGAAAACCTGGACGCAAAGTTTGGGCATTGCTTGTTTTCTCTTGTAGCAAACAAGTCCAGAGAGGGGTAACCCCAAAGAGAGAAGATTTGGTCTACGACATTTGTGTGCAGTTTCCACTTGTGCTGTTTTGGTAGAGGGTCTCTGCTGAGAGAGTCCGCTAGTGTGTTTAGTATCCCTGGAACATATTGGGAAGACAGAGTTGTTAGTGTGCAGTTCCCTTTGGGAACACTGCAAAAGATTTAGGACTACAGGTGTTAGCAGTAAACCCACTTGGTAGCAGTCTGTACCACCCAGATTTACCTGGTAGCTGTGGCTGAGCAGTCAGACTTCCCTCAAGAAGAGTTAGGCAGTATGTAAAGTATACACAATAGGCACTTAGACACAATAATACAAGCAAACACAGACCAGAGCTTTGGTATCAAAGTATATAATTATTTATTTAAAAACACACTGTTTGAAACACTCCAGCACTCTTATTGTAAAACACTCTAAACACAGTTACTATTTTAATACATACAACCCTTATTCCTTATCAGATAAGTGTTAGTTAACACCACTTATTTTCATACAAAGGTGAGTGCTTAACTATAGATGGCACTCCAACAAGTTCATGAAGAAGGGAGGGAAAAAGACAGAATATGAGAAGGTACACCACTCCAAGCTTTAGGAACACTATTAGCAAGGCAGAAGAGCAAAATTCACTTGTGAGCCAAAGTCCATAGGCTGGGCCCACTCTTGGAGAGAGCAGAGCACAAATGCGCCCAAGATCACACAGTTACACTAGGCTTAGAAAGTCTTGCAGAGAGTACGAAAAGTTTAGCCAGGGTGTCCCAGGCTAACTCGGGTTCGAAAGCCGGGGGCTTAATCTACCCCGTACAGTCGGTGGCAAGGGAAGCCCGGCGGGACACGGTACCTTAAGTGGGAAGGATCCTCCAGCGGTGGCAGTTGTTCCTGGCAGCGGGTGCAAGTCTTGTCGTCGTCCAGGGGAAGAGAAGATCTCGTCTTGGAGGAAAGATGCAGGTCGTTGCACTGCCAGGGAAGAAACCAGCCGCAGAGTTTTCCGGTTAAAGGTATTACCCTTTAATTCGCTGTAAAACGTGGTATCCCGGCTGCCGGGGTGCTTGGCACAGGCAAGGCGGCCACGAGATACGTCGGGAAGGCGAAAAGACGGTGAAACTGGTTATCCCCACCAGTCAAAGGAAGGAGACTCTCTGGCGGGAGATTTCCTCTGTCGTTGGGAAAAGTGGTGAGACGGTCCAGCAGGGCTCCACCGGTGGTGTCGTCGTGGCAGGTCGGCTCAGCTTCTCCCTCGTCGGATTCTTAGGTCCTGTGGCGACTTCTAAAGTTCCAGTCCCCAAAGCCCTGCTTTTATGCAGAAAACCCCCATTCACTCAGCCTAGCTGTCACTCAATCATGCTAAGTGGTGAGCCGGCCGGCTCACCACTTGGGCCAATCAGGACGGAGTGCGACTTGAGTTGCCTAGGCAACTCAGTCCAGGGTGCCTAAATCCCCCTCCACCCCTCCTAAGTACCCCAGACAGAGTGGCACCACTTTGGAGGGCTTCTGTGGAGAAGCCCGCCAAAAAGTGGAACAAAGGGCTCGACTTGGGTTGGAGTCACAGAAGAGAACACAAACGCCATTTTAGAACCGAGTTTTGGCAAAAAACACCAACCGGAGAATTAATATTAATTAAATAAACCGGCGGTATGTTCGAGGCTATCGTAATTAAATAAATAAAGATAGTAGCCTCGAACAATGGGAAAATCCCATAGAGAAATATTCGCGGCTGAATATAAAAAGTAGTATCCACTGCCACGAGCAAAAACTCGATCAGGGGGGACGGAGACGTGCCCCCTCGACTAACAGACCCTGGGGCAATCGAATTGCCCCAGCCAGTACGTCCACAATATGATGGTTTGTACTGGTTCTGTTCAGAATTTAAGACTAGTTAAGTCAATGGTGACTTTACAGACCCTGGGAGACAGTAGTCAGTCCCAGGGTATGGAGTCTATACTGAGGCGTCACTATGACACCCCTGTGTTACTGCACTGAGGGTGCCGTGTAACACACATCACAAAAACACATGAAGCCCTATGGAGTGAAAGACCCCATTGCCCATTAAACACATCTAGAGTCAAAGAAACACACTCAAATCATGTCCAAGAGTGAGGGTAAAAGAGTCTCACTCTTGGCAGGAGAAAAATAATGAACCTCAAAAATCCAGCAAAGCTGCTGGGGGACTCACTAGGTTAGGAAATTCAGCCTAAACAGAGAATTCTCCCTAACAAGAGTCATCCCTCGTCCAAGTGCCAACTTCCATAATTTCTGTGCCAGTTTGGACAGATTTGGAGAGTGTGTACCTCCTTTCTTGTTGACATAGAACATCGCGGTTGTGCTGTCCGTTAGGACTTGTACCGACGTGTTCGTCAGATGTTCCTCGAAGGCTTGTAGGGCTTTGAGGACTGCCAATAACTTCAGAAAATGTATTTGTTTCTGTGCAGTCACTTTTGACCACAGGCCGTGTGCTGTGTGGTGAAGGTAGTGGCCCCCCCCCCACCCGGAAAGGGACACGTCCGTCGTGACGACCGCTTGTGCTTCAAGTTCGCAGAAGGGCTTGCCCTCGAGTAGATTTTCCCTTGACCACCAGCTTAAGTTCTGAACCAGTGTTAGCGAAACAACCACTAGATCGTCCCACTGAACACTTGCCTGAAACCATTGTTTCGCCAACCGTTCCTGCATTGGTTGCATGATGCCATCATACCCATGGATGGGTAGGCTAAGCCTGTCTTTGTATCTAATACAGCTCCTAGGAACTGTTTGTGTTTGGTATTAGATTTGACTTTTTCTCGTTTATTGAGAAGCCCAATTGGAAGAAAAGGTCTATTGTCCTTTGCGTGTTTGCCTTGCAAAGCTGGAAGTTTTCTCCCATGATCAGCGAGTAGTCCAGGTAAGGGTACACTGGTATTGACTCCCTGCGTAGGTGCGCTGCCACCACCGCCAGTACTGTGGTGAACACCCTTGGAGCCGAGGCTATACCGAAGGGCAGCACCTTGAACTGATAGTGTAGGTCTGCTACTTTGAATCGCAAGAATCTTCTATGCGCTGGGAACATTGAGATATGAAAATGGGCAATTTTCATGTCCAATGTTGCCATGTAATCTCCCCTTTTTAATAGAGGGATTACTTCTTGTAGCGTTGTCATGCGAAATTTTTGTGGTTTTACAAATTTGTTTGCAGGGCGCAGGTCTAGTACCGGGCGCATGGTCAGATCTTTCTTTGGAACAAGGAAGTATGTTGAATAAATACCCTTGTTTAACCCTTTGTGTGGCATGACCTCAATGGCTTCCTTGAGGAGTAGAGCTTTCACCTCTTCTAGCAGGATAAGTTGTTCTTCCTGCGATGGTTTCTTTTGGCGTGGGGGGAGGTTTGACGGTCTTCTTTGAAGCTCTATACAATAACCCCCATTCACCGTTGATAACACCCATTTGTCCGATGTTATAGCCTCTCATGCGTGGGTGTAAAACGATGTTCGTCCCCCGACTGGGGAGGCATGGTAGGGGACCCATAGCGGGGCGTCATTGCTTAGACGGTGTCCCTCCACCTCTGGTGGGGGAAACTCTCCCTCTTCCGCTGGCCCGGCGCGGACCCCTGGGGTAACCCTAGGTGGCTTGTGGTTGTCTATTAGTCAGTTGACCAAGTGATTTGAGGGTCTCATATTCATCCTTGGCAGACTTGAGGGAGTCTTCAACTGCCTTCCCAAATAATACATTTTGCTCCACTGGCATATTCAGTAGGGTAGCTTGAGTCTCAAGTTTAAACCGTGATTGTCTAAGCCAGGCATGTAGTTTTAAAATGGTGGCTTCTGCAATAAAGTGTCCAGCGTGGTCAGCTGCGTCAAAGTTATTCTTTAAGAGGACGCCTGCTGTAGCTCTACCTTTGGCAGCCAGAAGGGAGAGTTTTGTTTTTAGTGGCTCTGGTGCTGACTGCTAGTGCCTTTACCTCATCCCACTTTGTGCAGTCATAGCTGGATAGCAAGGTGGAGTGGTTTCCTATACGCACCTGGTATGCTGCAGTGGACGCCATCTTCCTGCCCATGGCATATCATTTTTTGCTCTCCTTGTCCGGAGGGGCTTCGGAGGAGGACAAGGGAGTACCAGCTCTCTTGTGGGTGGTGGTAACAACCAGAGAGTCAGGTTGAAGATGTCCCCTTATACATAGGGGGTCGGAAGGTGCAGGTCTGAAGAGCTTCTTGATCCTAGGGTTTACTGCCCTGGTATTGTTAGGTTGTTCTAGGGAAGGTTGGCTCCTTCTTTGGACCGATTTGAACAGGGGGATGAACTGGGTTGCCGGTTTTTTATCAGCTAGCATATTCTCAGCAAAAGCTTTGTCCTGTTGGACCTCTTGTGTTTCGATGCCGAAATGCTCTGCAGCCCTTATTAGTATATCATTAAATAATGGCTGGTTATCAACAGGGGAGTCTGGTAAAACAGGCTCTTGCGGGACTGGGGAGTCCATTGCGAAAACTACAGACTCAGAGTCTTCCTGGTCTTTGTCTTCTTCTTCCCAGTCGTCTTAACCCTTGATGTCCCGATAAGTAGGTTCACTCTCCTAAGTATTCCTCATCCCCTACATCCTGATCATAAAGATCATAAGAGCGATGAGGAGTCTTGTGTGGTGGTTTAACCACCAATTGTATAGTGGGGCGAGATCTCTTTATAGGGTACACCTGATGCCTGGGACTGAGAAGCTGTAGGTGTTATGTTGGAACTAGACGCCTGTGTAGTGGAGGGCGTGGGGTTTAAGTTCTGCAGAATTTGAGGATTTTTTTCAAAGAAATTTGCTAGGCAAGTCATGCGACTCATGACTCAGTCAATGTCTTCTGCAGACCATTTGGCCGAACTGGGTGTTACCCCTGGGTAGGTGGAGATATCTTCTCCTTGCCAAGTGAGTCCCTTTCTCTAGAGGAACTGGATTTGTCTCTCTCCTTATGGTTCCGGCTCTTAAAAGATGATTTTGGAGCTCGGGTTCGTAGAGGGGGTTAAGGACGACTCCCTGGACTTGTCCCCGGATGCAGGCTGAACTTGGACTGTGGGGATGGGCTTGCGTCTCGTGGCCGGGCGGGGGGAGTATTGAGTCGGGTGACTTTGGTCTCGACAGGCTTGTCATGTGGCGGCCACTCGGAGCGCCCAGAGGACAAAGGATCAGAGGATCTCCCCTTCACCGTTTACTCTCGGTGTGCGACCTTACTCGCATCGTCGTGGGGTGTGTGTTTGTGGGGGAGTGTGGTGCCCTTGCCGCCGGGTGTCTTCCCCATAACAGGACCGCTGGCCTGTCTACTAGAGTCGGGGGCCGGCACTGGGGAACGCTGGGGCTCCCCGTCACCCTCGCCGTCGGATGCCTCTTCGAAGTCTATGGAGGCCTCGGCCTGCATGGCGTGATGGGCCCAATTGTTTGTTCGCCTGTCCTTGAGGGTTTTTGGTGGGAGTAGTTTACACGCCCGACAATGCACCTCGTTGTGGTCTCTATTCAAGCATGTTACAGACCCTATGCTTGTCGACCCACGTGAACTTCCTATTACAAGAGGGGCAGAACTTAAAAGGGTGGCGCTGTCGAAGGCTTCGTCTGACGGTCAGCTTCAAAGTCTTCTTCAATCTTTATTGCGCTGAATCACGGCATCGGCAAAAGGACAGGAAGACACAGTAACTTAATAAAGTTCAATGGCGTACGCCCAAAATGGACTCTGCTTATATTTAGCGGCTGCTCACGATGGCGGAAACAAAACAATCTGAGGAACCCACACACGTGAGGGAGTATGGGTACAGGGGACGTCACAACAGGGATAGTATTACTGGCACGCCCTATTTCGACGCCCATTTTCGAGTTTCGAAAAACAACTAATACTCTGCAGCTTCCACTAGATGTCAGCTTATGCATAGCATGCGATCTAAGCAGATTACACAAGCATTATAAATATATATATAAATATATATATAATAATTATCACTGTTGTCAGTGGCAGCTGAAACTGGCTGGATCACTGACCTCCAAGGACCAGTACTTGGTGTTAAGGGGTTAAAATTGTGAGCATGACAACTTTGTGAAAGTTTTTCAACAAATGCAATTTTTTTATATTCAAAGGTTGTATGAACCCCTCACTATCCCTACCCTAACGAGGATTTCCCTGCTTAAAATAAACTAAACACTCGAACAAAGGATAGCTGTCCCTCACACATACAATAAACAAGGAAATATATGGCAGTTCAAAACAATAACGATTAGGTTTGTAATCACAGTCTCTTTATAATCCCCCTTCCCCCACAGTTAAGTTAAATATGGCTTCACAGTTTAAGAAAAGTAAATAAGGATATCTTGCTTCACCACAAAGTTCCAACACAGTTCTTTGCAATTTTAACGCTTCAACTGAACGTTCAACACTCCAGTGATTCAACAAAGAAACTCTTCCTTGAACAATTTAAAAGTTTATCCTTCAAAGTACAGTTTCTCAGTTCATCAAATAGCATCAATAAATGTCTTGGTCAGGATGATTTGCCACAACTGATGGTATACTTGCCTCCCTGAACAGCGCTTCACAAGTAATAGTGCCTTTTGTGGTTAAAGTCAACAAACAAAAGCTTCACAACAACTTCATACAGTTCACCAGTTTGCAGCTTCAAATTGATAACACATCTTCAGGGGAAAACATTGATGCTCTTTAATACTTTCATACAAATAATGCTTCTCTCCTTCTGAATATCCTTCTCTAGAAGGGCAGCCTTTTTGACACTCTTATTTCCTCACTGCACCAGTGACCAAATACTGGCAAGGAGAGGATTTGCTCTGTTCCTCTCTTGGCTTTGACAATGTGAGTTTATATAAGCTTTTACTCTATGTAGGGAAAAATATGGGCAATAAATTTCAAAATGTATATACTTTTCATTAGCCCCTTTGTGTTGTTGGCAATATTTGCTGGATTGTATTTGCCCAACTCTTAGCCTCTCTTGACATGGGCAATGATTGCAGTTATTATTTCTTAACCATCTCACCCCATCAGGTTGCTGGATTTTCCACAGATTCACATTTGTAAAGTTAGAGTAATTTGGTTTTGTTAGATATTGTTTTCGCTGCTTTTCACGAGTCCGGTATTCAAAATAAATCAGATTAATCTTAGAACTGCTTGTTGCTGTTTTTCAAGGGTTCTAAATTCACAATTGCTTTCTGTGCAACTGTCATTCATACGCAAGTGTTCTTCACTCGCTGGATACCTGCTTTGCATACACAAGCGGGGAAAGAGCACTGCCAAGCTGCAAACTCACAGCCAATGGAAAGGGCTTACTTAGCTTCACCTCTGGTGACCATCTTCAGATTTTTGCATAGCACACGTAACGCAGCAGTATGAGCCAAGAAGAGCCAATCGGGGTAGGTGGGAAGGTCGAATGTGAATCTATGCAAGATACCAATGCTGGAGAACAGGAGTTACAGGTAAGTAACTAGTTCCATATCCGGCATTGGATGCTTCATAGATTCACATGCTGTAAATGGATTACAAAGCACTACCATTTAATTATAACGGGCAGAGGAAATCTGCTCGTAGCAAACACTTAACACAGGAGACACTAACCTCACGCAAACAGGTTACATAGTACTGCCTGACCGACTTAGACTCTGCAGCAGAATCCCTGTCGACGCAGTAGAACTCTGTCGCTGCAGTGCAGATGTCCAGAAGTGGGACGACAGAAAGGAGTGCGGTAGTAGCTTGGTCATAACAGAAAGAAACTCAGGATGAAATCAATCTGCCAATAGAAGGTTTAGACAGAGCTTTCCCAATTCCAGATGGACCAAATGTCACGAAAAGCTGTGAAGTCTGCCGCAAGGATGCTGTAAAGGAGAAGCATTTCAAAGCTTGCACAATGTCTAAAGTGTGTAAAGAACGTTCTGCCAGCGTAGCCAGTGAACTAAAGAACACTGGCAATTGAAATGGTTCATTTAGATGAAACGTTGATGGCACCTTGGGCATAAACAAGGGGTGGGTGCATGGAACCACCTTGGATTTGTGTAACGTTAGGTAGGGTGCCTTGCAGGAAAATGCTTGCCTTTTGCCTGCACGTGAGCTGAGGTGATGGGCACCAGGAAGACAGTCTTCCAGGATAGGAACTTCAGCAGGGCTTTGTGTATTGGCTCAAACCGAGGCTTCATCAGGATTGCAAGGACCACATTCAGCTCCCGAGGCAGAGCTGGTCTATTTGATTGGTGGGAAGGAATGGAAGAGGTCCTGGAGGAACTCTGACTAATCTTCAGGACCAAAACAAAGGTGAGGTAGAAGACCAGATATACCTTGAGATAGCTGACAAATGCACTTCAACAGAGGAGTGAGCCAAACTGGCATGTGCCAGAGACAAGTATTGCAAGATGTTGGCCACTTGAATTTAGCTTTTTGGTTCTATACCATATCTTAAACCTTCTCCATTTGCTGCTGCAACAAGCAAGTGTAGAGGATGTGCGAGCCTGCTCTAAAATGTCTCTGCAGTCCTGAGATGGTGGGATAGAGCTAAACTCTAAAAAACACAGGAGCCAGGCCATAAGGTTGAGGGAGGCAGGGTTGTGGTGGAGAAATTAATTACTCACCGTAGTGATTACCGTACTCTTAGGACATAGTCCCCTTTCTTCCATACTGTATGGGGGGGAGGGAACGGAACCTCTTTCACCAAAAAAATCTTCTTCCCCTTTAAATTTAGAGGAGCGTGGGGGTGCAGCCCTGGGAGCATGCGCTCACCTGCGCCACTCCTCAGTCCCCATTGACGCGTCAGCAATATACAAAATTGCCTAATGACACCAGTATTATTAGGGGGGAGGATGGTGGGACATATAGAGGAAAGGGGACTATGGACTCAGAGTACGTTAGTCACTACGGTGAGTAACTATTAATTACTCTTACGTCCCGTCCCCTTTCCTCCATAAGGTATGGGCGATTACAACTGAATGTAGCCCTAGGGTGGAGAGGAGCCCCTGCTTCAGGAAACACGTTTCTCAGAACCGCCTGCCCGAAAACTGTGCCTCATCTAGTAGCAACATCTAGACAGTAGTGCTTGCAAAAAGCCAAAGGGGTGGCCGTGGTGGCTGCCCTGCTGATGACCTGCCACAGTACATGCCGTTGGAATGCCATGACCGTGGCCTAAGCCCTGACCGCATGGGCATGCAAATTAGCTGGAACTGGTCTGTGCTGCCCCTCATAGGCCTCCTTGATAGCCACGACCAACCACCTCGCGATGGAGGCCTTGGAAGCCTGATAACCTGGCCTTCAACCACCAAAGGTGACGAAGAGGACATCCGACTTGCAATTCCTTGGTCCTGTCCAGGTAGTACTTCAGCGCGCGTCTGACATCCAGAAAATGCGAAACCCTCTGAGGCTCATCCTTTGGGTCTGTGAAGAAGGTGGGTAATACAATCTCCTCGTTCAGGTGGAAGGCGGATGAGACCTTGGCTAAGAATGCCAGATGTGTCCCGAGGACCACCCTATCCTTGTGGAAAGTGGTGTAGGGCTCTGATGCCAAGAGGGCCTGGATTTTGCTGACTCTGCGAACGGAGGTGAGGCCCACGAGTAGGGCTGTCTTTAGAGTGACCAGTCTGATGGCCGCGGATGCCATTGGCTCGAAGGTTTTGTGCGCCAAGACGCCCAACACTACATTGAGGTCCCACACCGGGTGTGGCTTCTTTATGGGTGGGTAAAGCCTGTGGAGACCCGATGCCACTTGACCACCGTGTTGGAGGAGGAAAAGAGAGACCCTCTTCTGCATTCCTGTAGGCACCTATGGCTGCTATGTGTCGACCTGCACTCCGGGGTGGGCGAGGTGTGAGAGAAGGAGAGTAAGTTATTCAATGAGCACCTAAGGGGGTCAATTTCCTTAAAGTTTGTGCAATGACAGCATCTACACTATTGGCTCGTGGAAGCCTTGCTTCTGGCGTTCTGGATGATCTACAGGTTAGCCTGCAAAAGGTTCAAGTGTTTCAGAGTAACCTGCTCAGGAATCATGCTGCAAGGGCTAGTTTGTCCGGAGCCGGGTAGAGAACCCTGCCCCCCCCCTCCCCCCCCCCGGCTGGGTCAGAAGCGGGGCTGGGACCAGTGGTAGGTGAATGTGGGGCCTGTCTGGTAAGCTGAGCAGCTCGGAGAACCACTGTCTTGCCGGCCACCAGGGAGCCATCAGAATGATGCTGAGGTGACGCAATATATTTATCCTGCAGATCACGCTGTGAACCAGGGGTGTGGGCGGAAAGGCTTATGCAGTCATGTAGTTCCATTGTATCTGGAATAGATCGCCCAGAGAGCCAGGGCACTGTCCCTGCCAGGAGGCATACTGCTGGCATTTCGTGCTGTCTTGGGAGGCAAACAGATCCACTTGGGGGTGCCCCCACCCAAGGAATATCTCTTTCAGTACCAGGTTGTTCAATTGCCACTCATAATTGTCTGCCCCCCAGTCTGCTGAGCCTGTCCGCCTCCAGGTTAGATTCCCCCGGGAGATGGACAGCCATGAGGTAGATGTCGTTCTCCAGAGCCCATTCCGACATGCTGACCGCAAGGTTGCATAGTGGAGGGGGACCTGGTAACCCCCTGCTTGTTGACATACTACATGCTGGTGGAGTTGTCCATCTGGATAAGCACTGTCTTGCCTTCTATGAGAGGGAGGAAGGCCTTGAGGGCCAGCCATATGGCCTTCAACTCTAGCCAGTTGATGTGGGACTCCTGCTCATGCCGGGTCCAGACTCTATGGACGCTGTAGCTGTCCAGAGTGGCTCCTAGCCCTCTAGGGAGGAGTCAGTCGTGACAGTGACCTGAGGGAGAGGCTGACAGAAGGGCTTGTCCCGCTGTAGGTTGAAGTCTGCGGACCACCAGGTGAGGTCCAGGTGGAGAGACGTGGGAATGTCCACAGGCTCAGATTGTGAGCCCTCTCCTGATTCCAGGAGGCTACGAAGTACAGCTGTAGTCTCCTCAACCAGAGTCTTGTGCGGGGGAGAGCCGCCATAATACCCAGTAGGTGATGGTACCAACAGGACGAGGTCACAGTTCTAGAAAGGAAGCGAGTAGTGGCTCTGCTGATGGCCGTGATCTTGTCCTCTGAAGGGAAAACCCTTTCGGAGCCGGTGTCCCAGATGAGGCCCAGGAAGGTCAGCTTCTGCGTGTGCTGCAGTCGTGACTTCTTGAGGTCGATAGAAAATTCCAGCTCGTGGAGTGTGATCATAAGGGCAGAGGAAGTGTGGGGCCCCGTCTCCGGAGATGTCGCCCTGACGAGCCAGTCGTCCAGGTATGGGTAGACATGGTGGCCCTGGGCCCCGAGGAGGGCCGCCACTGCTTTCAGTCTGGTAAATACCCTGGGGGCTGAGTTGAAGTCGAAGGGTAGAACCTTGTATTGGAAATGGGAGCCTATGATCCTGAACCATAGAAAGGAGCGATGAGGCTGGCAAATTGGGACATTTAGATAAGCGTCCTTCAGATCCAGGGAGCACATCAAGTCTCCCGTGCACAGTGTCTCCACAATGAGTGCTGGCAGAGCCATAAAGAATTTTTGAAGGGGAGAGAGGTTGAGGGTGGAGAGGTCCAACACAACTCTCAGGCCAGCATGGTTCTTTTGTATGGCGAAAATCCTGGAGTAGAAGCCCAAGCCTCGTTCGGAAGCTGGGACTAGCTCCTCATCAGTGGTGAAATGAAAGAAGTGGCCACCCTCGACTGGAAGGTCCAATATGCGTTCCTGGACGTCCGGGTTGAATTTGGTAGCCCGTAGCCAGGCAGTCCTCATGTCCGTGGCGATGCAGATGTCCCGGCCTGAGGTGTCAATGTGGGCCACGGTGGACTCCATGATGTCCTGTGCCACCAATTTAGCCTCTACCAGCCCCGCCTTGAAACATGCCTGGCTCTGCACCAGAAGTTCTGGAGAGGGATGTCAGACCGGATTGAGGTGCACTTGCCCAAAACCTCTGCTAGCACTTTTGACTACTATGGGGCCTCCTCAGGCAGAAAGACCCCCCACCGTCTCCCCCAAGAACTCAGAAAAAGCCCTAAAGGCGGTCATGAAAGGCCTTAAATGATGCTGAGGGCTCATCTTCTTGGGCTTTATCATCACCATCGTTCCCCCCCATCCCCTCTTTCACAGACCAAGGGGAGTCTGGGCCCTGGGACACAGGTGCTGGCCGGGCCCCACCCTAAATCCGGAGCCGAAGACGGGTCCAACGGCTGTTGAGGGGGCGGTGATGGTGGTACAGGAGCAGGTGGAAGGGTCTGAACAACCGGTAGGGCCTGGACCGGGGGAGGAACTGGCAGCGCTGGAGAACAGGAGGACCCAGAGGTGGGCCTGTGGAGGCGCCACCTGCGGGATGACCTTCACTATTTCCTTCAGGAGCCCCCTACAAGTCGAAGTGGCGAGTCACCCCTGGCAGCCTCACTGTCTATGCCGCACTTGTATCCTAGAAAGACCAAGGCGGCACATCTGCTCGAAGCCCTGGTTTCCACTGGCTCTTGGGCTTCCGCAGTGGTCCTCTGCCGGTCTCCCTCCTTGTAAAGCAGTTTGTTCCACTCCTTGCTCTTTTGTTCTGCGGCAAGTTTCTCTGCCTTGCCGTCTTCCACATTTATTACTCAAGTCACCCTTTCTGACATTATGACCTTGTCCACTGACTACTGCCACTACTCCTTCCTTTCTACCAGTTACTTCCACGACTGCCAACTCTTGTAGTCTCTGCTACTACTCCTCTGACATGACTCCTGCTGCTATCAATGCTAATACTACAACAACTCTTCCTAGTCCCCCTTTGCTTTTTATACTAATTGTTCTGGGCAACTGTTAGTAGTTCCGTGCCTCCTTCTGTGGCCTCCTTGTCTCAGTACAATCATCTCCTAGTACCGGGCCGCGTTTAATTGCAAAGTTGAATGGGTGATACCTTCAGGTTCATCACAGCTCTGATTGGAAGGAGATTTGACTACGTCCTAAGAGCCACACTCTTAACTTGCAGTGGGTAAAAAGGAGGGATGGAAGGGATAGCAAGACTTAAGGCCATGATTCTCTAGGAGTCCTTTAACAACTGTCTACGCAGGGGGAAAGGAAAGCCTGCTTCCTAGCGGTGTGCTGTGATCCCATATTCTCAAGTCTTTATTTATACTTGCTGGCGCAAGATTGCTTGCAAAAATCCTCTACCCCAAGAACAATGCTGTTTTCTTCTCAGCTGGCTTGGTGATCTTTCATGGCTCCTGTGTTTTCGTTCTTCAAGTGCACGATACCCTGCAAAGGACCTGAGCCCACCTGACCCTGCGATGCTCTGAAAGCACATTGAAGACTACGTCATAAGTTATTCACCTCATCTGTTCAGGGGTGTAAAGGTTTCAGGTCAAAAAGCAGATCAAGGATCTTTTTCTAAATGTTGTGCCGAATTGCGTGAATTTGTCTCTTCTCCCACTAGGACGAAGAAAAGGACAAAGAGAACACACGTACATACCCACACCCCCACCCACAACACACCCCACTCACACCCTGAACATAAACAAACCCCACTTACCTTTTTCTTCACGCTGAGTCCCTGCGATGCCAGTCCCCTTTCACTTCCGTGATCAGGAACCGGCACCGCAGGGTCTTTTTCATTTTTCTTATTTTACAGGGGCTTCAGGGGTTTCCCCTGCTCACTATACTGTAAAGTATAGTGAGCAGGGTGTTGCGGGGGACACCCCCACAGCCCCCCCTTTTTTAATTACTTACCTGCAATGCTACCACCAAAGGTTCGAACTTTTGGTGTTCGAACCTTTAGTGGTAGCATTTGTAGAACTTTTTGATGCGACCGGCTAGATAAGGTCTTTTTGTACAATACCGGCTACATTAGACTGGAAGGAGGAGGAACCTGGGGGAACGAAGGAAGGGCTTGCAAACTTTAAAAGGGAAGATATCCGGGCTGACGAGCGAAGCTGAGGCAAGACGAGCAGAGTCCTGCAGACTCAGGAGACCGAGAGAGACCAGGCATGTTACCATCTGTAAGGAAGGAAGCGGCTGAAGCAGTTGGGACGCGTGGCGAGGAGAGAGAGAGAGAGAGAGAGAGAGAGAGAGAGAGAGAGAGAGAGAGAGAGAGAGAGAGAGAGAGAGAGAGAGAGAGAGAGAGAGAGAGAGAGACTGTGTGCTTACGAGAAGGCTGTGGTGGACCAGCTGTCCAAATAACAATGAAACCATCTCGACACAGTCTGTTTGGGACAAGCTAAACCCTGAGATACTGGATCCCTGTCCTAGATGTGCAGAGGCCCGAGAGCCTGGCGAAAGAGGAGAAATCAATCCTCAGACACAAACCCTGGTGACGTAAACCTTAAGAAGAATGAAAGGTAACAGGGATAACGGGAGACACAAGCGAGTGAATAAGAAGCAGTATAATCGGGACAATCGTACTCGTCACAGTCACGCGAGAGAGAATATAATAAGAGTTGAAGAGAATCATTATTGGGATGTTTATACTCGATACAGTCACAAGCTAGAAAATATAATGATGACTAAATGAGAATCATTATTAGAATATTCATACTCATCACAGTCACGAGGAAGAAAATATAACAAGTGTAAATGAGAATCATTATGGGAATGTTTATTCTCGTCACAGTCCCGAAAGAGGATATGAGGATATAGTCGAGTATATGTGAATTGGAATGGTGATACGCGTTACAGTCAAGAGCGAGGAGGCCTAACAGAAGTGAATAATAATCATTATTCGAATGCTCATACCCGTATTATAAAATAAAGTGTTGTACATCCAATACCAAGAGAAGTGAAAGAGAACCCTACTGCAAGTAACTTCTAATAAGTCATACTAGGAAACCTCAAGTGAAGTGAAGGAACTGGTTATAACTAGGAGACCTGAGAATAAGTTGGAACTTGCACAATGACATACAGATAAGGATCAAAAGAAAGAATATGAGACATTAAGAAATATGGCTGATGGAAAAAATACCCTGGGACAAGTTTGTCAAGGGAGGAGAACAGGATCAATCCCTATAGCAAAAGACCAGAGAAGGAACAAATGTCTAAGACAGCAATCAATGAACTGTATGAATTGATAAAAGTAATCACCAGAGACCATCTCAAGATTATATATTGAGAAGTGGCTGAACAAGAAGTTAATAACCCCCTCGGGAGAAAGGAGACATTCTCCTGGTTTTGAGTTGTTACAAATAGTGGTTGGGGCAGATTGGTTAGAGTTGGAATGTGGATGATTTCCTTTAAAGACATTCAATGGTGACTGATGAGCACCTTAGCTAGTTTAGTTAGGTAGGGACGCTGTGTAGAACAGGGAAAGATAGGCCTTACACTTCTTCCTTTAATAAAACCCGTAAGTTAGACCCTCCAGGATATTGCGGCTTCCGACTGCAAATTTTGCAGCACGAAATAGAAAATTTTGCAGTACAAACTCATTTATTGCTGCATTTTTGCAGCACATTTATTATTGACTGGAAGGTGTAAGATTGGCGCATTGAAAGAAAGTGCAGTGTACAAGGTTACAAGAGAGCCAGGGTGTCATTATTTGTATTGTTTGCATCAATTTAATAGGAAGAATCTCAGATCTCTCTGGCTTGGCAGAACAATGTTTGTTTGGCTATGTTTTTGGTTTAATGTGCACGCCTATTGTGGGGGGAGATCCCCCGCAGTCCCCTCCCTTTGTTAATAATCCCCACCCCCACATATATTTTATTTAAAGGTTTTTTTTTTCCTGTCAAAAAATTAAAAAAAGAATTTGGTCACTTCTTCCTCGAAAACATTGGATTCGGTCACTTCTATGGTATCTTAATTCCACATCCATTATGATATTCTTTTTTCACTAATTGGATCTCTTGATCGAAATGACCCACATGAGTATGATCCTGGGTCTTAGGTCTGATATTCAAACTAAGATGTTTTAATGCCGATATCAGCGTCGCCAAATCCCATTTGTGTGCCGATAGCCACCTGTATATCCGGGAGCCATATTAATCAAATCGTCATTTTGTCAATATTCGTGTTACTCCAACTAATGCGATGACCAGTACAACTGAGCGTAATCTGCTCATTCTAGTTTACCATTTTTTATGGCTTAGGCAAGGTCTGTGTCCAAGTCAATTTTGCATGGTCATTCAAAGCATTAAATGTGTCATTATGATCCCACAACAGTGCCAGAAGTTATTGTCGACATATACAGTCCAAGGATGAAAAACTCTCTCCATTGGACCAGGTGTCTTCAATCGGTTCCAGACTTCTGCCTTTACTGTTAAGACACATCAGATAGTATATAATAAATGCCTGTGCCCATTTGGCATCGCCATCATTCATCATTAACCCCTTAAGGGATAGCTCGTCCTTGGCACTTAATGGGGTTAATGGAGGAGAAAATGTTAGAAGGCTTTGAATGGTGAAATACCGAAATCACCAAAGAAGGCCTTGGCACGGGGGGGGGGGCTCCGGATGGGGCAGTTAAAAGGTTAATATAGGGTCATCCCATTTGGTTACTTCCAACTGGTTTAAAGCAATTGTGTTATATATGTCTTCAATTCCGGGGCATTCAAATCTCCTGAAACTATAATGTTACCCATAGGGCAATACACAGTCCATCTATAGATGATTTTGTGCATCAAATCTAAGATCCTATTAATCCATGCTTTTCCTGGAGGGGAATAGATGTTCATGTTTTATTTTTTGTTATTTTTAAATTAGAATTGATTTAGTTGTTGGTACAACTTTTTCAATATTTGGAAAATGTATCTTGACATGCAGTTACATTTCATTTTGATTCATTTCATTCAATTTTCGCCTGGCTCTTGACATATTTTTTGGTTGTTTATAGTATACATTGACAGAATAACACAGTAAGACCTTTTTCCCATGGAATAATTGCTTTTAGATACTAGTGCCACTAAATATTATTAGAAAAGCCATGGTAGTCAAGCAGATTTTCCTGCACCAATCACGTTTACAGCCATTTGTAACATACATTCAACATTAAAACTTAGTAAAACACTTTCGATAAATAATCATTTTAAAATCACAACAAGTACATACAGATCACATCTTAAAATTAGGTAAAATACAAGACATAATTTCATTATATCAACTCTTAATTAAAATCTGGATTTACGCGACTCGTGTCTCAGATAATTAGTTACAATTTTTTAAAAGATCAAATATAAAAATTAAACAGTGCAGCAGTATTAAAATATAGCAAATTAAGAGAAATCAAAAATTGTGCAAGTTATTTAGGGAATCGGACTCGAGAGGTAGGAGGCTTCTACATTTTGATGGAAGTTTATACTTCCCCTGTCAGCTTCAGATGGTGAAGAAGGAACAAGTTACTTACCTGTAACTGTTGTTCTCCAGCATGGGTCTGGCATGGATTCACATGCTCATGAATATTCCTCGTCGTCAGGCTGGGAATCCTCAGTAAAGAAAAAAATCAGTATCAGTTTCGTTTCTGATCTGTCTTTCTTAGTAGTAACCAATCACTGATCTCTGGGTCACTGCCCCCAGCCAACGACTGCCCTCTGCCTAAGCCCCGCCTCTAGCAGCCATCCTCAGATTTGGTAGCACGCCAAGTGGCAGTATGACCAAGTGAAGAGCCGCAGAGGGGTAGGTGGGAGGGTTCGCATGTGAATCCATGCCAGACCCATGCTGGAGAACAACAGTTACAGGTAAGTAACTTGTTCTTTCTCCAGCATGGGGTCTGGCATGGATTCACATGCTCATGAATAAAAGAATACATAGCAGTATACACATGCACAACCATGGGAGGTGGCAAAGGCTCAACATTAAGCATTACATACCAACTCAACATTAAGCAATTCTTACCTCCTCACCAGGCTCACCATAGACAAACATGTTGCGCAGTACTGCTTGGCCGACCCTGGACTCCTCCCTGGAGTCCCGATCGACGCAGTAGAATCTTGTGAAGGTGTGCGTCGACCTCCACGTAGCAGCCCTGCAGATGTCCAGCAGGTGCACACCAGACAGGAACGCCGTGGTAGCAGCGATCGCTATGGTCGAATGGGCTCTCGGACGGCTGGGCAGCGGTCGATTTGCCAACCGGTGACAGTGCATGATGCAGCCGGAGAGCCCTCTGGAAATGGAAGTCTTCGAGAGAGCCTTCCCTTGATTCACAGACCCAAAGTTCACAAACAGTTGTGACGTCTTCCGAAAACTCTTTGTGCGGTCCACGTAGAACTTCAGCGTTCTAGCTACATCCAGCGAGTGCAAAGTCCACTCGGCCGGCGTCGAAGGCGACGGGAAGAAAAGTGGTAACACCTAGGGCTCGTTGAGGTGGAAGTCCGACGGCACCTTGGGCATGAAGGAGGGGTGCGTCCTCAGCACCACCCTCGTGTCATGAAAAGTCAAGTATGGAGGCTTGCAAGATAGGGCCTGGATCTCTCCCACTCGTCGTGCAGAGGTGATGGCCACAAGGAACGCTGTCTTCCATGACAGGAACTTCAAAGGCGCCAAATGCATAGGCTCGAATGGGGCCCTCATGAGCCTGGTCTGCACCACATTAAGCTCCCACACCGGGGCAGGAGCCTTCACCGGCGGGAACGATCGGAATAGTCCCTTCATAAATTCCTTAACCAGGCGATGAGACCACAAGGACGCCCGTCCCGTAGTTCTTGTATATCGGGAGATGGCAGCCAGATATATTTTGATGGAGGCGTGAGCCAGTCCAGCTTTGGCCAGCGACAGTAGGTACGGCAGTACTTGAGGGGATGTAATCCGCAGAGGGTTAATCTTCTGTGCACAGCACCAGACAGAGAACCTCTTCCATTTATGACCGTAACACTTGAGAGTTGAGGACGCCCTGGCCTTTGCAAGAACCTCTCTGCAATCAGCCGGTATATCGTACCCTCCAAACTCTAGTGCTGCAGGAGCCAGGCCTGCAAGTTCAGCGACTGTGGGTCGTGATGGAGAATGGCGCCTCCTTCTCTGGAGAGAAGATCCGCGTCTGCCGGCAGCTTGACTGGTGGGGACGTTGACAAGTCCAGAAGGTCCAGGAACCAGATCTGCCTCGGCCACGCCGGTGCGACGAGGATCATCCTGCACCTGGACTTCTTGAGCTGGTTGATGAGGCGGAGCAGCAACGGCAATGGAGGGAACGCGTATAGAAACAGGCCATCCCAAGGGAACGAGAAAGCATCGCCCATGCTCCTCTGCTGTGGGAACCTGCTGGCGAACCTCTGGCACTTGGAGTTCGTTACTGTCGCTAACAGGTCGATCTGGGGTTTGCCCCATCGTTGGAAGAGCCAATCCACTTGATCCTGGCGCAGTTTGCACTTGTGGCACGAGGGCAGCTCCCTGCTGAGTGAGTCGTCGATGGTGTTTTTTATTCCTGCCAAGTGGAAGGGAACCAGAAACATCCGCTGGGCGACGGCCCAGTGCCACAGATCCTGGGCCTCCTTGGATAGGGCTGGGGATCTGGTGTCCCCTTGCTTCCGTATGTAGAACATCGTGGTGGTGTTGTCGGTGAAGATCCTCACCACCTTGTCCTTGAGGGACCGAAGGAACGACTTGAGAGCCCAGAACACTGCTCGGAGCTCCAGAATGTTGAGGTGAAGAGACCTCTCCTCCGGGAGCCAAAGGCCTCTTGCGTGGAGATCTCCGGTGTGGGGCCCCCCAACCCTCCAGAGAAGAGTCCGTCGTCACCGTCTCCTGAAATGCCGGGGTTTGAAAGTCCGTGCCTGTAGTGAGGTGAGCACGGGTGCCCCACCATAGGATCGCCTGACGGAACTCCTCGTCGAGAGGGATCCTGTCCTCGAAGCAGCCCCTTGCCTGAAACCAGCAGGCGTCGAGGAACTCCTGTAGCGGACGCATCCGAAGTCTGCAAAGGGGTACAAGATAGATGCATGAGAACATCATCCCGAGAAGGGACTTGATGGACCTCACCCTGGCCACGTCCGTGGCTAACAGGCGCCGCACCTTGCCCAGGATGGTCTTGGTCCTCTCCTCTGAAGGGGAGGCCAATTGCCCCACTGTATCGAGCTTCGCTCCCAGAAACAGTGCTACTTGCGATGTAACCAGGTGGGATTTGGGGTAGTTGATGGCGAACCCCACCACCGTGAGCAACCGGACGGTCCTCGCCGTGTGTTCGACGGCGAGTTCCCTTGTCCTTGCCCGGATTAGCCAGTCGTCCAGGTAGGGGTAGACGTGGATCCCCTGCAGGCGCAGCCGCGCCGCCACTGGTGCCAGGCACTTTGGTAAAACCCTGGGCGCCGACTTTAATCCGAACGGTAGGGCTCTGAATTGATAGTGGCGTCCCTTAACCACGAACCTGAGGAACTTCCTGTGCCGTTTTAGAATGGGGATGTGGAAGTAAGCATCCTCCAGGTCCGACGACGATAGGAAGTCGCCTTCCTCCAGCTGTCCCAGCACGTGCTGGAGGGTGACCATCCTGAATTTCTGCGCCTTGATGTATTTGTTTAACCGACGAAGGTCCAGGATGGGGCGCCAACCGCCTGTCTTCTTTCTGACGAGGAAGTACCTTGAGTACACTCCGGAGCCCCGGAGCCTCCTGGGGACGAGCCCGATGGCACCTTTCTTGAGCATCGCATTTACTTCCAACAGCAGTTGAGGGACGCGATTCTCCTTCCTGGCCACGGGAGGAATGCGAAGGCACGTCTTTTGCAATTCCAGCGAGTGCCCGTTGGCCAGGGTTTCCAGCACCCAACGGTCGGTGGAGATGGACTCCCACACGCTGACGAACTTCGTCAGCCGGCCTCCCACCGGGGTGCTTCGGTGGGGGCCCGACAACACGGCCGGGTTAGTCTTGCTTGGAGGAGGCCTTGCTGCCGACGGCGGGATCCCCCTTGCTTGCCGCACCCTCTGTAGGCCTCATGGGAAGAGGAGCGGGCCGCCTGGCGGTAAGTGGAGGAGCCACTGCTGGATCCTTTGGAGGCACCTTGTCTGCCTCCGGAGCTCCGAAAGGGCCGTCGTTGTTGAAGCACCCTTAGGGCCTGGGCCGTCTTCGAGTCGGTCTTGATGGCCTGTAGAGACTCGTCCACCACCTTACCAAAAAGGTTGTTGACGTCGAACGCTCTGGTCTGGACGTCCTGGCAAAAGTCTGTCGCCTTCAGCAATCCTCGTCATCGGAGGCAAACTCTGTTGCCCAGTTGGCAAAATACGGTATCGGCAATGTCCGTTGCCACTGTTATGGCGTGATCCGACGCCACCTCGCCTTCCTGCAGAATTTCTAGGGCCTCTGCCCTCTTGTCGTCGGGTAGCAAGTCTAGCAGGGGAGCTATCTTGAACTAGAGTTCCCTATCGTAGCGGGCCACGATCGCTAAGGCATTGGCCGCCTTAATCGTCGTCGCCACCGACGAGATGACTCATCGTCCCATGGAGTCCAACTTCTTGCCCTCGCTGTCCGGCGGGGAAGTTGAAGCCGGCGCACCCACTGCCTTCTTGTTAGCCGCTGCCGAGACAACAGAGTCCGGCATGGGCTGGGCCCTGAGGCACAAGGGGGCGGCATCGGGGACTCGGTACTTCTTCTCGCACCTGTCCCTCTTGGCGGGTCGTGGAAGGGTTCTTGAGGACAGCAAGCCCCTCGTCCTAGTTGTCGAGCAAAGGCACCGCGAGGACCGTCTTCCTCTTGGCCCCTCGTCATCGGCTGGAGAAGCCCGCGGGAAGGGGGGGGGGAGGGTGGATGATGACGGGATGTCCACTGTGTCATCACCGCCACCATCGTCCGTCCCAGTCGCTGTATCCGTCGCCGTATCCTCTAGGGTCCGGTGAGGGGGATGCGGGGTCCACAGGTCTCACAGGCATGAAGGGAGGAGCGGGGTGGGATCGAACCTTCTTGAACCTCTCGTTGAGGCCTATGAACCTCTCGTTGAGGCCTATGGACCTCTCGTTGAGGCCCTTCACGGTTTCCACCAGCTCCTCCTCAGAGGCTGATTCCGAGTCTAATGGCCACCACCACCCCCTCTTTTTCTGCCGGGGACTACACGGGGGGGCTTAACGTTGGGCTGGAAAGAGGATTCTTTTTCGTCGAACGTGCCGGGGGAGTAGCGCCCTGCCTGGCAGCCGAAGAGCCCGACCTTTAGGCGCTCCCGGTGCCCGCGGACTCGCGGTGCTTGGCCTTCTGTTAGGCCCCTGTCGCCGGGGCGCCCTCACAGGACTTAGAAGCCCGCTCAGACTTTTTCTTCGCCTTCTCACCTGCTGTGCCCTTCTCCAGCCAGGCAGCGAGGCGGGAACGATGCTCTTGTTTGGTCCGTTCCGAAAGGTTCTTGCAGAACGCACAGTCCTTCTCCACGTGAGTCTTGTCCTCATGAAGGCAGTAGAGACATCGTGAATGCTTGTCCCCCTTGAAAACGTTTTGCAGTCCGTATCCAGGGCAGCACCTGAACAGCTTGGATCCGGGCGTCGAGCTTCCCTTGTCCTGGGCCATGTCCGTTGAGGTAGGCCGCAGATCTTCCGGAATCCTCCAAGAAGTGTAAAGTCGACAAAAACTTCACCCTTGAGGGGCGTAGAAGAATTCCGAAACGGATCCCCGTTGTCGGAAGTAGAAACGGTGGCGCTTGAGGCTCGATTAAACCGAAAAAATGAGAAAATCTCCTGAAAAAGTGTGAAAACGCAGCAAAAAACTAAAGAGCTAAAGCACGAGGACTTTCAACACTTGAGCGTGCGGTAAAAATCTGAGGATGGCTGCCAGAGGCGGGGCTTAGGGAGAGGGCAGTCATTGGCTGGGGCAGTATGACCCAGAGATCAGTGATTGGTTACTACTAAGAAAGACAGATCAGAAACGAAAATGATACTGATTTTTTTCTTAATTGAGGATTCCCAGCCTGACGACGGGGAATATTCATGAGCATGTGAATCCATGCCAGACCCCATGCTGGAGAAATTGTGTTGTTGCTATGTTTAAAGAGACCCTGGATGCATTAAAAATGTCTATGCATAGTGTTTCTTTATTTAGAAGTGTCGTGTCTATTAAGAAAATCTATGGAAGTATAGTTTTCGTCCTTGACATTAACAGTTAAGATGTGTTGTAATGTTTCATTGCAACCCAAATTCGAAAAGCGACAGGTGATATCTGGTTTCGCGATATTTGAGTAGGAAGTAAGTTTCACTTTAGTATGACATAAATTGAACCTCATTCTCACGATGTTTGCAAAATCGCGGTCTGGGAATTTTATTAAATATTGTAGCAGTTGTTTCATAGATTTCTGCACAAAAGCACCAGATTTAAAAACAGTATTTTGAGTATTCTTCCCGTGTTAATCCAGTCCCAACTGTACAATTTCAATTTAGCTTTCTCTTGATTTTTAACAAGTGCTGTATTGCAAGATCATCATCTTTCATCGTATTAAAACTGTTTTTCTTCCATGTTTCTAACGGGCCAGCTTCTGGCATTGATAATATTAATTTGAGAGCCGGAAATAAGTTATTAGAGTCATTTGGTGTGAGTCTACATTTTCATATGCCATGCTGCTACGGCCCTAAGAGATGCGAGACCCATTTCAAATCTTATCATCTGAATTGGGGTAGATTGTGGCAGAGGAAGAATTGTTTTCCAGAACATAACCCTCTAAAAGTTCCCATTTGGGTGAATCATTGAGAGCTTTAGATTCACTACCATAGATAATGATCGGGATACATTTTTGATTATAAAAGATAATAAATGGTTTAATCAAGAATTTTGCATACTTTTTTGGTAGGCATTTACCTTGAATCGTTAAGAGCTTCACTTTATTTGTTAGCTCTAATTTGTACAGCTGGTCGGATGGACTAGTGTTGATATTCACTCCAAGATATGTGTGTTGTGCGGTTTGCGAAACAGGAGTAGTAAGAATTGTCCAGTTATATCGATAACCTGACTTTGGTAGACAGTGGGGAAAAATTAAAATGTTGGAATTGTTAACATTAATAGGTAAGTTATTTAAAATTGCTTAGTTACCAAAAGCTGTTAATTTTCTCTGACGTCCAATCGGGAGTATAGTATAAGTGTTAGCTGAAGGTTTGGGGGAAAGATCTAGTAGAATTTAAGTCTTTGTATATATCTCTAACAAAGAAATTAAATAAAAATTATGTGAATGGACAGCCTTGTTTTAATCCAGTGTCCGTTGCTATTGGATGTGTTAAAAGTCCATCTGTTGTAAGTTTAATACTAATTGGAAGTGTTAGACTAAAATTGATGCATTAGATATAAAATATGTGGTGGGCATGAGGTGGTTAAAAGTTTTGACCATAGCGCTGCTCTTGGTACGGAATCAAGCGCTTGTTTAAAATCAATTAGCGCTATGAATACAGGTTTTATTTTAATAGATAGCTTGCTTCTTTATAGTTGCTATAATCATTAGGTTTAATATCGTGCCAATTCCGGGAAGAAAGCCTGATTGGTGCTTATCAATAATTGTATTATCTGTTGCCCACTTCATAAAATCACGTAAAATCAGTTGCGCCATTATTTTGCCCGGGGCATCTAATAAAGCAATAGGCCTATAGTTATTTGGATCCTGTCTATCACCTTTCCTGTATATAGGTATGACTATGGCCTTTTGCATGATGGCAGTATTTTTTTTGTAACTAATTATCGGTCTAAAGAGTAATTCTAGAAGGTCGGCCCAGAGTTCTGGTTGTCTTGATAATCGCATTTTTGAGATTATCTGGTCCAGGTGCTCTCGAGTTACTAAGCTTCTTTAATATTATTAAAATATCTACATTGTCAAATACTAAGAGATCGAGGTCAGGAGCTGAGCTGGAAATGATCGAATGATTGGTTGTGGATTTTAATAGTTTTGAAAAATGGTCAGTCCAAGTTCTTTCACTAATAGAATTAAGGTCTGACGTTTTATCTACATCATTCGAACTCCCATTGATCAGTTGCTATATCTCTCTTATTGATTTAGCCATTCTAGCATTCAACATTCTTTCTGAATCTGCTTGTTTTTGCATCTCCATTATGGCCCTGGTCGAGTTCCTATATTTCGATCTAGTCATTGACCTTTCTTCTTCTTGAGTTATTGGACACAGAGTAGACATCTTTTTCCGATAGAGTTTTTTTTTTTTTTAAGTTCGGCAATTGTGGGATTAAATCTATGTTTATGGATTGTTTTGGTAGCCATACTTGCTATTGGGATTTGTGCAATTAGTCGAATATAACCAGAATAATATGTTCCATTAACTGTAGTTTCCATTTATGGTTTTCTAATGATATCATTTTTTAGAGTTTTTATTGTCGATGGGAACCATCTGAGCTGATTTAGCTTTTTATGTGATTGAATATTTTGAGAATAATAGCAAATCTTTTTTTTGATGCAGGAGCCATTTAGTTATGAGTTGATTATGATCACTAAAAGCAGTTGGAATAACCTTGAAACTGGATATGCATTTGTAAGCTTTTTCTGAGATGAATACATAATCTAAGATTGAAGATGACATACCTCTAGCCCATGTAGCAGCAGGAGGTACATTTTCAGTTGTTGATCCATTTCGCATTGAGATGTTCCTCGCTTTCTTCAGAGTTTGCCACATTAAGGCTCTGTGTTTAACAGTTTTAGACAAATCCACGAGGCAGTTCATGTTAAGATCACTGGCTATTATTGTTGTTTGTATAGAGGGCTCTAATGCTATACGATCTAAAATAAACTCTTGTCTGGAATCTGTCCTTACAGCTATTAGAAGGCCAGCTGTCGGCCTGAATTTATTTGGTTTTACTGCAAGAATAGTTGATATTTGGTGATCAACCCATGTAGGAGTAGTCATCCACCATGATCCCTGAAATAAACCTATATCAGATTTATGTATCTCATCAAACAAATGATTTAGAAGGTGATTAATCCTCTCACATTCCACAGGTCATACAGCAAGTGTGAGTTGAATTTGTAATTTCATGCTAAATTGCTTCTGGTTCAAATGAACTTTGGGCTTTGGAGACCCATGTGCATTTGGATTTAATTTGAGGATTAGGAGCTTGATTTTCTTGCTGGAAGACATTGCACTTGCAACAATGTTGAGTATGTATGTCATTTAGGCCATTGGCTGTTCCCAATCTCATTTCTTTAAACACATCCTGTTCCTGGAGTGTGTTTGGGAGAAAAGCTTCAAGTTTTAAACCTATTTTTAACAGGGCAAATCTTTTGCGCCAGATTAAATTCTTTACCACTTTCGAGGGAATTATAGTCTCTACTGTATCTTGATTGTTACGCTCACCTGGTATTCACAGGGACGCCACCCAGCCCTGGTTGGATGATTTGCACTCTCGAACCCACTCCCGGTCCCTTAGTAAGGCCTCTGGTTTAAGATGGGTCTGCAATATAGGAGAGCTGGATTCAATACCAGATTGTCTTTATGTTTTCCCACCTCCCTTGGCCTCAACTCCTTCATCCCCCCCCGGGCCTTTTCCTCGCTTTAATATTGTAAAAGGTGGATTCTCCGTCCTGCTAATCGTGGCAGGGGCGCGCACATGTGGGGGACGAGCAGCAACCAAGTTACTTCACTGGTGCGAGCCCCCCTGTGGGAATCCAGGCCTGCTGCGACTCTGTAGGTTTGCCGCTTTACAGTCTTTATATGCAGTTCTTATGTTCCTCTTAGATCGAATAATAATGTCTTGCTTCTCTCCTTTTAGGTATGGAAAGGTATTTTGGTGTTGTCATGCAGTTTAATGAGCATGGGCCGGTAGGCGAAAGCGTGGTGATCGCAATGCTTTCCGTTGAGTAATGCACGATGCGCGGTGCTGTTTTGCCTTTTATATTGTTAACCTGTGTCTTTTCTCTCCTTGCAGGTTCCGATGTTCCTCGCCGAGCGCCGTAATGTTCCAGCAATGATACGGACCAGTAGATGACTACCCAGGAAAGAATTGTGTGGCTTTCTTCATTTGGGAGGAAACATGAGTAAACGCTTACTAATGCGGCCTTTCTTTCTCCTCTTTCTAGATTATGGTATTCCAGGATGCATGCGGTGCCGGATGATGGAGTTCGTACCTTCAGGTGAGTGGAACTGAAATTGGCGATGGATTGAAGACAGGATACTGTTCCAGGTAATTTTCGTAGTGTTCTTTCTCTCTGCAGGTCCTTGGTTTGAGGTAAGCTGGCATCAAAGAACTGGACACGGTGAGGGTTACGCTGCCCAAAGCAGAATAACGCAAAGCATGTTCTGCTGTTTGAGTGCGGTTTAAATAGTCTCAGGTAAAGTAGTCCCAGGCCTGCCACACCCAAAGTAGTCCAGGTAAAGAAGTAAAGTAGTCCCAGGCCTGGCACACCCAAAAGACTAGACAGAAAAGCTAATGTTGGTCTTCATGATGGTTATGAGCCTGGCGCCAAAGGCACCAGGACTGACTCCAAGAGAGTCTTGGATGAGGTTTTAAGGCCTTTGACCTGGCCCTAACTGGAAGGCTGACTTGCCAGTGAGGGCCAGGGGCAAGGGTCATGACAGCGATTAGCTGGAATGGGATATCTTACGCAATCTAAATCTCCTGATTGTATGAGGTATACAGGAGGAACATAATGCAGAATGCAGTATGCTTAAGATTGTCATTCTATTAGGGTAGGGGTCTTCATAAACCCTTTCCACCATCGTAGCAGTTATGATCTCATCGTCTAATCAACCAGTTGGATGAGATGAAAAGCTCATCTTGTCTGTTTGATAACATTTGTAAGTGAATGCAATTCTACCTGGGTAGCCTGAGGGTTAGCATTGTGAATTATATCATTTGTTGAAGATTTTATTTTAAACAATGTGATATATTAATGGGCTTGATTTCTCTGTCAGGTACATTTTTGAAGCCAATCATTTCAGTGGTCAAGTTTGCTATCTAGCACTTGCTCTTTTCTGCTCCATAGTTTTAAAAATAGCCCCATCTATATTTAAGTTTACAAAAACTGTTTGTTTAGGTTTCGAGCAATTTGGTTGATTGTTGTGTAAGCTTTGGTGCATCACTTCCGTGATGGGCAGAGAATGTGTTGAGTATACGCACATATTCATTAGTTCAACATCTTCAGCACCTTCAACATGTACATTTATACTTTGGGCATTTGATAGTGCATTGCCTTGGTCCGGCTTACCTTTAGGTCACGCCAGCATGGTCAAGGCAGGAGAGGATGGGGTAGAGACCTTCTCTTTGCTATCCGGAGCCTTTGGTGCCGTTGGAAAAGAGTCTTCAAGAGAAGGAGAAGCCACATCTTTCTCTTTGCCAAGGTTTGTTACGAAAACTTTAGACTTTGCCTTGGTGTTCGGTTTGATGTTTATGATTAACATACTAGTTTCAAGAAATGTTGTTTGTAACCTTACGGACAATAAATAAGGGGTGTTCTATTCATCACAGAGAGGACAGATGGAGAAATGATTTTCAGTAATTTTCGTTCTATGGATTCTTCTCCCGCAGATTCCCATAGACTCGTCCGCTATCCGTAAAACCTATTCAATGGATTGTTTTTCTTCCGCAGATTCCTCCTCTGATAGACTCCCAAAGCAGTAGATGAAGGAGGCAGGCAGAAAGTTATACTAAGAAATTTTGCAGCACTGCCCTGTTAAAACGTGCATCAGCTGTGTGAGCCACATTCAGACTTTAGTGCTTAGCAAAAGTATTAAGGGATGACCATGTTGCAGCACGACAAATCTCCTGAATAGGGACTCTTCTCTGTAACGTTGTTGACGGTGAGACTCCCCTTGTCGAATGGGCCCGATGCCTGCTGGTAATTTCTTTCCAGCGGCCTGGTAGCATTCTGCTACACAGAAAATTATCCAGCGGGATAAAGTCTGCTTGGTTATGGGCAGGCCCTTACGGGCTAAGGAAAAGGCCACGAAGAGCTGGTCAGCTCTCTAAAATCAGCTGTCCTCACAATATAACCCAACGCCCTTTTTGGGTCTAGGCAATGTAACCATTCCTCCTGCTTAGAAGGGTGCGGAGGAGAATAGAAGACCGGAAGGTCGATGGATTGCGGCAGGGGGAATTCTGAGACAACCTTGGGAAGGAAGCCAGGTCTTTCTCCGAGTGAGATTTTTTCCTGGAAAAAACACAGGAAGGGTGGCTTGCAGCATAACGCCTGCAATTCATGTAATAGCCACCAAAGAACAAGTTACTTTCTTACCTGGTAACGTTCTTTCGATGGGATGGTCCGACGACGTATTCCATATCTATGACATGTAATCACCACAGCTGTGCTGCTTCGGAAACTTTTTTTCGGCGTCTGCGTCGATGACGTCGATGCGCCGTCGTCGAGGACCTCCTCCGACGTCTGACGTCATCCGATGTGATAAGTAGGACGCACGACGCCCGTAGCCTCAGTTGTAGTTTTTTCCCCCCAGAACGTGTGACATTAGTCAACTGCCAGTCAGACACAAAGCCTTGCGGAACGTAAGCTGCAATCGCAAAAGAAATTCTGCAGCGGGGAAGGCAGGGAGGGAGCGATATGGAATACGTCGTCGGACCATCCCATCGAAAGAACGTTACCAGGTAAGAAAGTAACTTGTTCTTCGAGGGGATTGGGTCCTCCGACGTATTCCATATCTATGACAGACTCCCAAAGCAGTACCAGAGCAAGGAGGAGGGAAAGAATTTAGAATCAAAATTTAGAATTGCCAATCAAATAGCAGAGCAAAGGACCGCCTTGCCAAAGGCCAGATCCTGTCCTTGGATGGAATCGAGGGAATAGTGACGTACAAATGTATGTACTGAAGCCCAAGTGGCTGCATCACAGATGTTGCGAATAGGAACACCCCTCTGCAGGGCAGTAGATGCAGCCATACCCCTGGTAGAATGGGCCCGCAAGCCAGCCGGTGGTTCCTTACCCGCCAAGCGGTAACACTCCGAGATGGCCAAAATAATCCAGCGAGACAAAGTCTGTTTCGTCACAGCTTGTCCCAAACGCTTTCCAGCGTAACCAATAAAGAGTTGATCGTCCACTCTGACCCGGGACATGCGTGAAACATAAAAGCTTAAAGCTCTCCTAGGATCAAGCGTATGGAGCCTCTCCTCTTCCTTACCAGGATGCGGAGGAGGATAGAATGCCGGAAGAACAACCTTCTGGGCCAAATGAAATTCCGTCACTACCTTCGGAAGAAAAGAAGGACGAACTCTAAGGACAACCCTGTCCTTGTGAAATACAGTGAAGGGTGGCTTAACTGAAAGTGCCTGTAACTCACTCACTCTGCGAGCGGAAGTAACCGCAACGAAAAACACAGTTTTCAGAGTTAACAGCCTCAAAGGGCAAGAATGCAAAGGCTCAAATGGAGCACCCATAAGAAACTTAAGAACAAGGTTTAAATCAAAACCGGGCACCAGGAAAGGTGACGGAGGGAACACATTAGTGAGCCTTTCAGAAACTGTGAAATTAAAGGGATTTTAAAGTAGGAACACTCTTCAGACGAGCGCTTAAAGATGGACAGCGCCGCCAGGTAACCTTTAATGGTACCCACTTGCAAGCCCCTGTGGGCCAAAGAAAGTAAAAAGGACAGAACCATGGGGATGTCACATGCAAAAGGATCCACATTCTGAACTCTGCACCAGTCGCAGAACTTACGCCAACGGTACAGAGACTTTGTTGCTGGCCTTCGGGCCGAGAGCAACACCTCCATCACGTCTTCAGGGAGGTCCCAATCCTTATACCTCAACCTTTCAGAAGCCAAGCGTGAAGGTTGAGGGATCTGACCTCTGGATGGAGAACCTGACCCCCCCCTCCCGTGAGAGCAGATTGACTTGGTAGGGAAGACGACGTGGAGGGCAGATGGACAAGTCGAGAAGGTCCGGGTACCACGTCCTCCGAGCCCACGCAGGAGCAATGAGGATCATCCGGGAACCGAACTTGCGTAACCTCCGCAGCACTTGCGGGATGACGGGGACTGGAGGAAACACGTAGAGCAGCGGGAATGACCACTCCACCAGAAACGCGTCTCCTAAGGCTCCTTTTGGAGGAAATTCCCGCAAGCAGAACCTCTCGCACTTCCGGTTGACACTGGAGGCGAAGAGATCCACTTGAGGGGTCCCCCAAAGGGCGAAGATCTCCAGGAGAATCTCCTGAGCCAGCTCCCACTCGTGAGAGATCGTGCTCTGCCTGCTCAGAGCGTCTGCCGTCACGTTTTCGTCTCCGGCCAGATGAACTGCCGAGATCGAAACTTCCTGCTGGATGGCCCAGAACTCGAGCTGCATCGCCTCCCTGCACAGAGGAAGTGACCCTGCCCCCCCCCTTTTTGTTGAGGTAGTGCATGGCCACTGTGTTGTCCGTCAGGATCAGGACATTCTTTCCTCGCACAGTCGGCAGAAAAGCCTTCAGGGCTAGCCTGACGGCCCTCAGCTCCAACAGATTGATATGGAGTCTGGACTCCGACGGAGACCAACGACCGCCGACTGTCAGCCCGTTGGCATGAGCTCCCCATCCCGTGAGGGATGCATCCGTCACGATCGTCACCTCCGGCCAGGGAAGCCAAAATGGAGCCCCCTTCATCAAGTTGCCTTCGACGGCCCAACACAGAAGGTCCCGGGCGACCGAGGGCGGCACCTGAACCGGGTCCGACATCCTGCCGGAGGACTGCGACCATTGCATCTTGAGTGCCCACTGCAAAGATCTCATCCGCAGGCGAGCCTCTGGCACCAGAAGAAAGCAGGATGGCATGAGGCCGAGCAACCTCAAGAACTCAAACGCTGGGAGCGTCTGGGCATGTTGAAACTTGTGCACCATCTGCTGAATGTGAAGAGCCCTCACCTGGGGAGGAAAACACTGCCCCAGGGAAGTGTCGAGCACTGCTCCGATGTACTGGAGCCGCTGTGTTGGCGTCAAATGGGACTTCTTTAAATTGAGGGAGAAGCCCAGCCTGTGAAGGGAGTGGCAGGTGACGGACAGATGATCCAGGACTTGCTCGGGAGAGCTCCCCCTGATCAACCAATCGTCCAGGTAGGGGTAGACGTGAATCCCCCCCTTGCCTGAGATGCGCTGCCACCACCACCATGAGCTTGGTGAAAACCCTCGGGGCGGAGGTCAATCCGAACGGCAGGACCCGAAACTGAAAGTGCGAGTCGCCAACCGCGAACCTCAGGTACTTCTTGTGCTTGGGATGGATCGGCACATGGAAGTAAGCATCCTTGAGGTCGAGAGACACCAACCAGTCCTGAAGCTGAAGGGCCTGGAGGACTTGAGAGAGAGTAACCACCTTGAACTTGTCCTTCCTGAGGAGTTTGTTCAAACCGCGCAAGTCCATGATGGGTCTCAATCCCCCGTCTTTCTTCGAAATCAAAAAATAAGGGGAATACCATCCCTTGTTCCTCTCCCCTAGAGGCACAAGTTCTATGGCGCCTTTCTCCAGCAGGGCTCGAATTTCCTGCGCAAGGAGCGGATCCGGACTCTGCAAAGAGGTTCCCCGGTGGATTGTCGCAAGGCCTGTGCCGAAAGGGAAGACAGTAGCCGTGGGTTATGATCTCCAGAACGCACACATCTGAAGTAATGGCACGCCACTCTACAAGATGCTGCGCCAGCCTTCCCCCAACCGGCGAACCATGGGACATGGCCTCATGACTGAGTGGAAGCGGCTGCGGCGTTACCTGAGGGCAAAGAGGCAACTGCCCGAGCGGCCTTGGCACCACGGGTACCCTGTCGTCCACCTCTGGTACCCCTGCGTTGGCCTCTTTGACTGCCAGCTCCTCTCGCTTTACTGAAGGACGAGTAATAGCGAAAGGAACCACCCCTCCATTGCTGCCCCCTAGGACGAAAAGGCGGAGGTTGGCGAACTGCAGCGCCCAACGACTTCGCTGCAGCTTTTGAGGTCTGCAACCTCTCAAGGCTCTCGTCAGCCTTGCTGCCAAAAAGGTGTTCACCGTCAAAGGGCATGTTGAGGAGCCGGGACTGCACATCAGGAGCAAACCCCAATTTACGCAGGTTTGCGTGGTTATGGATCGCGGTGCTCGCCGCCATGGACCGGCTGACGCATTCAGCCATGTCCAAACCCGACTGAACGGACTCACACATGGCATCCTTACCACCCTGGACCATAGCAAGGAAACCATCCCGTTCGTCCCCTTCGGGAATATGTTCAGCCGCTAACGCAACACAGTTCCACAGAGTGTGTGTGAAACGAGAAAAGGCACAAATGGAGTTGGCCGCCTGAAGCGCCATACCACCAGAAAACACTTTCTTCGCCCAGCCATCAAAACGTTTGTCGTCCCTATCAGGAGGGATGGTAGGGTACGACGCCTGCTTTGCCGGGGCCGTGGCCGCCTGCACCACCAAACTCTCCGGAGTGGGGTGCCTGGTCAAGTAGCAGGGGTCGCTACTGGCTGGACGGTATTTTCGCGACAAGGACCTGCCCACCGCCGGGAGACTCTCCGGAGCAGTCCAAGCTGCCGCCACCCTTCTCTGTAAAGCCATATGGAACGGCAGTACCGGGTCAGTTGGGGGACCAACATCAAGGATGTCCGTGAGATCATCCTGCACAAACTCCCCTGGGGGAGCAGACCATCCCAAGTACTCGGAAACCCTAGCCATAAGGCGCCGGTACGAGGAATCGGCATGAGAGCCAGGCTCAGGCCTACAAAACTCCACCTCCGGAGAGGTGTCCAGTCCACTTGCATCATGCAGTGACTGCCTCAAATCGTCAAACTGACTATGGCCCGAGACAATTTCATCTGGAACCTGACTAGGAACCAGGCCATCAGAATCCTCATCCACCTCCGAAATATATTCCAGGTGGCGAAAAGAAGGCACCCGTGAGTGCTTGCTCTTAACCAGAGCCTTCCTAGGGGGTTCCCCCGTGCCACGGGGTACCTCCGACACCCTGGCCTCGAAAGGCGTCGAGTGAATCGGCGCCGGCGTCGAGAGAACAGGGATCGGCGTCGAGTAAATCGGCGTCGACGTCAGATGCAGCGCCGCCAGCATCGACGGCGTCGACACAGTCCTCGAAGCCGAAGGTCCGAGCGTGTCCTTCGACGATCTGAGCGTCGACGGCTTGGACGACTTCCTCGGTGCCTCGAGAAAGCCTGTCGACGCCTCAGACGTCGATGTCTTCCTCGAAGACATCACAGGTGCACACGGTCTCGAACGCGTCGAGGACCGGGACCTGGAACGGGTACGTCGAGAACGAGTCCCCTTGTCTGAACGGGACCTCTCCCGTGACTCGTGCCGACTACTCTTGCGAGCGGTGTCTCTCGACCTTTCACGACCGACCCCACTCGGGGCGCGGACAGTTTAGTACCGTGCGACTCGAGAATCGCCAGCATTTTCTTCCCGAAGGAAGCCCATTCCTCTGGCGTCGCACAGCTGGAGGGGTAAGCGACGTGCCGGGCAGAGTCCTCAGAAGAGACCTGGAAGACGACCGCTGTCGGCGCTTCCGAGAATGCCTCGAAGAGGCCGAGGAGTGGCGAGACCGACTCCTAGAAGGAGACCCACGAGACTTCCGACGATGACGCGGAGAGTCTCCTCTCGAATCATCCGTCGAAAGCCCCGCAGACTTCGACTTCCGGGGCTTGGACACCCGACCTACCGACAATTCTTCTTACGTTCACGTAAGGCTTTGGACGTGAGCGACTGGCAGTCGATACAGTCATCCGTGTCGTGGGCCTCCCCGAGGCACCAGAGGCAGGCGTCGTGCGAGTCCGTCACCGACATCTTGGACCCACACTCCCCGCACTTCTTGAAGCCCGGACGCGGGGTCGAAGACGAAGTAGAAGACATCTTCACACGAAGGAGATTTTCACAAAAACGAACAGGTTCGAAGAACCGAGAAGAACAGAACTCCAAAGAGTCAAGGCGTTAACCGAGATTCACGAAGCAACACGTTCGCGGAAAAAAACGGAACTGAGGCTACGGGCGTCGTGCGTCCTACTTATCACATCGGATGACGTCGGAGGAGGTCCTTGACGACGGCGCATCGACGCAGGATGCAGAAAAAAGTTTCCGAAGCAGCACAGCTGTGGTGATTACATGTCATAGATATGGAATACGTCGGAGGACCCAATCCCCTCGAAAAGGCTGTTTTCAAAGAGAGAAGTCTTAGGGGACAAGCAGGCATAGGCTCAAAAGGAGCCGCCATCAGAAAAGTTAGTACCAGATTAAGTTCCCAATCTGGGACAACAAAGGGAGTTGGCGGAAATTTATTTACAAGGCTTTTCAGGAATTGTATCTCAAACAGACAGGGCCGCCAAATAATCTTTGACTGTGGAGACCTGGAGGCCTGCTGAGGCCAGTGACAGAAGGAACCCCTATCACTGCAGTGGTGGGGCAAGAGATGGGGTCAATCTCGCGTTCCCTGCACCACACCTCAAATCTTCACCATCTGCACGCTGTGAGAAACCTGAGGCATTTCTCCAAGGCTATTCCCGGGGATCCTTTGTTCAGGAGGCCAGGGGAGGGCCATCGCTCTTGGATCCCAACCCTGGGGGCGCACTAGCGAGGGAGGATGACCTGGGCAGGGGGGTCCTCGGGGACTATGGGTTACACGCCCTCGGGTGAGACATGGTATTCCCCTCAGTTCCGATACACCCATAACGGACATCCACTCAGTTGTCATAGGATATTGCCAGCAGAGTCCCATCATACCCTAGTACCTTTCTGTAAGAAAAAGGAGAAAGCTACCAGGGAAATTAGAGCCCATTAGAAAATCCATTTATCCATTACAATACATTTACTCCCTTCATCCTTCTGACAAAAACCTACATTGTTTTTCAATATCTCCAGGAAAACCTACAACTCCCACAATCCCTACTTCCATTCTAGAAGTCCAACTACTAGGATGAAGAGGCTGATGGGAGTCATAAGGATTACCCATAGGATACAATGGGCAATGGATTCCTATGGGCAGGCTCCATTTTGTTCCGATAATGAGGTCAGGCAGGGAGGGACCCTTGCCCCTGGCCCTCACTGGCAAGTCAGCCTTCCAGTTAGGGCCAGCTCAAAGGCCTTAAAACCTCATCCAAGGCTCTCTTGGAGTCAGTCCTGGTGCCTTTGGCGCCAGGCTCATAACCATCATGAAGACCAACATTAGAATGGGACTATTTACTTGGGACTATTTAACATGGGGGGGGTTCAGCCAACATGGAGACACAAACACAGCTCAGTTACAAGGAACTGAGCTATGCGGTCTAGTGTTTTGGGTGTAGCAGGCCTGGGACTATTTTACCTGGACTACTTTACCTGATACTATTTAAACCGCACCCAAACAGCAGAACATGCTTTGCTTTATTCTGCTGTGGGCAGCGTAACGTTCACAGTGTCCAGTTCTTTGATGCCAGTTTACCTGAACCCAAGGACCTGCGGAGAGAGGAACACTACGAAACTTACCTGGAACAGTATCCTGCCTTTAATCCATCGCCGACTTCCGTTCCACTCACCTAACGGTACGAACTCCATCATCGCACCGCATGCATCCTGGAATACCATAACCTGGAAAAAGGAGGAAGACAGACAGCATAAGTAAGCGTTTACTCACGTTTCCTCCCGAATGAAGAAAGCCACACAATTCTTACCTGGGTGGTCATCTCCTGGTCAGTATCATTGCTGGAATATTACAGCGCTCGGCGAGGAAATCGCAACCTGCAAGGAGAGAAAAGATTCAGGTTAGCAATATAAAAGGCGAAACAGCGCCGTGCATCGCGCATTACTCACCGGACAGCATTGCGCACACCGCGCTTTCGCCTACTGGCCCATGCTCATCTTCAAACTGCATGACAACCCAAAATACCTTTCCATACCTAAAAGGAAAGAAGCAAGCTATTATTATTCAAACTAAGAGGAATATAAGAACTGCATATAAAGACTGTAAGCAGCAAACCTACGGAGTTGTAGCAGGCCTGGATTCCCACAGGGGGGCTTGCACCAGTGAAGTAACTTGGCCGCTGCTCGCCCCCCACATCTACGCGCCCCTGCCACTAGGCGCAGGATGGAGAATCCACCTTTTACAATATTAAGGTGAGGAGAGGGCCCAAGGGGGAGGAAGGAGTTGAGGCCAAGGGAGGTGGGAAAACAAAGACAATCTGGTATTGAATCCAGCTCTCCTATATTGCAGACCCATCTTTAACCAGAGGCCTTACCAAGGGACCGGGAGGTGGTTCGAGAGTGCAAATCATCCAACCAGGGCTGGGTGGCGTCCCCGTGGATACCAGGTGAGCGTAACAGGGACAACTTCTCACACCTGACTGCAATCAACTCTTTCAAAGAGTATAAAAGGTAAGCCACCCAGGAACACACTGAGTGAGCTGGGGATGCTGAAGGAACCGTGAAGACCAGAAGACAAAGTCGCAACTGGGAGAAACTGGGAAGCCAGAAGGGGGGGACAGACTGCCCAGACACTGAAGTCTGAGTACAACGGGGCGACAGCGTGGCAGGGGAGCCGTGCCCCAGGGAATCAAAACTCCAGCTACACTTTTCTGGTAGTGTTTAAAATCAGTGCTTGCTCCCTGGGTGAGTTTCAGAAACCCAGGTAGTTGAGGGGCAGGCACTGGTACCCTGACCTCAAGTGCATCCCCATTGAGGACCTGCTAACACCTCATCACTGAGGGTAAAAGATGAAGACCCTGTGAGCGAAGCAAAGGTGGGATAACCTGTTGTGTCAAGAACTTTTTGTAAATCCCAAAAGTGCCTGTAACCGGCGAAGTGGGAACAAAACCCTGAATGTGCAGTCTGTGTCTTGTAGTCCAAAAGAGCAAAGCTGTGAGACAGAGTGGTCCAGCACTGTGTGTGCGCCCAATCGAAGGTCTCTGTAAGGTATCCAGCTGAGAAGTGGCAGAAGCGAAAGTTAAAGAGTTGTAAAGAATTGCGAATCAAAGTGGTCCTGCGACGGGTCAAGCTAAATCCTGCGCACATTTGTATGTCTTTGATTCTGGTGTCAAATGGGATCCGAGCCCGGAACAGGGGGATCCATGGTCCGTGCCTGGATGAGGGAGACCAAGTTGTGAATTGTGAACATTGTAAAAAAGGGGTCTGAGCCCAGACGAGGGGGACCCGTGGTCCGACCCCGAAGGAGGGAGACCAATCGTGAACCTATGAATGTGAGAATCATGACAAAGGAAAGGAACATTTATGTTTTGTTTGCTATATCAGACCCTCTGCAGTAAGAGACTTTGAATGGCAGAGACTTTGGCAAAGAAGACCCAGATACTGAGCTATTGAACTGTACGAGTAAAAAAAGGAACTACACGTACCAGCAGTCACTGGGAAAGAAGGTAATACTGTGTGTTTTGACAAGTAAAGTGAACTTTTGTTTCAAGGCGGAGGAAGCCTGTGTTTTGACAAGAGGTTTCTTTTGAGAATCCTTTTTTGTTTCTTAAAAGACTTTGCCAGAGCGGCGTGAGACCAGTTGAACCATTGAACTGTGTCCTTGTGCTGAGTAAGCCAGAGTGTGCATGGGGGCTGGAGCATGCTGCTTTGTCCCGTGCTGAAAGCGTGCAGAAGGGAGGCCAACTGCTCAACTGTCCTGACATATTGTTTCTTAACACTTTTCCTTTTTTGCATACACTATTTCCCTACACCTTTTTGTATTTAGAAGTAAGGATTGGCAATAAGTTTATTAGTGTCAGCCCTTTTATTTTGATGGACTCAACAGGACTGCATTATTGTTATTTGATATTGTAGCTTGCTCCCATCCTTGGATTTAGGTTTAGATAAGCGTTCAACCAACCCTTTAAAATTCAATAAACACCCTTGAACTGTGTATCATTCGTGTCAGTCTTCATTGATGATACAAAGCCTTTCCTAACAATACATACAAAGATCTTGTAGACTGTCTGCGTACAGCCAGCAACACCTCAAGCACTTCCTCAGAGAGGTCCCAGTAATCCTATCTCATCCTATCAAGAGCCAAGCATGTAGGTTGAGGGATTGTGGGGTCGGTGGAGTATCCGACCTTCCGACTGGGTTAGGAGATCCGGTCACCGAGGCAACCAGTGAGGTGGACAGATGGACAGATCCAAGAGTTCGGAGTACCACATTCTCCTCGCCCAGTCCGGGGTGATCAAGATCATGGTAGCTCGAAACCTCTTCAACCTCCGGAGAACCCATGGAATCGGAGGAAACGTGTAATGGAGAGGGAAGGTCCAATCCACAAGAAACTTATCCCCCAGTGCACCGTTAGCTGGGAATTCCCTCCGGCAAAACTGTTCGCATTTCCTGTTGGACTTCGTGGTGTACAGATCCACTGCTGGGGTACCCCAGAGAGAAGACCTCCTCTAGGACTTCCTGGCACACTTGCCCACTCGTGCAAGACCGTGCCCTGCCTTCTCAGAGCATCCGCCAAGTTGTTCTCTGAGCCCGCCAGATGAATTGCTGAGAATGAGATCCGGTTCTCCAACAACCAGAACCAAAGCATTATCGCCTCCATGCAGAGGGGGCCAGAGTGCACACGGCCTGGTTTGTGGAGATAGTGCATCGCAACTGTGTTGACCGTCAGACCGAGGACATGTTTCCCCTGCAGAGACGGTGGCGAATGCTTTCAGGGCAAGCCTAATAGCACGGAACTCAAGCCTGCTGATGTGCCACCTGGAATCCGTTGCTGACCAAAGGCTGCTCACCTGCAAATACACGCAGTGAGTGCCCCAAACCTTCAGAGATGCTTCTGTGACCACTTGGGCCTGAGGCCAATGAGGCCAGAAAGGTTCCCCCGCCAGGAGACTTTTGTGGTCCGCCCACAAGGACAAGTCATTGACCACATTTATAGATGTATAGATCGGACTAAGTGCATTGATCAGAAGGAACACATAGAACTGATAGTGTGCATAAAATCTGAGCGAGTACATGCAACGGATGGAATGCACAGAACGGATAGAGGGCACGGAATGGACACTTGCAAAAATGATTCGAGTACATGGAACCATCGAAGTGCATAGAAGGGTTGGAGTGCACAAAACGGTTTTGAGAAAACGGAAGGCTCTGGAGTGCATGGCATGGTCGGAGTGCATGGCACGGTCGGAGTGTGCTTGATCTCAAGGACCTAAGGTAAACCACCATATCACATCTCCACGCTTACTCTCTTCTTTTACACCACCACTCAACTAGAACACAGCGATACTATGACACCATTCTTTATAGCTGTTCTCATACCATCACTTGCCTCATACTGCTCATCATCCTAACTAAACACAGCTGGTTACGCACCCTCCAGCCTAGGCGTTCTCCTCAGGCCTAACGCAGCCAGAATAGGTCTGGATAACAACCTGCCAGAACGAACACATACTCTTGATCTCCAAACCACGACACCTACTGCTAAGAGGCAGCTATCACACGAATACCTGCTGCACACATACCCGGTGCTCTCACGCACCTTATGACTCTCTCGCTACGGACTTGAACTTCGGTTCCCGAGGGCGTTCAACCGACCAGCACCTTGAGATCATACCAATGGTACATAAGGCGCTATATAAATGCAAAATAACATAACATAACTGAAGCAGACACCATGAGGAGATACGGGAGAGTGCCGAGGGGTACTGAGACCACTGACCCCTCAGTAAACTTTGCAGAGATCTCAAGCGCAATCTGGCCTCTGGCACTAGACAAATGCAGGCGGCCATGAGACCTAATAGGCAGAAGAAGGAAGCTGCTGGTAGAGTGGCATGGTTCCAGAACAAGTCGACCATCTGTGTCAAGCGGACTACTCTCTCCTCAGGAGGGAAGGCCTTCCCTACCCGGGTATCTAGGACTGCTCCGATGAACTGGAACTTCTGGACTGGTGTCATTTAAGCCCAGTTTATGCAGCAGCAAGCAGGTGTTCTCTAAATGGGACACGACCTGCACTGCAGACTTCCCTCGGAACAGCCAATCATCCATTAATAGAAATACGTGGACCCCGGATCTTCTGAGGTGAGCCGCAACTACCACCATGAGCTTGGTGAAGACCCTTGGGGCGGAGGTTAGACAAAAAGGGAAGCACCTTGAACTGATAGTGCATATCCCCTATGGTAAACCTTAGGAACTTCCTGTGATTCCGATGGATTTGCACATAGAAATAAGCGTCCTATAGGTCTATTGACACCAGCCAGTCCTGTAGTTCGAGAGCATGGAGAATCTCTCTCAACGTCACCATCCTGAATTTGTCTTTCCTCAAGAACTTGTTCAAGGCCCTGAGGTCCAGAATGGGACAGAGACCTCCTCCCTTCTTGGGTACCAGGAAATACCAACCAGATCCCCTCTTGCTCAGGAGGTACCTCTTCCACCGTACCCTTCAACAACATGGCTCTCCGTTCTCCATGTAGCTCTTGTCACGGTTGGATTGGGGCGACGGGGGCGGGGACAGGGTCTGTCCAGTGGTTTTCTTACAAATGGCAGACAATCACCCCACTGGATGAGCTGAAGAGCCCAGGCATCGGAAGTAATTCCCTGCCACTGGAGCAAAGGCTCAGTCAACCGTCCTCCAACTGGCACGCTGTGAGGTTGGGTCGCCCCTGCTGTGGATGCTGCCTGTTGACCTCTAGAAACCTCTCTGCCCCTTCCGGAGCACGAGAAACACTTCTTCCCTTGCCTAGCCGGTGAAAGCTGGGCTCTCCTGCCAAACGGAGCATACCGCCTGTAGCCTCTTGCCCTAGATGCAAGGCAGGTTTGGCTGTCTGCGCAGCTAGGCCTAAGGACTTGGCAGCAATTTTGGATTCTTTGCGTGCTTTCTGGCCGAAAAGAAGATCGCCCTCGAAGGGCATGTCCAGAGGTTTAACTTGGACATTAGGGGAGAAAACAGATGTTTTTAGATCTACCTGTCTTCTTAGCGTTACTGCTGATGCCATAGATCAGTCGGCGATGTTCAGGCCCATTCGCAGCGACTGTCTGGCTAACTCTTTCCCATCCTCCACTAGCTGTAGGAAGCCCTTGTGGGACATACTGCGCAGCATTTTCAACTGCTGTCTATAGACCAAATGAGTATTTGGCCATACTGCCCCGAAGTAAATGCTTTCTTTGCTAGGGCATCAACATTTTTTGCTTCCCTGTTGAAAGGCAGAGTGATAGATGCAGGTCTAGATGGGACAGTGGCAGCCTGCATAACCAGCCCCTCGGGGGAAGGGTGAGAAGAGAGGAATGAAGTGTCTCCTCCAGCCGGCCTATATTACCTAGAAATGGTGGGGCTGACGGGAGGAATAGAACATGGATGTTGCCACATAATTGTTAATAGATCAGCAATGGCAGGGTTTTAAGGCATATTGCGCTCTGTGATGAGGCCTTCATCCAAGATATCGGTAAGGCCATAACCTTGTATCGGCACCACTGATTAATGCAATCCTAGGGAATCAATAACCATTTCTACTAAAGCCCTGAATTTAGACATATTATGGACATAGGGCTGGGATTGCTGGAATTCAAGGTCTGGAGTTATCCAGACCGCTGGCATCATGGAGGCCTTGAGCCAGCTGCAAAAGCTGATTTTAGTCTTCAAAATAATCAACCCCTCCTGTACCCAAGTAAATGGGGTCGAACATCCCCCTCATCAGCGTCATTACCCCCAAAGATACCTGCCATGGTATCAAAAAATGCAGCCTGGGGTTGAGGTGTGAATGTTTTCTCGACAACCATCCATGGTTTGTCTCTCGGCGCTGATATGGTGGATGTCAGTGTCGGGATCGAGACGCTGTAGCGGTGACATCCTTGGATGCATAGGGTTGATCTGGCTTCCAATTAACCTCTTTCGGTGTCTAAAGATTTATCGGCACCAACGTTTGGTACTGGGGCACTACAGAGGTCGGACATGCCGAGCGCCGCTCTTTCCTCTGGAGCCTGCTGCACTGGGGGCGGTGGGGGCTAGCTGACGCGACTGCAACATGCTTACATGCTTTTTAAACAAGTCAAGCATGGAGAACTTGAAATCCTCTCACTCTTGTTAGGTGGTAGGCCCCGTCGACGACTTGGCTTTATCGGTCAACGAATCAGAGTCCAAACCGTGCCGCCTTTTCTTCTTTCGGGACGAGGAAGAATGGCTCCTCGAGTGGGACCGTTCCTTCTGTCGCCTTTTTTGGGGTGTGCCCCTCAGTTTCGGCCTCCAAAGACCAAACCGACGACTGCGCCAGTGATTTAGAGGGCGGTCGATCACGCAGGTATTTGAGCTGCATTTTGGTGCACAACTGACACCACTTAGTCCCGGTACCTGTGCCGAGGCACCAGAGACACAACTTGTGTGGGTCAGTGATGGGCATCTTGGTGCCACAGTCGGTACACCGCTTGAAAGCAGATACCTGAGCGACCGACATATTGTGTCAAGGAATTGAAAGAGACCAATTAGTTTTCTGACAAAAACGTCGAGTGAGTCGAAGACTAGTCTGTGCTCCCAAGCAGCATGTTAGCCCGCAGTAAAAAGGTAATGAGGTAGGGGGTAGTTGAGAGTTAAGTATAAGACGGCTGACATCACATCCGGGGCAAATTACCAGATGCCGAGCAAGACGGGTCGATGGTCGGGGTCCAGGTTCACTACACCCCCTGTCGAAAATATTCTGAAGAAGCAGAGCTAGAGGGAATATCCATCAGATGAGGAATCTACGGGAGAAAAGCAATCCATTGAAAGATAGGACTTCATACAATGGCCAGGACTTTGGCAATGACAATACAATGACGCAAAGGCGGCAATTAGACCTTGTGCATAATATGCTGTAGCAATCGATGGCAAAGTCCTCCAGCGCCCAGGTTTCCTGCAGAATAAATATATCTTTAGATCCTAATAGGGCCTTGCCCTCTGTATTCCTCAGAAAGGAGCTGCAACCCCTCGTATTCCAGCTAATCAATTTTAGAGAGTCCAATCTATAGCAAGGTCAATGATGACTTTTAGCTAACCTATCATGGGGGATACTCGTGCCAAAGCTAAATTGGGCTGAAAGGTCTTGTTTTTTGGTCTCTATAGTTCCAATCCCGATGCCGACCTGGGTAGCAATTTCTCACTCTGCTATTGAAGGGGGCAGTTCTTAATTCATTGGCCAGGTGGGCATCTCCTTTTTCCTTTCTGCATACATTCTTTGCCAATAATTTCATCTGATTGTTCGATCGGACTAATAGGGAACGGTTGGATAGCCACCTGTCCATGGGGTGTCTCAACTCTACTTGTCTTATCGTTCCATTCCCCATTCATTGAAGACAAGTGACCCTTTTCTTCCTCCCCGGGATGATCGGTTGTTTAGTATGCCCATTTAACTGTGTGTGCCTTTCTTTTAACAAATTCAACACGTTTTAAGCCAGAGACTAGCAACTTCTTGGCCTGTCTTTTTCGGTTTTCTTCCTTCTTGGCTAAGGTTTCCAGCATGTATATCTCATGGCACAATATATTGATTGCGTCTTGTTCTGATTTAGCAAACATTGCCAATGAGTTGGCCATGGACCTGGCATTGCTGACCGAGTCAATGAGAGATTGGATTTTAATCCTGTTGGCTTCATATTCAAATTCTCGTTCACCATTCCCTGGACTAGCCCCATCATCCCCATGTAAGCAGATTTTAGGACTTCTATAATTTAAGTTCCTTACTGTGCTCATGTCTACAACATCAGAATTATTCTCCAAGATAATATCAACCACTTGTTCTGCTGCAAGGCTCGTACAAAGCTTCAGAAGAGCCTCAATTTCAGCCAGTGTTGTGTTAATAGTAGGTGACATTTGCCATATTTGATTGTTCACATTGTTTTACAATTAGCTGCAGGGTAGTTTCACTCTGAGTCTCCCCCTCTGCATATTCAGAGATAGATACCAGTTCCTCCAAATTGGGGGTGGCCGATAAATAATGCGGATCATATTATTACATTCAATATTTGGAGCGCCCAAAGAATTTCTTTTGAGGTTTATACACATGTTAAGTAAGGATCCAACATTATCAATAGTAAAGGAGTTAGACGTTTCGGTTGTATTTACATTATTTTCAATGTCTTCCCTTTGAATGGTTCCCTGCTGCTCAGTGTTTCCAACAATCGTTGGCTGGGCGTTGCCAGTTAGAAACCTACTACGTTTCAGCTGCAGGGTTGTTTGGCGTCCACCATCTTGTTTATCATTTTTTTGGCAGGGGGCAACCATGTGTTCTTCCCTTCACAGTACAGGGCTCCTGGACCTTTTCCCCGGTCTCACCATCTCACTGTGGAGACCCAGCCATAGCTGTCTCAGGTGCTTCCTCGAACGGCTATTTGTTGTTTATTACAGTTAATTATTTATATAATATTCGCTCACAAAGGTGATGTAAGCAACAATAACTTGATCTATTGGTATTTGACATAAGCGGAGACGCCGGGAAGGATCCTGAAATAGAACAGTGAGGAAGGAAGGGAGAGGGAAGGGAAAGGGAGAGGAGGGCTCCGCACACAAGGAATTATGTTCACACCCGTGCTGGTCCTAGAATTCTAACTCAGCAAGGGTGCAGAAACCTCTTTGGCAAGCCCACAGACTCCGGCTTCTCTGCAGTTCGAGCTATTACCTTGCACGGCCGCACTGCAGATCAACTCAAGTTTCACAACATAGCCGCTGCAACCCTGAGCGACATGCTTCTTGCGAAGACCTGAAACACTTGCTGCACTTCCGCGCAATTCATACCGGTGCCCCAATCTCCTCCATTATAAAACTTTGGGAAAATCTTTTTTTCCATTACATTCTTTAGCTTTTTAAACGTTTACCTTAAAAGCTGCTTTAGAAGATAAAGTACTTGACGTGTTTAGGTGAATTTGTGTGCAATTCTATAACCAAAGGTGACTGACTATATGTTTTATATTTAGAGTGTTGTGTGATATGATTACCTGCTTGATTTATTTGAGTATTTTTGTAGTTACCTGTCCAAATAGAATCATTGTGTATTTCACTGTGTGAACTCATTGTGGACCCCTGACCTCACTCACCTCTCCTAAGACTATGCCTTGACCACTCTCTACACTTAACTTGATTGGGTTTGGCTAACCTCTCAGAGTTCCGCTGTTCACTATAACTAGGGTGGCCTCCAGAAATATTTCCACCAAGCAGGATTTGAGAAATGCATCTCAACACTGGATCCCGCCTGAGCTCCACAACTAAAGAGATACGACGCATCCCTTTTGTTTCTGATGACTTACATAAAACTACGAGGAACTTTGAATCAAGGAGATAGAATACTACGCAGAGGCGTAGAACATCCTGGAGGGGCAGAGCAATGCAGTACAGTGGAGCCGGCAGTAGTTTGGCACAGGAGAAGGAACAGCTGGAGATGCCAGAGAACCAGCCTGCAGAGAATTGGAGAAACCACTTTTGTAATCGAGACAGGGAATGTCTCGTCTGGTGTCGTGATCACACCAAGGACAGAGAGGCCGGGTGCCTGTTAACGAACGCCGAGACCAGACACCCAAGGAGGAACAAGTCATCTACACTGTGCAGGGTGGTGGAGGCTACACGCACGGAATGCCTACATGTAGGTGCGAGAGCAGCGACAAAGCAGTGAGCGTACCGAAGCTTCAGCGAGTAGAGGATGCCATTCCCGCAGAGTGAACACGATGCTCCGTCAGGTAGTAGGGTACCTTGGGACAGAAGTGCACAATTACACAAGTGGTGGGTTACGAGACCCAGAGAAACTAGAAGAATATAGAGTGGCAGTGGCCATGCAAAGGCTTCCGTCAAGAAGCCACAGGTCTGGAGGACCCCTGTAAACACGATGGAGGATACAAACAAAAAGGGTTCAGCAGCATAAATCAGACAGACTTGTTTAATGTGAAAGCTGGAAAGGGGGACAGTTCCAAAGCAAGACAGAAGGTTGTGTCTGCCGGTGTCCGCCGTGGAAGCTAGAAGCCTGCAGAGCAGTCAACCTGCTGCGACTGACGAGGTAGGTGAGGTCGGGGGGTGAAGGGGAGCGTATGAAATAATTGTACGCCACCCAACTGACCTGACCACCCCCCTATTCATCCGTATGCCGTTTACTGCACCACACATAAGCATCCCAGTAAATGGTATTGCTTTATCCTTGCCTCTCATTTGCCTTGGAAAGTTACATTCTCGTGCACTGCTGCTGTGTTTATAAACTAGATATTTTTCCCTCTTTTTAGGATAGTTGAATCTGGGTGTTTTTGCATTATGTACTTGTCTGATCCTTCTGTGTGTTCCCTACTGTGTGACCTCCCCACCCTCATATGCTTAGGCTGTGCGGCGCTGGGCATCGCTCCTCTTTCACTCCTCCTACTTCCTCCTTGCACCCTCTATGGTGCTTTCCGTCTCTCCAATCTTCTCAAACTGCTACTCTATCCCCTATCCCTCTCATTAAGTTGGGAAGGAAGAAGTTCAAGAGCGACATCCTGGTCTCCAACCTAGGCCTCGCTATCGCCAATACCTACATCAGTGCTTCCTCTAGACAAACTCACTTACATCCGCTGTCGTTCCCTCTCCACAACTATGGACCCCTCATATGGTCTCTGATCCATCTCTTTTTCCTCCTCTCCGATAAATGGTGGCACTCGGTGGGCCCTCTTGGCCCCCTATCACTCCTCCAAGACAATCATGAATTTTTTTTTTAAACTTTTATTTTTGCATTTTTCCAAACTTATTACATTAACTTTCACACCTCAAAGGGGTGTGTTCCCAAAGCATCCGACCCCCCTCCCCCACAACCCCCTCAACTCAGTCTGTCAACCCTTGCCGTAGTTCGACCCCTCTTCCATGTGGGTAAGTACTTATGCCTGTTTTTTTTTTTTGGCTTGGCCAAGGTTTGTGTCCCTGCATCAGGTACCGAGTTCCCCTGTCGAGGACGATGCGTCAGCAGCCGTTTCGTTGATTAGGAATGCCACAAACAGGCCCCAGATGTTGTGGCAGTGTTTTGATGAAATCGGACTCAATGTCCTGGCAGTAAAGGATGTCTTTCTGCCAGTCTGCTACCGTTGGGACTGGCCCCCGTCTCCAGGTCATGGCGACTCTTCTGCGGGTCAGGGTCAGTAGCACACATGTCAGTTTCCTCACGGCTGGTGAAAGTTGTTGCGTAATCCCGAGAAGTGCCACCGTCGGGACGGGTTGCGCTTCTTCCCCTATAATTGTTGATGTGGTCTGAAGGACTTGGGACCTAAAGGGTGATAACTTAGGGCAGTCCCATGCGAGGTGTACAAAGTCTGCAGTTAAGTTTCCACATCTCCCGCATTTTGCCGGTGAGTCTGGATGTTTGCTCTTTTTAGTCGGGGTAAAGTAGGTCTGGTGGAGAAAATTGAAATTAATTTGCTTGAGACGTGAGTTTAGTGCTATTTTTTGTGTTTGTCGTAGTATAAATGTACATTCCTCCTCAGGGATCACTGCTTGAAGGGATTTTTCCCATCTAGTTTTCCTGCAGGGGTTAATGGTTGCTGTGTCAGTTACGATAGATTTATAGATGGCTGAAACTAGTCTTCCCTCACCCTGCGTTTGAATCACGTTGTGCAATAATTGCCAAGTCGAGGGTTCACGTGGGAAGGTGGGGAAGAGTGCTTGAAGGGTGTATCTAATTCTAAAATAAAGTAATTTATCTAAAGCGGTAGTGCCTCCTCTCTCTGTTACCTGTTGTGGAGTCATAAAGATACGTTCAGTGAACAGATCACCTAGGTTGTTTAGCTGTAATTTGGTTACCCAGGTATGGAAGACTTTTTCGGAGGTCAGAGGGATCACAGGGATGAATTTGATCGGGATGAGGGGCGAGATTCTCACTGAGACTCTGTATTTGAATGCAAGTCTCTGCCAGACCGCGTATGTCGTGAAGACAGCATTCATAGTGTTATAGGGCACTGGGAGCTGACTAATGACCACCGTACTCAGCAGGTTAGGAGTCGCGAGGGCCCGATCAATTTGTACATGGGGTCTGACAAGGTGAGTATTGTACCAGTGGCCGAGGAACTGCGCCTGCGCCGCCCAATTGTATCTCTCTAGGTCCAGGAGAGCGAGTCCCACGCTGGATACCGGGAGTATCAGGGTTGAATGAGCCACTCTGGCGGGTTTGCCTGCCCATAGGAGTTCAAGGACAAGACTCTTGAGTTTCCTTAAAAAGGGTTGTGGGATAAGAATGGGGATGTTAGAGAAAAGGTAAAGAAGTTTTGGCAAAATTAGCATTTTAACTAAGGAGGCCCTGCCCCACACGGTTAGCGGGAGAGATTTCCAACGGTTAACCTTCTCCTGGAGTATTTTTAATGTTGACTCGTAGTTGTCCCGAAAGACTTCATGGTAGTTTAGCAACATTAATATTCCTAGATAGCGTACCCGTGAGGTTTCCCATGTAAAGTGAAAGTCGTCAGCAAATGGTGCAGTGGCGGGGGTGAGCAGGAATATTATAGATTTGGTATGATTAATTTTTAACCCGGAGATTGCCCCAAATTTTATTACCTCTCTCATTACTGGGTTCAGGTTTTCGGCGGGGTCATGGATGAACAGTGCTACATCGTCTGCATATAGGGATATGATCAGCCTGTGCAGACCTATGCTGAGTCCCCGATGCAGCCGATTTGACAGTAGTGACGACGCCAGAGGTTCCATTACTAATGGGAATATCAATGCTGACAGAGGGCAGCCTTGCCTGCTACTCCATTGTAACTTGATGGGAGACGATCTCGCCGATCCTACTACTATTGTCGCCTGGGGATTGTTGTAGAGTAGGGATACAAGTTTAATGAAACAGGCTCCTAGGCTCATCCGAGGGAGTACTGCGAATAAGAAGGGCCATTCCACCGAGTCAAAAGCCTTCTCGGCATCAAGTAAAACAGTGACGGCTTGGTGATCGCGGTTGAGAGCCTCCATGACCCAGAACAGCCTTCTGATGCCGAATGTCGTGTTGCGGCATGGTACAAAGCCAGCCTGATCCGCAAGTACGAGACCCGGCATTAGTGGCAGCAGCCTCTTGGTAAGTATTTTCACCAGTATTTTGTTATCTAAGTTAAGTAAGGAGATGGGTGTATATGACGCACATTCTTCTGGGGGTTTGCCGGATTTATGTAGGAGGATAATATTGGCCTCTCTGGTGGTTTGTGGGAGGGAACCTGATTCCAGCACTTCATGGTAAACCTGGAGAGAAGGGGGGCTAGGGTATTTGGGAAAGCTTTGTAGAATTCCCCAGTTAGACCATCGGGCCCAGAGGCTTTGGTGTTAGGGAGGGATTTGATGGCTTCCACTATTTCGTCTGACGGGATGAGTTTGTTAAGGGGTTGCCGTAGATCTCTTTCTACCCAATATAGCTCAATGTCTTCAAGGTATCTGTGTAAGTCTTCGGTGTCAGTGGTGTATTTAGAGGTGTAGCGGTCTTGGTAGAAGGATCGGAATGTCTCTGCTATTTCTTCATCTGTGTGCAGGATTGTGCCGTGACTGGAGCGTATTCTCTCGACCGTTGTGAGCTTCCTGTCAGCATTTACTAGCTTCGCTAGGAGGGCTCTAGGTTTTTGGCCTTTGCCGTATTGACGGATCTGGCTGTTCCGGCCTAGGAGTTTTATTTCTCGTTCCGCTGTGGCCCTGAACGTTTGTAGTTCTTTCTTAAGAGCAGCCTGGACTGCGGAGTCGTCCGTGGCGGAGAGTTTAAGCTCAAGGTTTTTTAAGGGTTCTTCACTGGAGGTTAACTCTTGACGGACCCGTTTAAGGATGCCATTCTCTTTGGCCAAGCAGACCCTTCTCACAAAGCACTTCAGTGCCTCTCAGATCGTGCTCGCCGAAGTCACTGAACCCACATTGTTTTCCAAGAATGTTGAGATCTCATCACGTAGTTCTGAGGCGAACACTTGGTCCTGCAGCGAGCCCGGCTTGAAGCGCCAGTGTAGCAGGCGAGACTTGTAGGTGGCTGGATTGCAGATGAGGGTTACCGGGGCGTGATCAGAAAGGGTTTTCGGTAATATTTGGCAGAGCCCTGGCTGGAGCGAACCTCCGGCGGAGATAAAAAGGTAGTCTATTCTGGAGCTGGTGTTGTGCACTGCTGAATGAAATGTGTAGTCCCGCTGTTCCCAGTTATTATGACTCCATGCGTCTACCAAGTTATAAGCCTTGCAGATTTCCTGTATTTGGAAGGCGACCTTGGAGATCGGCAGTGTTGTGTTTCGCGAAATGTCCTTTGCAGGGTCTAGGGCTGTGTTGAGATCGCCTCCCGAGATGATCGTTCCCGCTGCCTGTGTTGCGAAGTGTGTGAGCACCCAGTCAAAGTTATTTGCTCCATCAACATTGGGTCCGTATGAGTGGACTAAAGTGACCTCTTTTCCTCCTTCCACTATCCCTCTCACCAAGAGGGATCTGCCTTTGGTGTCCCTTATGGAGTTTACTAGTCAAAACCTGGATCGCCTGTTGATCAGGATTGCCACGCCTCTGGCGTAGGCTGAGTACGAGGAGAAGTACCTATGACAGCCCCAACTGCGGGCCCATTGGTGCTCTTTTTCGGAAAGGAGATGCGTTTCTTGGAGCATGGCAACGTCTATGTCATGTCTCTTCAGGTATTGCAGGAGCTTTCTTGTTTTTGAGGGGCGATTGCCCCCTCTAATGTTCCAAGTAGCAACCTTAAATTAATTGCTTATTGTGAATATTTATGATGCTATTGTTAGGCTTGACATGAGGGATCTTCTGGTGTTGATGGCAGCGTCGGCGACTGACACCTGCCGGTCTCCAGAGCAAGCGGAGGGGGGGGGGAGGGGGTGACACAGCACAGTGAGCTGAGGGGATGGCGGGGGTCAACGGTCTGGGGGCGCATTCCCAACCTTGTTCTTTAACGTCCTTCCTTACACAGGCAACCCCCAAGTCGCCTGTTGGTGCATGATAGGCAGAATCCTGTGCAGTTCCCTTGGGGAACACTGCAAAAATATTAAGACTACAGGAGTAAGCAGTAAACCCAATTGGTAGTAGTCTGCACCACCCAGATTTACTTGGTAGCTGTGGCCGAGCAGTCAGACTTCTCTCAGGAAGAGTAGGGAAGTATGCAGAGTATACACAATAGAGCCAAAACACAGTAGAGCAAACAAACACTGACCAGAGCTTTGTATAAAAAGTATATAATTATTTATTTAAAACACACTTTATGGCATATACTAGCGCTCTCAATCAAAAGCAAGTTACAACACAGTCAGGTAAAGTATACACACCTCCATTAATAGTTATCAGACAAGTCAGGGTTAAAACACTATTTGTTAGAACAGATGTGAGCGCTTAACCAAGATGGCACTCTGATAATGTAGTTAAAGGGAGAATAAAACAGTTCCCAACACTTTTAGGAATTCAGAGAAAGGCAGGTTATAATGTAGAGCCAAAGTTCATAGGCCAGGCCCACTTTAAATGGAGCAAAGCGAAATGTGCCCAGGATCACACGGTTTAAAGTGCACTGAAAGTCTTTGAAGAGTGTTCCAAATAGGTTGGGGTGATTCAAAAGATAAAGTTAGAAGGCCTGGAGCCAACCCAGTTTAGAAGCCAAGGATTTAAGGGTCACCTTTAGAAATCTGTAGAAAGGGAGGCCAGGCAGGACACAGTACATTAAAGAGTAAGGAAGCTCCAGCGGGGGCAGTTGTTCCTGACAGTGGTTGAAGTTCCTGGTTCCGACCAGGGGAAGAGAAGATCTCGTCGAGGAGGGACCGTGGAGTCGTTGCACTGCACAGGGATGAAACCAGCTGCGGAGTTCCCGATTAAAAGGTGCAGTCCTTTTATTCGCGGTCAAAAGTGGCGAGCTTGGCTATCCGGCCGCAGGGGTGCTTGGCACGGGCGATTCGACCAAGAGACGTCTTTGGAAGGCGAAAAGGGTGAACTGGTTGATCCCACCAGTTCAGGGGAAGAAGACTCGTCCAGCAGAAGATCTTCTCTTGTCGTCGGGGAAAGTGGTGAGGTAGTTGCAGCAGGGCTTCACCGGTGGTGTTGTCGTTGCAGATGGCTCAGCTTCTTCCCTCTTCAGATTCTTAGGTCCTGTGGCGACTTCTGAAGTTCCAGTCCCAAAGGCCCTGCTTTTATGCAGAAAACCCCCCATTCATCAGCCTAGCTGTCAATCACACATGCTAAGTGGTGAGCCGGGCAGCTCACCACTGGGCCAGAGTAGAGTGCGACTTGGGTTGCTAAGGCAACGCAGTCAAGGGTGCCAATTCCCCCCTCCACCCTTCCTGTAGAACCCAGACAGAGTGGCACCATTTGGAGGGCTTCTGTGGAGAAGCCCGCCAAAATAGTGGAACAAAGGGCTCGACCTTGGTCAGAGTTACAGAGACGGACCCAAACGCCATTTTAAAATCAAGTTCTGGCAAAAAGACCGGCGGTATCTTTAACATTGCACCAAAAAGTGGTGCGTTTAAAAACAATGGGAAAATCCCATAGAGAATATTCTGGTGGAATATTTCGCGTGGTAACCACTGCCACCAGCCAGAAACTCGACAAGGGGGGACTGGACAGTGCCCCCCTGAAAACAGACCCAGGGGCAATCGAATTACCCCTTACCAGTACTTCCACAATATGATGGTTTGTACTGGTTCTGTTCACAATTTTGGACTAGTAAAGCCAATGGTGACTTTACATGCCCTGGGAGACAGTCAGTCCCAGGGTATGGAGTCTATGTTTGGGGGTCACTGTGACACCCCTGTGGTACTGCACTGAGGGACTGTGTACCACACATACAGAAAAACAGATGATACCCTATGGAGTAAAAAGAAACCCCATAGCCCATAAGCACATAACATGTCAAAGACATACTTCAAATCATGCCTAAGAGTGGGAGTAAAAGAGTCTCACTCTTAGCAGGAGAAAAAAACAAACCCCAAAAATCCAGCAAAGCTGCTGGGGGACTCACTAGGTTTGGGAAATTAGCCTTATAAGAGAATTCTCCCCAACAGTGCTTTTGGTCGGGGTGGGATCCGCAACGGCACAGTTCCTTCCCTTACTTTCCCACCCATTAAAAACGAACAGTTGAATTAACTTTGCTGTGTAAGGGGCGATAGGGGCTTCCCAAGTTGCACGGCCGTGGAGTGCTAGACTCCTGTGACATTTGGACCAATTGCTGTTTTTGTATTCTGGTTTTAGTGCCGATGACCTTGAGACTGTCAAGAAGGGTTTCTGTGGCTTCTTTCACTTTGCATGCGTGCTCGGTTGGTGCTCAGCCCAGGGCATCCTTCCCGATCCAGGAAAGCGTTGGCCTCCTCCGGTGTTTGGAAGAAATGGGCTTTCCCCCCATGCTGGACCCTGAGGCGCGCTGGGAAGAGCATTGAGTAAGAGAATTGGTTCTCTTTTAGCCTTTGCCTTGTAGCAGTAAAGGATCTTCTCTGAGACTGGACGGCTGGGGAGAAGTCCGGATAGAAGTGTATCCTGTCCCCATAGTGGAGGAGCTCTCCTTTCCAGTCGCAAGATGGCGTTGCAGTCTTTATAGTTGAGTAGTTTCGCTATTATCTGCCTGGCGGGAGTCCCTGGGATGGGTTTGGCGGATGGGATTCTGTGTGCTCGTTCCACGACAAAGAGGTGTGAGAGGGCATCTCGGCCGAAAAGGGTAGTGCATAGTGATTCTACAAAGTCCTCCATTTTTGTGTCAAGCTGTTCTCTCACCCCAATAATCCTGATATTATTCCGTCGGGAACGGCCTTCCAAATCTTTGCACTTGGAGTTGGTGACCTTCATTTGGGTCTCGAGCTGAGAGATTCTGGCTTCTAGGGTCACTGCGTTATCATCAAGGCTGGGGACGCATTGCTCCACCTCGTTGAGGCGCTCGGTGTGGGTGTCCATTCTGTGTAGGAGGAGATCGACTTTAGAGGAGAGGCCGTCCATTTTATTGTTTAGACTCCAGATGCCTGCCTTTTGGTCCAGTAAGAGACCCTTGAGGTCGGTTGCGGCGTTCCCTTCTGCCATTTGGTGTTCACCATCGGTTGGGGACTCCGGTTCTTCTTGGAGTCTTGGGGTTTTGGGGGCAGTTCCAGCTTCGAAGGTTAGCTTTCTCTGGGATTTGTCTGTCTTCCCCATTGGACCAGGTCTGTCGGAGGCGTCTAGGCGTTACTCCTTGTGGAAGAGCTTGGATTTGTGGTGCCAGTTATCACTGTGTGAGAGGGAGCTTGAAAGTCGAGATCAGTTCTGGTGTAAATAGTGCGTTCTTCCGGGAGCCCAGTGGTGTGCTTGCCGGGACGAGAGTCACTGCTTGGCGATGCAGACCTGATCCCTTTAGACCCTATGGAGACACTGCGGCAGCCCGCGCCCGCTGCTCCCCGCAGGGCCGCAGGTCTGTTTTCCCTGTCGTGGTAGGACATGCGGCTTGGGTGTGTGGCGCAGGGCTGGAGCAGTATGGGAACGCAGTGGGGCGGTTCAGACTTTAGTTACCACCCAGCCCGCGCCGTACCTGTGCCGAGCAGTCTGTTACTCGGTGCCCGCCTCTGTGCTCAGCCTGTCCGTGTGTTGTGTGGGTCTTTTTCCTCCAGGGAGGGCTGTGGTTCTCAGGTCATCTCCTCATTCCTGGCTGTCCATCAGGGGATGCCGCGCCCGGCGTCGGGTCCGCAAGTTAGAGGTGTATCTGTGCTCGACTCTCTCCTCCTCCGGCTGGGGACTCGTCTCTGCCGCCGCGTGCCCCAGATGCCTGCTCCGGCCGTGACCACAGGCCGCGTGTCACAGATTGTTGACTCGGCGGGGGTGGGGTCCAGCTCCACTCTTCGTCCGCTGCTCATGGGTGCGCCGCACTGCACTTCTCTCGAGGGTGCAGTGCAGGGGAGGAGTCCCCGTCGCTCTGCTCGGGCGCTGATGTCTGCCCACGGCCCCGGCCGTGGATGGGCCTACCTGGATGACTCAGGCCGCGAGCGCGGGTTACCGCGTTAGGGGTCGCCGGGCACAGATTTTTGCCCAAATTTCACTTTTGAGTGTAGCGAGTCCAGGAGGTTTAGGCAGACTCAGGTCAGGGAGGTAGAATTCCAAAATTATGCAGGATTATTCAGGATTAATATCTGGCTGTGCAGGAGCTCGCTACAGTGCAGCCATCTTGTTTGGCGCTCTAGCGCCCTCTCCAAGACAATCATGAATGTCCATCTGAATGGCAGAGTCTTGGTCCAGAGGCTTCAGCCCAATCTCCTTTTCGATAGGAGTCTCCCGCGTCTTATCAACTTCCTTAATTCTCCTGCTATTCCTACCAGCACCTCTGACTACTTTGCCACCTCCTCTTCCCACTCTCCGGCCCCTCTACCAATTCCACAGTAAGTACCTCAAGCATGTGCCCCTCCAAGGAAGTCTTTCAAATGTGGAAACCTGCTCCACGTCACTACTTTCAACTATCGCTCTGCTGTCAAACACTCCTCTGACATCTGCCACCTTCTCGAAGAACTTGACTTGGATGTCCTCACTTTCACAGAGACATGGTTCACAGCCAGCTCTGTCACAAATTTTTAATCTCTCCTCCCTGATGGCCTCAAGATCCACGCCAAACCCAGAACCAACGGCCCCGGAGGAGGAGTAGCTCTGTTATTTACGGTTTGGGTAACTGCTTCTGTCATTCCCACGCCCATTCCTCCTTTGAATGCCTGGTCGGGAGGCTCTCTATCCTGGCCTCTCTCTGACTACGGCCACTATCTACAGTCCACCTGGCCAGGTCGCCCTCTTCCTCCGAGTAGGTGGACCACTCCTCTTCTCTTGGCTCCCTTGACCCGGGAGGATAGCTCAGGGGCAATGCGCTTGCCTTGGAGGCCAGACAACACGGAGCAACACAGGTTCGATCGCCGGGTCCGCGCTTAGAAGCTTCTGGGTATTAAGCACGTTATAATAACAAAGTTACTCACTGTAGTGACTATCTTACTCCTAAGTCCACAGTCCCCTTGCCTCCATACTTTTGGGACATTCCGTCCAGTGGGACGGGACCGGAGCACTTTTGTAAAAAAGCATCACATTAAAAAATCTGTCCTTTTTACGCGGGGTACCGCACGTAGCCGTAACCTCGCCATCCTTCGTTCCGCCCCGCGCATCACCAGGTCTGAGACCTTTAAGCAATAATAGAGGATACTTATTAGAGGGGCCGCCAGGTGGGCATATGGAGGAAAGGGGACTATGGACTAGGAGTAAGATAGTCATTACAGTGAGTAACCTGGTTATACTCCTACGTCCCGTCCCCTTTCCTCCATACTTTTGGGAAATTACCAAGCGCTCCTCACAGGAAAAACAGGTGGATGGAACTCCCTTACTGAAAGAGGTTCTTAAGAACATAATGACCGAATTGATCATCAGCCCTGGAGCTCAGGTCTAAGCAACAATGCTTACAAAAAGCTGATGGGGAAGCCCTCTTAGCTGCTCTGGCAATGGTTTCCAAAGGAAAATATTTCTGGAAGGCAACGGCAGCCACCTTGCCCCGCACAAGATGGGCATGAATTCCTTTTGGAGGCTGAAGGCCCTGAACGGTATACCTCTCTGATATACAGGAAGCAATCCAGGCTGGCTTTCCTTTCGGATCTCCTAGGGTCACAAAAAGCTGGGAAGAGTTTCTAAGTTTAGATGTTCTGTCCAAATAAAACTTAAGAGCCCGTCTGACATCCAAATTGTGCAATGCCCTCTCGGCGTCTGAGGCCGGGTCTGGAAAAAAGACGGGTAAAGCAATAGAATGGTACAAATGAAAATCTGATACCACCTTTGGAAGAAAAGAAGGATTAGTCCAGCCACCACCCTTATCCTTAAGAAAGGTAAGGAATGGATGTTCTACAGAGAAGGCCTGAAGCTCATTTAAACGCCTTGCCAAAGCCACTACAATCAGTAAAGCCATTTTCCATGAAAGGAACTTCAAGTCCACCGTAGCTATGGGCTCAAAAGGCTTATGGCATAAGGCAGTGAGGACCACATTCAACTCCCACTTAGGATGCGGGTTGCGCATAGGTGGATAACAATGCAATAGACCTGCAAAGTGTCTTTTAATGACAGGGTTGTCAGTGAAAAAGAGCCAGTGTCCGTGGACAGGTAAGCCGCAATAGCCAACAAATAAATCCTACAAGACACGTATGCCTGAAGTTGCCAGATGAGAAACGAAAGACAGGACTGTGTCAATGGTAGCATCTCTGGGGTCCAGCTGCTTAGCTAAACACCAGTGACAGAACCAAAGCCATTTGCTCCTATACTGAGACCTTGTCGAAAGGTTTCATATCCGCCTCGATAATATGCATATTATCTGCAGACAAATTGAAACTTTCTAATGATTTGAACTCAGGCACCAGGCCGCCAAGCTGAATGATTGTGGGGAGGGGTGCCACATCTGCCAATCGCTCTAGTGAAGCAGGTCGGGAATCAGCAGAAGCCCGATCGGGGAGCACACCGACAGATGCTGAAGCTCTGAAAACCAGAATATGGTCGGCCACCAAGGGGCTATGAACAGGAGAGTGCAATTCGTTGTGTTCCTGAGCTTGCATAGTGCCCGGTGAATCAGAGGAAGAGGCGGGAAGGCATAGGCCTTCATGTTGTGCCACGGAATTTCGAGAACGTCCCCCAGGGAAGAAGCTCCGAGTCCGTTCCTAGAAGCATGAAGAGGAAGTTTCCTGTTTGACGTCACAAAGAGGTCCACTTCTGGAGTGCCCCAATGGGGAAACATGTCAGAGAGGATCTCGGTGTTCAGTTTCCACTCGTAGCGGACCACCGCTCGTCGGCTGAGAGAGTCTGCAGTCATATTCAGTTGACCCGGAATGTGCACTGCCAGCAGCCAAACACCATGCTGAATGGCTCATTCCCAAATCCGAATGGCTAGATCTACAAGGGGAGGTGACATGGTACCCCCCTGCTTGTTGATTTAAAACATGGATACCGCATTGTCTGTGCGGATGCGGACCACTGTTCACAATCACTGGCTTGAAAGTTTTGAGTGCCAGGAAAATCGCCAGAAGTTCCAGATAATGTATGTGAAATTGTCTGTCCTGTGGCGACCATAGGTGGAAAACCTGAAGATGATCTAACGTCGCACTCCACCCCAAAAGGAGTGAGTCAGTTGTTATGGTCGTTTCAGCGCAGAGCTCCTGAAAAGGAGCACCCACCGACTGATTGCTGGAAGATGACCACCATAGGAGATCTGTCATCATGTAGGGCGGAACCGGAATCATCTTGGCGTCCAGTCCACTGCCTGAAGCCAGGAGCTCCAAAGAGCCATCTGCATGCGTCTCATCTTAAGACGCGCAAGGGGAAGAGCAAACCCAACTGCGCGGAGAAAAGGACTGAAGGGGAATGCGTGGGTCGGTGCCAAGCAGGGCGAGGTTCCAGCCACGTGCAGTACCCTGCGTAAAAAGAGAAGGACACATTTTTCAAGTTGATGCTTTTTTACAAAAGTGCTCCGGTCCCGTCCCACTGGACGGAATGTCCTAAAAGTATGGAGAAAAGGGGACGGGACGTAGGAGTAATAACCTATTATATCATATCTCCCTGCCTCTACCTCTCAACTTCTAGTCTTCAGCGACCGCAACATCCACCTGGATGCTTCCAATCCCTCCTTGGGGCTCATCCACAACCTCTGCGACACTCCTTCTATTCTACCTTCTGCTCCAACGCACTTTGCGGGTATACCTTGGACGTTCTCATGTCTCGAGACATCCCCCTCTCAAACCCTCTCACCACGTGCTGCTGTCCTCCCAACTGACGCTCTCTGTCCCCAAGGCTAAGCCCACCCCAGCACTGCCACCTACCTTCTCTGTCATTTGGCCCATGAAGCGTGGGTTAGTGGATGCCTTTGCAGCTACTTACTCTGCTCCTCCTATACCTGCGGGTGACTCAGTATGACACAGCCCTCTTTAACCTGCATCTTTCTATCTCCAACCATCTGGACGTCCTTGCCCCCATCATGAGAATCCATCTGAAGCCTACCTCCAAGTGCAACTGTTAGTATGAATCCGACCACGCCATGTCATGAACCGTCGCCTGCGTCCATTCTGGACTTCGTGGTCCCTGACCCGTAGAGGACTGAATGCAGTAATCCTCCCAACATGGCCGCCTGATACAGAACGCAGCCTGCCAGTCTTTGCGCTCCACGCTTTGCACACTACTAAACAGACACGCCCCTGCAGCGCTCCGCGTCTCAATGCTACTGCTCGCCGTAGCTAGACGTGTGCTGCCGGAGTTTGCTGTTCTCTGTCTGGGTTCCTTGATTCCTGCTCCTTTCCTTTCATCCCTCAAACCTTACCGAACTTTCCTGGATTTTCGCCCGCGCTCGAGTCACGGCTTCCGTGTCTCAGCGTGCAGACTTTGTTCCTTCCTGGTTCCGTCCTGGACAATCTGAACGAAGCACGCTGGAATCCAAAGACCAGCGCGCGGGCTTTTACAAATTCCAGACCGTGCAAAAGAAGTCACAAAAGAAGGTCGCAAGCAAACAGGAAAAACAGGTGAGAAGGGGAGAGACTTGTGACAGATTGAGACGCCTAAAAATCGATATGGATACAGGAATGGAAGCCGCGGTTCAAGACCTCATGCGAAGCATGCAGGAACTCACCACAGAAGTTCAAAACCTTAAAGCTGAGAACGCTGCGTTAAAGCAGCTGGTATTGTCTCGTGAATCTGCTACCAAGGAAAGTGGGTATTGGGAGGAGTGGTGGACAAATATGCGGGTTCTCCAAAGACCCTTCGTGCCTTCCTTGATTCATGTTTGGTGCATTTCACCTTCCAGCCCTACTACTTTTCCACCCGTAGAGCAAAGGTGGGGTTTACGATATCACACCTCACTGGCAACGCATTAACCTGGGCAACTCCCCTAGCCAATTCGGGCGACGCCCTCCTGGATGATTACAATGGATATGTGGAAGCCCTAAAGGCCATGTTTGATCGCCCTGAGCAGGTTTACAGCGCTCAAGAACGTCTACTTGATTTTCGACAAGGATCCCAGGATATGCTTACCTATGTCACCCGTTTCAAACAACTTATGAAGGAAGCTGATTGAAAGAGGGTGAAGCTAGCCTCTTGGGACCAAAGAGGCTTGAATGAAGAAATTAAGGACGAGCTAGCCCGGGTAGCTCGCCCTAATTCCTTCCAGGCCCTCTTGGACCTTTCCCTGCAAATTAATTTTCGAAAGGCGGAGAAAAAGAAGTCGAAATCATCATTCCAAAAGGCTGCCATAGACCACCCTCCTAGTCCAGAACCCGTAGTTTCTCCGACCTCAGATCCAGAACCCATGCAACTGGGGGCATTCCGTGGACCCATTAACCCACAAGAAAGGATGCGCTGTATTCACACTCGTCTCTGCATGTATTGCGCCTCCGATAAACATCTTTTCAGAGAGTGCCCTATTGCTCCTCCACGGCGTTCGGGAAACGCCAGCTCCTGATCCTAGATGGGGCACAGTTTCGGGAGAATGGTGTCTGCTCCACACCAATTCCTTCCTTGAACTCTCCTGGACAAAAATTACCTTGTGATTCTACACGCCTTTCTATCGCCTTCCAAGAAAGACTCCTACCCCATCCTGGCATTAGTGGATTGCAAAGCCATGGGCTTATTCATAGATCATGATTGGGTCACAACTCATCACATTCCATGCGAAACACGAGAGACTATGCAAACTGTTGAAGCGATCGATGGAAGACCCCCCGTCTTCAGGACCCATAACCCTTGAAACCAAGGAGCTTCTCTCCATAAACCACCATCAAGAGATGATTAAATTTGATATTATAAGATCTGCCCACTATACAATGGTGTTAGGCATGCCCTGGTTACAGAAGCAGAATCCCTATATCAATTGGGCAGCAGGCTCTCCATTTCTTGGTTCGGAACATTGTATGTCCCACTGTTTGTCCCTGAACACCTTACCTAAGCCCTCTAAAGACTTCCAAGAAAATCAACAAATACCAGTAACCGTCTCTAACGTCATCCAGATTCCCAGAGCCTGTCAGGCGTACACAGATGTGTTCTCAACAGCCATAGTTCAAGCTCTACCACCCCACAGACCTGAAGAGTGTGCCATCGATACTGATCCTTCAGCAGTAATTCCGTTTGGAAGAATGTTTATCTTGTCAGAACCTGAAAGAGGGCCCCCGAGGAATGACAATGCATTACTTACCGTAAAAGCATTTCTGATTCACATGCTGTGCATAGGTCCGACATCCAGTGGTCACTGCGGAGTATTGCATTTTGTTTTTCGTAGTCGAAAAGGGACGTCGACAAGGCGTGTCTGAAACACTATCCCTATAGTGACGTGCGTTGTACCCACAATCCCTCACGCGTCGAGGTCCCTCTGTTTGTATTTTTCTGCCCTGAGGGTGCCTTCTAGACGTGAGTGAGTAGAGAAAAGAGAGATATAAAAGGAAGTCTATGTTCCTTCCATCCGAGCGGGGAGGAAGGGTGGGCGCATGTGAATCTAAGCAGATACAACCATCAGAAATGCTTTTACGGTAAGTAATGCATTGTCTTTTGATGTTTGTTAATCTGCTTAGAATCACATGCTGTGCATAGACTAGCGAGAAGTACCCGGAGTTGGCGGTGGGTTATGAGAAGGAACAGTAGAGAAAAGATGTCTTAATACTGCCTGTCCCACCTGGGAGTCAGATCTAGAGTGTGCATCTAGACAGTAGTGTTTTGTAAAGGTGTGCACAGAACTCCAGGTAGCCGCTTTGCAGATGGACTCAAGGGGAACATTTGCAATGAATGCTATGGACGCCCCCGTGCCTCGAGTGGAATGTGCTCTTGGCCTAAAGGGCAGTTCTCTCTTAGCAAGAGTATAGCAGAGAGTGATGCATTGAACGATCCATCTAGAAATAGTGGACTTTGAAACTGCATCCCCTTCTCTTCCTGCTGCCACCGAGACGAAGAACTGATTAGTCTTCCTCAGTGGTCTGGTTCTTTCCATGTAAAACATGACCGCTCTGCGGACATCTAGTGTGTGCAGAGTCCTTTCTCCCAAGTTGGAAGGATTTTGAAAGAACGCTGGTAGTTCTATAGACTGGTTTACGTGGAATTTTGAGATGAATTTCGGAGCAAACCTTGGGTGAGTGCGTAGAACCACCTTATCTCTGTGAACTGTAACAAAGGGGTCTAGAACAGAAAGAGCCTGTAGTTCACTTACTCTCCTAATGGAGGTGATAGCTATTAGAAAAGCAGTCTTAAGAGGGAGGTCTTTAAGAGATGCTTTGTGCATGGGTTCAAATGGTGAGCCCATGAGTCTGGTAAGTACCACGTTAAGGTCCCATCCGGGAGTTGGGTCAGCTATCGGAGGGTGTATTCTCTTTACTCCCTCCATGAAGGCCTTTATAACAGGGATCTTCCACCACGACACTTTGAGTTGGGAAGTGGTGTATGCAGAAAGTGCCGCTAGGTGGACTTTAATGGAATTGAACACTGGACCTGAATCCAATAAATGGGTCAGGTATAGAACAATATGTGTGGGAGAGCAGTCAATCGGGTTGATGCTCTTTCCTCTGCACCAGATGACAAATCTCTTCCATTTGCTAGAATAGCAGTGGCGAGTGTTAGGTTTTCTGGCTTCCCTGAGGATGTCCATGCATCTCTGCGGGAGCTGTAGATGTCCAAATTCTATGATCTCAGGAGCCAGGCTGCTAAGTTCATGTTCTGGGGGCATGGATGCAGAGTCCTGCCCTTGTCTTGTGACAGCATGTTGTACGGGCAGGGGAGTTTCACTGGGGGGGATAGAGACATCTCCATCAAGTGAGCGAACCATGGCTGTCGGGCCCACATTGGGGCCACCAGTATCATGGTCACTTGTTCCTGGTGCATCTTGTGCACCACCTTGTTGAGAAGGGGAGTCGGGGGGGAAAAGCGTAAACAAATTTCCCTGACCATTGAATCGACAGACCGTTCCCCTTGGATTGGTTCTGGGGGTACCTGGAGGCGTAACTTTGGCATTTTGAGTTCTCCAGGGTTGCGAACAGGTCTATTTCTGGGAATCCCCATTTCGTGAAGACGTCGAAGACGATGTCTTCGTGCAGTCGCCATTCGTACTCTTCGGGCAGGGGGAAATCTCTGCTGAGTTTGTCTGCCAGCAGATTGAGTTCCCCTGGTACATGTTGTGACAGTAGGAACATATTTTGTTTGAGAGCCCACTTCCATATATTTTGGGCCAGTTTGGACAGTCCTGGAGAGTGGGTTCCCCCCTGCTTGTTGATGTAATACATGGCTGTGGTGCTGTCTGTAAGGACCATCACTGTCCTGCCTTGTAGGTGTTCCTGGAAGGCTTTTAGCGCCTTGAACACCGCTAGTAGCTCCAGAAGATTGATGTGCTTGGATGCTACGTTCGGAGTCCACACTCCGTGAGCAGTCTGATGGGATAGGTGAGCCCCCCCATCCTGTGAGGGATGCGTCTGTGGTTAGAGTGGCTCCGGCCGCGGGTGTGGCAAAGGGTTTTCCTTTTCCCAGGTTTTCCTTTGTCCACCACCGTAGCGAGAGAACTAAGGCCTGCGAGACCACCACTAGATCGTCCCATAGTCCGCTGGCCTGACACCACTGGCTGTTGAGCCACTCTTGCATTGGGCGCATGCGCAGGCGCGCGTGAGGTACCAAATAAATACACGACGCCATCATGCCTAGCAAGCGCATTGCTTTGCGTACCGTCACCTCTCGACCGGTCACATATTGAGGGATCTGAAACAGCATGTTTTGGACCCTCTCTTTGGAGGGGAAGACGAGGCCGTCCTTTGTTTGAATTAGAGCCCCTAGGAATTGTTTGATTTGGCTGGGGTCTAGGCTGGACTTCTTTTCGTTGATGGAGAAGCCCAACTGGAACAAAAGGTCTACCGTCTTTTGGGTATTGGAGAAGCATGTTTCGTAAGAATCCCCTGTTATGAGCCAGTCGTCGAGGTAAGGGTAAACTGGGATGGACAACCTGCGCAGGTGGGCCGCTGCCACTGCCAGCACCTTTGTGAATACCCTTGGTGCTGATGCTATGCCGAAGGGTAGCACTCTGAACTGGTAGTGTTTGCCCTCTATCATGAACCGGAGGTATTTTCTGTGCGCTGGCAACATTAAAATATGAAAGTATGCATCTTTCATGTCCAATGTTGTCATGTAATCTCCCTGTGATAGCAGTGGGATCACTTCTTGTAAGGTCACCATACGAAACTTTTGGGGTTTGATAAACTTGTTCGCTGGGCGCAGATCTAATACAGGGCGCATGGTTAGATCCTTTTTGGGTACAAGGAAGTACACTGAATAAATACCTTCCGTTACCTGAGATAGAGGTACGACCTCTATGGCTCCTTTTTCCAGCAGTTGTTGTACTTCTTGGAGAAGGATGGCAAGATGTTCCGGTGTCATGCGACGTCCCCTCGGGGGTTTGTATGTTGGGGAACTGTTGAATTCGATGCAGTATCCGTGGGCTACGGTGGAAAGTACCCAGCGGTCTGACGTTATACCCTCCCATGCTGGAAGAAAGGATGTTATCCGGCCCCCGACCGGTGTTGCATGGGAGGGGACGCGAATCTTCGCGTCACTTGGTGTTGTTGGGGGCTTGGGAGCCTCTGGGGGTGGACCCCCGGCCTCTTCCTTTGCCCCGGCGCTGGCCTCTTTGGCTGTACTGGCCACTATTGGTCTGGAAATTGGTGGCAGGGTACTGTTGCTGCTGGTTTTGTTGTTGGCCTTGGCCACGAAAAAAGCGTTTGTTGCCATAGCCGCGTTTGGTAGAGGGCTTAGAGATTTGGTCAAGAGTTTTGATAGTATCGAACTCTTTTTTTAGCCATCTCCAGAGCCTCATCCACCGCTTTCCCGAAGAGGTTTGAGTCTTCAACAGGTTTATTTATTAAAGACGCCTGTGTCTCCGGTTTGAACCCTGAGTTGCGCAGCCATACGTGGCGTTTTAGGATTATTCCCTGAACCAGGGAACGTCCTGCTGTTTCTGCCGCATCCAGAGAGTTCTTTACAATACTCTGGTTGACCTGGGTTCCTTCGCCAATAGTTGTAAGCAGGCGTGTACGTAATGGTTCCGGCGCTTCTTCGGCGTCTTTGCGCAGTTTGGCCCACTGCGCGTCCGCATAGCTAGCGAGCAAAGAATTGTTGTTCGCAATTCTTGCCGAAAAGGCAGCCGAGGATATAACTCTTTTTGCAAGGGCATATAACCGCTTGCCCTCCTTGTCAGGTGGTGCCTCACTGGTGGAAAGTGGTACCCCTGCCCTCTTTCTTGTGTTGGTTACTACCAGGGAATCCGGAATGGAATGTCCCCTGATGTACAGCGGGTCTGAGGGTGAAGGAGTGAAAAGTTTTTCAATTCTAGGATTGACCCCTGATTAGTGCGGGTGTGGACAGTGAAGGGATGATTCTTCTCTTCACCGAAGCGAGGAGGGGAATGGTCTGACTGACCGGGGGTTTCTCCTTAATTACTCTTTCCACAAAGTCTAATTCAGGAGAGAGCTCCCCAGTGTCCAGTTCGAAATGTGCTGCTGCTCTGCGCAACAGGGCATTAAATGTGGGCTGATCGTCAATGGGAGACGTGTTTCTAATAGGTGAATTGTCAGGAGGATTTAGGTTCAGGACATCAGTGTCGGAATATATTGATGGGGATTGCCAGGGGTGAGAAGGTCCTTCTTCTGGATTTTCTCCGAAGCCTTCTCCTACCAAGTCTGGGCTGTCTTCCAGACCTTCCTCCTGGTTCCATCCCTCTTCCTCGTCCATAAAATCATCCTCTTCCTCAAAATAATGTTCTTCCCCAGTGAGGTCATACACACTATGGAAGTCTGAGGCTGTGTCCTGGTGGGGATTGACTAGTCTCGGAATTTTGGCCCTGGGGTCCTCCTGAGGCCCTTCTCTTATTCTCTTGGGAGTGGGAGGGTTCTGGGTATTCATAAACCTCTCCATTCTTTCCATGCAGAGATGGAGCCTTTCCATGGTTTCATGGGGTACCCCTGAGCGGTCTAGCGGGGGAAAAATAGTGTCTTGTAGCTGAAAACGGCTCGACCTCTCCCACAACGTCGAGGAAAGTGTCCCGTCGCCCTCCGAAAAGCCTTCAGGTGTGTTGGGAATCCCTTCGACTGAAGGAGATAGTCCCTGCCTTTCTTCAGGCTTTTTTGGCGTGTCTTTCGACCTCTGCGTAGCGCTCGACGTGTCTTTCGGCGTACGCAAGTGGGCGTCGGCTACCACGATCCTCGCCAAGCTCTCAGCGACTCGTTTGTCAGCGGAGGGCTGTGGTTTCGACGTTATGGGTGTCGATCGCTCTACGGCGGCATGCGCTTCCTGCTGATGCGCGCCGGCTGATGATTTGGGGGCGGCGCCCTTATTTGCCGAAAGCCCAGTCGCTGGTCGCGGCTGCGAGAGGGGCTTCGAACCCGAACGGTCCGAGGAGGCCGCCGGTGGAACCTGCGTCTCCTTGGGCGCTGATGCTCTCTTCGCCTTCAACGAAGAAGAGCCATGGGTTGTGTGCTTATGTGTGGTCTTGTGTGCGTCAATGTCGCCGGGTGTTCATCCCCATAAGCAGGGCGTGAGCCGAGCCCGTCGGGGCCGGGGACAGACGACGAAGCGCGTGTGCGCTCTTTAGGGGGGTTTTCGACTTCCGTAGCGGAGGTCGTGGTATCACGTTCCTCGTCACTGTCGGTGGTAGCAACGGTGGGTGAAACGTCGGCCTTCGACATAGCGTAGGCCGCCCACCTTTTGACCCTACGGTCTTTTAGAGTCTTAGGCTTAAGAAGCCGACAAGCCGTACAACCTTCCTCTTTGTGATCGAGGGGCAAGCAGCGGTTACACCGTGAATGCTTGTCGTTCCAAGTAAACTTGCCCTTGCAAAGCGGGCAAAACCTAAAGGGTGACCTCTCCATAGCCGAGGCAATAAATCGTGATAACCACCCCAAGGGAAAGGAAGGGGAAAAGGAAAGGCATTCTCAGAAAAGAACCAGAGATGTCCCACGACCCCCACTCTCCCTACTGTATATGGCCTGCGAGGCCAGGCCACGTGTTCGGCAACGCCGAAGGATCTCCTCCGCTCGTCCCCTCCGTCGAAGATCTTGCTCGGCGGAGACAGCTTCACAACAGCGTTGAGGGGTGAGATTGATATGTTCTATATATGTTCTATATTAATATAGGAAAACGACCAAAGGTCGAGGAGATGAAATCTGCAATGTCTCTCGAGGAGCTCCGCGTAAAGGCGACCAGTAGCTGGGTGGAAAAAAAGGTGAGCAGAAGGAACATATGAGGAAAGCCTAATTTTCTGCCATAACACTTACCGGTCTTCTGTTGGTGGATCATTCCTCATTTCGGGTCAGCGCAGCTTCGTTGGCAGGTACCGCACCCCGGCCCCTATGGGGAAAGGACAAAAGACATTACTGGAGGAATATAAAGACATTAAGAGGGTTCGCCCCCATCGCTAACTCACCTGAGTTTACCATCGGCAATTCAATCCCTCAACGCATCGCCTTCATTCTGCACCTGAAATAAAGGACAGATCACAGGTTAGGAAGGCAACAGAAAAGGAGGCTCAACACTTGAACTTTTGTAATCTTCATACTTAGGGCGTTCTGCTCGGAAAAGTCAAGTGGATTTTGCCAGCGCCATTCTGAAAACCAGTGAAGTAACTGGACAAACACGCGCCCCTGCACCAGAAGCAGGATGGAGAGTTCATCCTTTCAAACCATAAGGTGAGCTTCACCCGGGGATTTTGGAGGAAGTTAGAGAAGAACGAAGGGGGGAGCAAGCACACTATTCTGCAGACTGTTAATCCCCTTTCTCATCTGCAGAAGGATATTCCTACGGGCCAGACAAGCAAGATTTGAGGGTCCTGTTCAGTCGGTGTTCCAAGTTCTGCGCATCACGCTCGAAGAGGCCACAGCCACCCAGACTAGACCAGCGCCTCTGTGGGAGTCAGGTGAGCGTACAGGACCTCAGCCCAAGATTCGGCGTTTCAACGGTTGAAGTCAGAGTTCACACAAGCTCCCATCCTTGCTCAACCAGACACTGACCGACCCTTAATTGTTGAAACTGATGCCTCCAACTACGCCATTGGGGCAGTCCTGAAACAGGAACTTGCTGGCAAGTTAGAACACTCCATCGCCTATCTCTCCCGCAACTTGACTCCCAGTGAAACTCATTCCGTCCTGGAGAAGGAATTGTTAGCCATCCGTCAGTGTCATGATGCCTACCTCTAAGGAGCCAGGCCGGGCCCAGCAACCCCAGAGGCAGGCAGACATTTTCCCCAGGGAAGTCTCAGCGGGCCCAAGTCAGGGCCCTGTCATGATCTCTGCTTCCAAAAGGTCAGGGTTTTCCCAACTCCCTTGGAAGCAGATCCATAACCCAGGTTCCGAGTGCCAACCAGTCCCAATTGGGACCTTTTGGACCCAGTCCTGGCGCCAGTGGCACCAGGCTCATAAATATGCCCAGTCCCAGCGCTGGAAGCGCCGGGCTCATAATGCTTGGGTGGACTTACCTTCAGCAGACCATGCTGCTTACTTGCCTGCCAGTTGAGCCTCTGATCCTCTTCTGTTTGGAACTACTTTTCCTGTTGGGTGGGGCTGGAGCCAATCCCTAGATTCAGAACACTGGAACTCTTCTGGAAGGCAGGAACTCTTTTCTTACCAGGAACTCTTTTCTTACTTAGGCGTGGCTGTGGAAGGAGACACCTAAGCACTACAGGAGGCTATTTAAACCACACCCGGTGGATGAATCTTGCTTTGCGTTATTCTGCAACCTCTGCAGCAGAACGCTCATCGTGTCTTCTGCATCCGGTCCTGGGCCTAAGGAAAAAGGCTTACCATCCTGAATCCAGTCTTCAGCAACACCTAGAAAGACAAGAAAGAACAGGTTAGCATTCCGGCATCTGAAAGGCAAAGGCTTACCATCCTGAATCCAGTCTTCAGCAACACCTAGAAAGACAAGAAAGAACAGGTTAGCATTCCGGCATCTGAAAGGCAAAGGCTTACCTACTCTTCGCACGCTCCGGAGGCCTTGGGCGCTGCATCGCGCATCTGAAAGACAAAACAAGGTGCGTTTAAAGACATTGGGGAACTTTAATACTCACGTGCCATTACTCCTTTCCACATCTAATCCAGTGGGTATTCCGGCACCCTGCAGCCGCTCCGAACTCGTACCTGCAAAATAAAAAGACAGTTAGAGCGCATAGTGAAGCAGGCAACAAGCGCTTACTTACGTGCTTCCAGGCGCTTCTATTCATCACACGGGCTCCATCTTCAACTCACTTCAGCCCGTCATCCGCCATCGCCGGAACCCTGCAAAACAAGAGACATCATTACTAAAGACTTTAAAGACATTTGAATGACTCGAAACTTACCGTTCGTGCAGTAAACGACGGACAGCAGTCCTCTGAAGTCAAGAGGCCTGCGCTACCTATCCAGTGAAGAAACTGGTTACAGCACCCTGCCCCGAGGCAGATGGAGAGCTCGGCATTCACTTACCTAAGGTGAGAGCGTTAACCTTTGGGGGTCTACAGGAGAGGAGAAGAGGAAAGAGATAGGGACACCCCAATAACCCCAGTTCATTAACCCCATATTTTCTATCTGCAGACATCTTACTCTACACGTCAGGCATACAGTGCACAGAGGTCCAGCCCAAAGAGCCAACCGGGTGCTACACATCACCTTTGAAGATACGGTAGTCGCCCAGTCAAGACCGGCGCCTCTGCGAGAATCAGGTGAGCGTTACAGCCCTTTGGACTCAGTCCTGGCGCCTTAGGCGCCAGGCTCATAGCAGGCGCCAGGCTCATAGAAGAGGATATGTGTTTAAGTGCTTGGGTGCACACTTACCTGATGCAGACCTTGCTGCTTCATCCAGGCCCTCTTGAGGCCTGAATGGGACTACTTAACCTGTAGGACTACTTCACCACCCGGGTGTGGTCGGGGAAGGATACATACCTGATTGGTGGAAGGATACATACCAGGAACTTCTTCCAAGGCTATTTAAACCCCACCCGAACAGCCACACATGCTTCGCGTTGTTCTGCACCTAGCAGCTGGACGCTCACCGTGTCAGCTCCTGCATCCTGACTTCAGCCACGCCTGCCAGCACCCTGGAACACCTGCAAGGGGAGAAAGGAAGAGAATAGGAGAAGAAAAGCCCTTACCTGCTAAATCTGCATCCCGGAGTCATTTCTCCAACGGCCCTGAAAAGGAAGACATCATTTTAAAGGCATTTCGTTTCGATCGCTGCAGCGCTGCATTTTACTCACCTTTGCAAGGCGCTTCCATCTTCAGCAGCGATCTTCCGGATTCAGCTACGCCCTGGCGCCTTGAGGAAAAAAGACAAGAACAAAGGTGAGAGGGAGAAAAGGAATACGAAAAGCTCAGTTTCCTTTTAAGTCTTACCTGTTGGATTATTCCCACTGCATTTCGGGTCCTGCCGCTTCCTGGCATCTCCGGACCCCGGCCCCTATGGGGAAAAAAGACAAAGACATTGAATGAGCGAATTCAAAGACATTACCTGAGCGCTCATCCAGAACTGTTTCACTTCGGGTCGGCGCCATATCTCCGGCACTCCGAACCCCGGCCCCTAAGGGGAAAAAGACATAAGCATTAGCGCTTGCTGCAATTAGACAACGAACATTATTATTAAGCTTGAACTTTTGAACAGAACTTTTACAGCGCCTTACCTGAACAGTCAAGCTTACCTGAACTCCCATCAATCCTCAATCCAGTGAAGTAACTGGGTTTCAACGCGCCCCTGCATCAGAAGCAGGATGGAGAGCTCATCCTTCCAAACCCTAAGGTGAGGCTTCACGGGGAATCGTGGAGGAGGTATCGTGGAGGGTTGGAAGGGAGTGGGAGGCTTGAGCATTGTTCCACAGTTGGTAATACTCCCTTTTCACGTACAGGAGGGTATCCAACGAGCCAGGGAAGCCAGAATAGAGGGGCCCTTCCTGTCCATCTTCAGAGTTCTGCGCCTTCGACGCCGCGCCTCCGTGGGAACCAGGTGAGCGTTACAGTCAGGCCTTCACTGATTGGGGTCATCTCCTTCTAGGAGCCAAACATCCAGTACAAGTCCGCACGGACCATCGGAACCTTCAAGTCCTACAATCCCTAGAATGCAGAAACAGTCGTCAAGCCTGTTGGGCTTTCTTTTTTGCCCAATACCAATTTCAAATCCACCATTTCCCTGGAACACAACATTATAGCCGATGCCTTGTCCAGACGTCCCGATTATGAAACCCTTGAAGACCGGACCTTTCCTAAAATGGTTCCCAACACTATATTTGTTGCTCAAGCAATTACTCTCCTGGAGGATATCCGAATCCAAACTCAGACCTCAGAACCTTGGAAGGAGTTTAGGAGAAACAACCGATGGAAGCTTAAAACAAAAGACGGATATCTATTCAAGGATAATCGATTGGTTATCTCTACTCATGGATTGACACAAAAAAATCACAAGCTTATGTAATAATACCTTCCATTCAGGACACTGTGGCATAACCAATATGCGTCATCTAATACGACAGTTTTGGTGGCCAAGGATGAAGGACGATATCAAGATCCACGTCCAGACTTGTGCAGTCTGCAACCAGAACAAACACGACAATAAAAGACCAGCAGGTCTCCTGCTCCAACCGGCAATACCAACAAGACCCTGGGAAATCATCACCACGGATTTCATTGTGGAACTACCGTCTTCCAGAGGCTACACAACCATAATGGTTACCATTGATTTGTTCACACATATGGCTCATTTTACGCCTTTAAACAAGCTACCATCCTCATCCGAACTTGCTGGAATGTTCCTAGAACACATATTCCGACTTCATGGACTACCTTCCAAGATCATTTCTGACCGAGGACCCCAATACATATCCCAGTTCTGGAAACAGTTATGTCGTATACTGGGAATCCAGCGTGCCTTGTCTTCGGGTTATCATCCACAGACCAGTGGAGCTACTGAGCGAGTAAATCAAACTCCAGAACAATATCTTAGTTGCTTCGCCACCAAGGTCCAGGATGATTGGTCACTCTTAATACCTGTGGCCGAATTCGCATACAACAATTCGGATCATTCAGCTATCAGGTCTGGTTATCCTCAAAACTTCTACCACGTCACCTACAGCCAAATAAATTTGCTCCCAGGTTTTACGGACCCTTTTCTATAAAAGAAATAGTCAATCCAGTGGCCTTTCGACTCAGAGTACCAGAATCATGGAACAGGATCCATCCAGTCTTCCACACTTCTCTGTTGAAACCATATGTTCAGCCCTCTCAAACTGCTCCAGGATCTACCCCAGTGATTGTCAATGACCAACTCGAATACGAGGTCTCTAGAATTTGTGACTCTAGGTACGGACGCGGTCAACTACAATATTTGGTAGAATGGAAAGGGTATCCTCCTAGTGAATGCACCTGGGAACCCATGTCAAACTTGAATGCCCCAGGCTGATTCGAAGATACCATCTTATCCATCTAGGCAAACCCGGAGGAGATGGGCTTCAGAGGAGGCATACAGTCATGAACCGTCGCCTGCGTCCATTCTGGACTTCGTGGTCCCTGACCCATAGAGGACTGAATGCAGTAATCCTCCCAACATGGCCGCCTGATACGGCACGCAGCTTGCCAGTCTTTGCGCTCCACGCTTTGCAAACTACTAAACAGACACACCCCCGTGGTGCTCCGCATCTCAACGCTACTGCTCGCCATAGCTGGGCGTGTGCTACCAGAGTTTGCTTGGGGCTAATTTACTGAATTCTGTATCCCGGTTCCTCGATTCCTCCTCCTTTCCTTTCATCCCTCACTCCTTATTGAACTTTCCTGGATTTTCGCCCGCGCTCGAGTCACGGCTTCCATGTCTCCACTCGGCGACTTTGTACCTTCCTGGAAAATCTGAACAAAGCATGCTGGAATCCGAAGACCCGCGCACAGGCTTATACAAATCCCAGACCGTGCGAAAGACGTCACAAAAGAAGGTCGCAAGCAAACAGGAAAAACAGATGAGAAGGGGAGAGACTTGTGACACGCCAACCTGAACCGCAAGTGTAGGGTGGGTGAGAGGAAGCGGAGGGCTTTGGGGGCATCTCCTGACAAACTGGCCTGCCGCATGCTCCAAAGGCAATGCAGACTTGTCCTATCCAAGTACAGAGCCGACATTGAAGCCTGCGTCTCTGCGGCCTCTAGCAACATGGCCAAGCTCTTTCAAATCTGCAAGGAGCTGGCCAATCGTTCTGCAGTCTCCACCTCTCCTGTTCCCTCCCAGGCCCTCTGTATGGCTCTTGCTTCGCACGTCATCACTCAAACCCAGGACATCCTTTCTCTCCAACTCTCTCCCCCCCCCCCGGCCACCTCCCCATCTCCTCCTCTGTTATCTTTCTCTCAGGCTACACCCGACAAGGTTTCTAGACAAGTCCTATCTATTAAAGTGTCATCCAAACAGGTGCTCCCCTGATCATCCAGAACCATCAAGGACCACAATGATACCCTCGCTCCAGCCTTGGCCGATTTCTGCAATCACTCTTGCCACTGGAACTTCTCTCTCTCCTCAAGCACGCACTCCCTTGTGCACCCCATCCCTAAAAAGCATTCTGCCTATCCTAACTGTCCTGTCAACTATCGCCCGATCTCTATCACTCCTTTCCCGGGCAAACTCCTGGAAAAGCTGGCCATCTCCCAGCTTACTCTTCACACTGAATCTGTTGGTTGCCTCCATGACCATCAGTCTGGCTTCGGAGCAGCTAGAGGCACAGGAACTGCTCTCCTGAACACCTGTGAAAATCTGCTCACTAATCTTAATTCAAGCCATCCTTCTGTCTTGATCCTCCTTGACCTATCCTCTGCTTTTGACACAGTCAATCACACCATCCTGATCAATTGACTGAGAACCTGGGCATCACGGATCAGGCTCTGCAGTGGTTTACCCTCCTTCCTCCTGGACCGACCCCTCGCAGGTCCAACTTGGGTCCTTTCGCTCCACCACTGCTCTCTGTACTTGTGGTGTCCCACAGGGCTCTAACCTCTCACTCTGGCTATTAAATGTCAACTTGGCCCCTTTGGCCTACCTTATCTCTACTTTCTCTAACTTTCAGTGTTATGCGGATGACACCCAGCTCTCTTTCAGGCTCTGCCCAGCCTCCTCCCCTCTCTCGCTCATTCCAGACTGTCTATCCGCGATTAAGGATTGGTGCGCCTCCAATGATCTCTGCCTAAATGCCAGTAAGACGGAGATCATTCTCATTGGGAGTCCTGCTCCCGCTTTCCCTCTCTCACTCTGGCAACACTCCCCTGGCCCTCTTCCTTCGTGGCAAAAAACCTTGGCATCATCTTCGACTCCACTCTCTCCTCACATCACTGACTTTGCCAAGAAGGCCCAGTACCAGATGCACCTCTCGAGGCATTTTTCCTTTTCTCACCTTCCCCCAGAAACTGACCGTCTCTAGAGCCCCGTTTTTCTCTAGGCTGGACTACTGTAACAGGCTCTTTCTCAATCTGCTTTTTTCTACTTTCCGCCCTCTGCAACTAATCCAGAACAGGACTGCAAGACTTGTCCTTGGCCTCAAGCACAGGGACCATATCTCTCCAGCCCCGAAATATCTCCCAGTGGCTGCAAGGATCAAGTTCAAGACCCTCTGGACCGTCCACAAGGCTTTGAGCCCGAGGCCCGTACTGCATCCAACTCTGTTCCAAAGCATCTTCCTTTTCGAGCCCTTCGCTCAGCCACCTCTAACTCCGAGGGTCAGATGCTTCTCCAGGCAGAGAGTGGGGGGTAGATATCTCTCCTCTGCAGGTGCCTCTCTCTGGAATGGCTTACCTGCCCCACATCAAACGAGAGCCAGACCACCTGAAGTTCCAGAAGCAGCTCAAGTGTCAGAGTCTGTCTCTGTCTCTGTCTCTCTCTGACTGGTTGCCTGGATACCCTTATAGTCTCTCGGAGTACCAGGCTCCTCCACGACTAGTCGATCCTGCACTGCCTCCAGGCCTATCAAGCACTTTGGGGCTTTAACTGTAACCCTACAGTCCCTTGCAGGCTTGCACTCATCTGCCGCGCCACCCTGGCTGCACTTACTCAGAGCAATGCTGCCCTGATTACACTTACCTTCACTCTCCCTGGCACCCCTCCACCCCCACTTCTCCCTCCCCCTGTACCTTGTGCATCGCACTTGCACAATCTGAATGATTACAAATTACATCACATAAAGTCAACGATATATCCAAAACTATTGCAACTCGAGAGGTGTGTGAAACCCAATGAGAAAAACCTACAAGTTGGGGAATATGGAAAAATTTACTTAACTATATGTTCTCCAGCATGGGTCTGGCGTGGATTCACATGCTCATGAATATTCACCGTCAGGCTGGGAATTCTCAAAAAAAAAAAAAAAAAATACAAAAACAACAGTTTCACTTTTGTTAGGCAGAATCCTGTGCAGTTCCCTTAGGTAGCACTACACACGATTGGGACTACAGGTGAGAGCAATAAATCCCCTTTGTATCAGTCTGTACAACAAAAATGTAGTTGGTAGCTGTGGCTCAGCAGTCACACTCATCTCAAGATGGAGATGAGCAGTATTCAGGGTTTACACAATAGGCCTACAGCACTATGGCACAAGGAAACACTGACCAAAGCTTTGTATTAAAAAGTAAATATATATTTATTTTATACACTTCTAATAAAACACATGTATCACAGTCATCAAGCAAGTTAAATTAAGTCAAAGGAAAATCATACACACTCCCAAGTTAAATTGTAGACCAAGTGAACCAGTGAAAACTGAGCAAACCGGCACAGTGACAACTACACACAAGGGATCCTCTAACAATTCCTCACAAGGGAGGGAAAGCACAAGTTATATAGAAATAGGTTCTTACACACCCTAGCAACACTTCCCATCAGTTTGTGAACCAGTTTAAGCTAGGCAGTGCATCAGTATAAGCAATACTTAAATGAAAACTGGGCAAAATGGCATTTCACAAGGTTTAAAAATGGGAAGGAAAGGGTAGTTAAAAGAAATAGGTGCACTAACACAGTTCTCAGTGAGAATCAATCTAAAGAAGGCAGGTCTAACAAATGTAGCCAGAGTCAGTAGGCCTGTGCCAGAGTCAGTGGTACAGGGCAAGGGCCCAGGAGCAAAATGTTCTTGTAGCTGCAGTCAAGTCTTTGGTTAACTAATTTGAAAAGGTGGTTGTAGAAGTTGAAAAGACAATGTTAAGAGAGAGGGGCAGCCAACCCAACAGGTAGGTAAAGGATTTAAAACACCTTTCGTGCTACCGCAAAGAAAGGGCGGCCAGGAGGAACAATGTACCTTTAAATGAAGAAGTGGCTCCTGCGGTGGCGGTTGTTCCTGCAGTTTGGGTGATCCATCAGAGGAAGAGAGGCTCTTGTCGTGGAGGAAGGTTTGAGTTGCTGCACTATCCAGGGATGAAACCAGCCGCGGTGCTGCCCAACGAATAAAAGGTACGCTCCTTTAAATCGCGGTCCGGGTGGACTGGTGCCTGGCTATCCGGCCTCCGAGTGCAGGGTACTGGTGATTCGACCAAGGCAGCTTCGGGAAGGCGATTGGCAAACTGGTTGGCCCAACCAGCTCAAGGGAAGGAGGCTCTTGCAGGTGAAGATCTCCTCTCGTTGTGTGGAGAAAAGTGGTGAGACGCTGCAGCAGGGCTTCACCGGGGGTTCAGTCGTTGCAGATTTCTTTGGTTTCTCTACTCTTCGGCTTCTTAGTTCCAGTGGTGACGTCTTGCTCTTCCAGTCCTCAGGACCCTGCTTTTATGCACAAAGATCCCCATTCATACAGCCTAGCTGTCACTCACACAGTGGAGTGGTCATCTTGGCGGGAGACCCTCCAGCCTATCAGGATAGAGTGCGACATGGGTTGCGAAGGCAACCCTGTCCAGGGGTCCTACTCCCCCTCCCACACAATGGACCCACCCCAGACTCAGTGGCGCCGAAAGGAGGGCTTCTCAGCAGAAGCCCGCCAAAAGGACAAACAAAGGATCCCCGACCTGAGTTAGGAGTTTAGAGAAAGACACGAGAAAGAAGTTATATTAAAGTTCTGGCTAACAAAACCTACCGGAGCAAAGTTAATATTAAAATGCACCGGCGGTATGTTAGAGGCTGTCAGAAAAGGTGGTAGCCTCGAACAATGGGAAAATCCCATAGGGAAATATTTGCGGTCGAATATTTATGGTAGTAACCACTGCCACTAGCCAGAAACTTTTGAGAGAGGGACTGTACAGTACCCTCTCGAAAATGAACATAGGGAAAAAACTATTAACCCCTTCCAGTATCTCCATAGTAAGATGGGTTGTACTGGTTTAGTTCATAGGATTTGACTAGATAAGTCTATGGGGACTTTACATGCCCTGGGAGACAGTAGTCAGTCCCAGGGTATGGAGTCTATGTTTGGGGGTCGCTACGACACCCCTGTGTCACTGCACTGAGGGTGCTGTGTAACACATGTGAATAAAGATGGTTCCTATGGGGTAGAGAAAGATCCCATAGGCATTAAACACAAAAAATAGCCTAGAACACACATAGCAAACATGCCTAAGAGTGGGAAAAAGAGTCTCACTCTTAGCAGGTAAAAAGAAACAAACCCTTCAAATCTAGCAAAGCTGCTGGGGGGCTCAATAGGTAAGGGAAATTAGCCATAGAATGGGAATTCTCCCTAACAACTTTCACTCACAGTCTTTCCCCTCTAAACCAATCACTGAGATCTGTGTCGTACTGCCCCCAGTCAATGCCTGCCCTCTCCCTAAGCCCCTTCCTCCTCTGGCAGCTATCTTCAGATTTGGTAGCACGTAAAGTGGCAGTATAACCAAGAAGAGGCGCAGAGGGGCAGGCGGGAGGGTTCGCATGTGAATCCATGCCATTCCCATGCTGCAGAACAATAGTAACAGGTAAGTAACGTGTTCCTTGTCCAGCATGGGGTTTGGCATGGATTCACATGCTCATGAATAAAGAAGACATAGCAGTATATACACAGCCACGGGAGATGGCAAAGCTCAAAAGAATCAATTACTCTTACCTCCTCACCAGGCTCGCCTTCAAGCGACCAGGTTGCGTAGCACTGCTTGGCCAACTCTGGTCTCCTCTCTGGAATCCCTGTTGATGCAGTAAAATCTCATGAAGGTGTGCGCAGACCTCCAGGTAGCAGCTCTGCAGATGTCTAGCAGGGGCACAACAGACAGGAACGCCGTCGTCGTAGAGATCGCTCCGGTGGAGTGGGCTCTCGGACGGCCAGACAGCAGTCGGTTTGCCAACAGGTAACAATGAGTAATACAGCCAGCGAGCCACCTGGAAATAGAAGCCTTGGACAAAGCTTTCCCAAGGTTCACAGGACCAAAGTTCTTGCTAAGTTGTGACGTCTTCCGGAAACTCTTTGCACGTGTCACATAGAACTTCAGCAGCCGAGCCACATCCAGCAAGTGCAAAGTCCTTTCAGCTGGCGATGAAAGGCATCGGGGAAAAAACACAGGCAACACTAAAGGTTAGTTGAGATGGAATTCCAATGTAACCTTAGGCATGAAGGAGGGGTGCATCCGAAGCACCACCCTCGTCTCGTGGAAAGTCAAATAAGGCTGCTTGCATGACAAGGCCTGGATCCCCTTCCACCCTCCTGGCAGAGGTGATGGCCACGAGAAACGCTGTCTTCCACCAAAGGAACTTGAGAGGAGCTTGATGCATAGGTTCGAAGCCCCCCTCCACCCCCATGAGCCTTGTCAGTACCAGGTTGAGTTCCCACGCCGGGGTAGGCACCGTCACTGGCAGGAACAATCGAAACAGTCCTTTGAGGAACTCCTTGATGAAACTGTGTGACCAACGAGAGGACCGTCCCGGAGACCCAGTGTAGCGGGAGATAGCAGTCAGATGCACTTTGATGGAGTCGTGCGCCAGCCCCGCCTTTGTCAAAGACAACAAATACAGAACGATCTGAGGGGCAGTGGCCCTCAGAGGGTTGAGCTTCTGCGACTGCCACCAAGTCGGAAACCACTTCCACTTGTGCCCGCAGCACTTAAGAGCCGACGACGCTCTGGCAAGGACCTCCCTGCAGTCTTCTGGTAGCTCGTTCCCACCAAACTCTAAGGCTGCAGGAGCCAGGCCTTCAGGTCCAGCAATCCCGGATCATGGTGCAGGCGAGCAAATCCGCGACTACTGGTAGATTGACTGGAGGTGACAGGCTGAGAAGGTCTGGGTACCAAATCTGCCAGGGCGACGAGGATCATCCTACACCGGCACTGTTTCAGTTGACTGATTACTCGTAATAGCAGAGGCAACAGCAGCAACAGGTCTTCCCACGGAAAGTAGAACACGTCCCCCATGCTCCCAGGCTGGTGGAACCTGCTGCCGAACATCTGGCACTTGATATTCGCCGCCATCACAAATAGATCAAACTGGGGTCTACCCCACCTGAGGAAGAGGTTGTTGTCTTGATCCTGCCGAAGCTCACACTCGTGGCAAGAGTGCAGCTCCCTGCTGAGAGTGTCGGCAACAATGTTTTTTACTCCTACCAGGTGAAACGGAATGAGAAACTTCTTCTGGGCAACGGCCCAGAGCCACAAGTACTGCGCCTCTCTGGAGAAAGCTGGGGTTCGGGTGCTCCCCCGGCTTCCTGATGTAGAACATCGTGGTGGTATTGTCTGTGGAGATCCTCACCACTTGAGGGATGGAAGAAAAGACTCCAGCAGTTCCAGGACATTGAGGTGTAGATCCCTCTCCTCCGGTAGCCACAGGCTTCTGGCGTGCGTCTGTGGTGACAGTATCTTGGTAAGGGGGGCGCTGGAAATCCATGCCCCCGGCGATGTTGGAGTGCACGCCCCACCACCTTATCGCTCGACGGAACTCCTCGTCGAGGACAATCTTGTCGGCAAAGCTCCCGGACACCTGGATCCAACGAGCAGCCACAAACTCCTGAAGGGGTCACATCCGCAACCCGCACAGTTTGATCAGGTAGATCCATGACATAATGCCGAGCAGCGACTTGATGGTCCTCAGTGTGGCGATCTTTAGTGCTAACAGCCATGGCACCTCGCCCAGAATGGACGCTATCCTGTCCTCCGACAGTCGCCAGGCAAGAGACTGTTGAGCCTGGACCCCAGGAATAGAGCGTCTTGCGATGGAATCAAGCAGGACTTTGGAAAGTTTATGGACCGCTCTGTGTGATCGATGGCAATCTCCCTTGACTTAGCATGGATGAGCCACCACTGGTGCCAGGCACTTCGTAAAGACTCTGGGTGCCGACTTCAGTCCAAAGGGGAGGGCCTTCAACTGGTAGTGCTTCCCCTGTACAACGAAGTGTAGGAACTTGCTATGTTTTTCATCAATAAGGACGTGGAAGTAAGTGTCCTCTAGATCCAGCGACGACAGGAAGTCTCCCTCCTCCAGTTCGCCGAGCACGTGCTGCAGCGTGACCATCCTGAATTTTTGTGACTTGATGTACTTGTTGAGTCGTCATAGATCGAGAATGGGCCTCCAGCCCCCAGTCTTCTTTTTTTACTAAGAAGTATCTGGAGTAAACTCCGGAGCCCCAGAGTCGCTTTGGAACCAGCTCTATCACCCCCTTTTTTAACATTGCCCGAACCTCCAGCCGCAGCTGAGGGACGGGTTGTTCCTGCCGAGCCACCGGCGGTACCCGTAGACACTTTTGCTGAAACTTCAAAGTGTGTGCCGTGGGCGAGAGCGTCCAGCACCCATAGATCGGTGGAGATGTTTCCCCACACGCTGATGAAGTTCGCCACCCGGCCTCCCATTGGGGTGCAGGCCCGATGGCTTAGCAGGTTCAATCCTGTTTAGAGGCCTGCACGCCACCTTGGGAGCCTTGATGAAGGTGGCCACCTCCGAAGGCCTTGTAACGGGAGGGTTGGTGGTACGAGGACGTTCCTCCGCCGAAACCTTTCGATGATCTGCCAGACTTCCCTCCAGAGGAACAAAAGGACAGACGGTGCTGTTGCAGCGCGCCCAGGGCACGGGCCGTCTCTGTTGGTCTTGATGGCCTGTAGTGATTCGGACACAGTCTTTCTAAAGAGATTGTTCCCTGTCAAATGGCATGTCCAGGGACCCTTGTCTGAACATACTGCCTAAAGTTGGTGGCCTTCAACTAGTCACGATGACGGAGGCAAACCCTGTTCCCCAATTGGCAGAACCCTGTGTCCGCAATGTTCAGGGCCACGGTGATGGCATGGTCCGACACCACCTCGCCCTCCTGGAGGATCTCCAATGCCTCGACCCGTTTTTTGTCAGGGAGGATTTCCAGTAGCAGGGCCATCTTGTACCATAACTCCCAGTCATACCCGGGCAGGATCACTAAAGCGTTTGTCGCCTTGACCGTCGTAGTCGCCGAGTAGATGAACCCACCGCGTCCAACTTCTTCCCTTTGCTGTCTGGGGGAACGGAGGTTGAGGAAGACAGGTTGAGGACGACAGGTTGGATGACTTCTTCCGTGCAGTCACCGAGTCTGGTGATGGCTGTGACCGGAGACACTTGGGTGCAGACTCCGGCACCCGGTATTTCTTGTCCAGCCGGTCTCTTTTCCCTGGAGCTGAGGCAGTGTTTTTCAGTAGTGCCAGGCCCTCAACCCAGACGTCATCCAGGAGAGGCAACTCCAGGATGGTTTTCCCTTTCGCCTCCCGGCGTTGATACAGGAAGCCCTCCTTTGTCTCCTCCGGCGTGAGCTAGAAGAGTTCCGATGCGCGGACGACCATAGAGTGGAATGAACCCCCTTCGTCAGGAAGAGAAGCCCTTGGAGGCGGAGAGATGCCGTCATCGGTGTCCGTCCCCGTATCACATGGGTGGAAGGGATGGGGGAGGTACATGTAGTGGCTGGTGAGGCATCGTACAGTGCCGCTTAATTTTCTTCAGTGGTGGTGGGCCCGGTGTCAACGGGGCCGGTGCTGCCATCAGCATCCTCTTCTGTATTTCCGACACTAGTGTGTGGAGAGTCGAAAGAATGTCCCGAGACAAATCTCTGGGAAGTGTCAGGCAAGCAGGCTTGCCGGGCGCAGTGCCTACATAGTCGTCCTTGCCGTTGCCCCCTTCGACGATTTCGTCCTCGACGTTACCGCCCGCAACTTCCTCCTGGACCGTGTGCACGCAAACCATGTGCTCTTTGTTGGAAGAATAAATATCTGTGCCCTGGAGTACTTTCACTCCCTCTGCCCCCCTTTTGGTGTCTTGAGGGTTCGGTCTCTGGCACAGGGATGGCATCCTCTTCTCTGTGGTCTTTTCCACTGGCTTGGCCGAAGCCTCCCGCCTGGGAGGAAGAGTCACTCTGGCCGCCACCGGGGTTCCCTGGACCGGGTCTGCCCCTTTCGCCTTGCAAAGGGTAGTCGCCACCAACTGGATAGTTGAGGACAATTTAGCTTGAGCCACCTAAGCCTTCAGGGGCAGGTCAGATGCCTTACCCTGTGGCTTGGCCTTCTCAGGTTTCTCCCACAGCTTCCCCGGGGTAGCTGACTTACTATTCGACGAAGAACTGGAGCGATGGCTGGAGACGGAGGACGATGGAGAAGATGAGCGCGCTGTGCTCGTCGCGGGACCTGAAATGGACTTGCAGTGCTTGGCCTTGTCTTGGGCCCCCACGGATGGCGCACCCTCAAAGGAACTGAAAGCCCGCTCAGACTGGCCGGATCTGTGCGAGGCATGCCCCTGCAAACCACATGGGGTAGAGGCCTTGGCGTTGAGCCACTGCGACAATCTGCTATGCCAACTCTTGAAGGTGCACTTGGTAAAGCCACGACAGATCTCGCAGTCCTCCTTGTGCGTCGGATAAAAACAAAGGCACTGGGAATGCTTTTCCTCCACTAACACATTCCTCAAACCGCAGCTGGTGCAGAGCTTTAAGAGGGAACCCCTGTCCTTCTCCTCCGACATGGTCCAGCGTGCGGTGTAGGCCCAATGGCCTTCTGGAATCTTCTAAGAAAAAACACTCAACGATTCTGCCCTTGAGAGGCGTTGAAAGATGCAGACAAATGGATACCGGTTTGCTGGTTGAAGAGATGAAAGAGCACAAGGGCTCTATAGAGCAAAAATTGAAATTTCCTAGCAAAAAACACGAAAAAACGCAGAAAAGCTCTAAGAGCGAAACACGAGGATTCCCAACACTTGGACGTGTGGTAAAAATCTGAAGATGGCTGCCTTAGGCTGAGGGCAGTCATTGGCTGGGGGCAGTATGACCCAGAGCTCAGTGATTGGTTTAGAAGAGAAAGGCTGTTTAAGTGAAAGTGAAACTGTTTTTTCTTTTACCAACGATTCCCGGCCTGACGACAGGGAATATTTTTGAGCATGTGAATCCATGCCAGACCCCATGCTGGAGAACTTTGAAACTTTTTCTTTTTAAGAATAACCAGCAGACCTTTTTTGGTGCTACCTTTTGATCGTTTCTTCTTGGAGTCATGAACTGTCCGACAACCAAGAACCCAGTGAGATTGGCCCAGGAGCAGCATAGATCTGAAGCACAGTGCATCAACAATTTAGGTTTGTTTCTATAGTGGAATGGGCTAGAAATGGAATGAGTCCTTTGTTACAGACAAAGGACTCATTTTCTTTTTTTAGAGGACCGACGAGCACCCTTACTTTTAGTTTATCAGGTAGGGACCTCCCTCATAGCTATAGGGATAGCTAGGCATTTTCTTTCTTTAAAGAAAAATAAAACACTTGAAATGTCCTTACAGAGTCTGAGTCCTTCTTCTGGTCCGCCACATAGGCCACTGTGTTGTTCATCAGGATCAGCACAGTCTTGAGTTTCACAGAGGGGAGGAAAGCGACCATGGCCAGCTTGATAGCCCTCAGCTTCAGCAAGTTGATGTGTTCCTGAGACTCCTGGGGAGACCACAGTCCGCTCACCGTAAGGCCCGACAGGTGAGCACCTCAACCAGTCTGAGATGCGTCCGTGACGACAGTCACAGGGGGCCATGGTTGGCGAAACAATGCGCCTTTCAGCAAGTTGTCTTGCAAGCCCACCACGCAAGATACTGAGCCACCTTATCGGAGACCTGCAAGGGGTCCAACATGTGGCCCTGAAAGCGCCACCAATGGCAACTGACAAACCATTTAAGCCAACTCATGTGCAGCCTCGCCTCTACCCCTCCAGCACCCCTCCCCAACAAAGTGGTGTTTTTGGTTTGTTAAAATTTCTTCTCCATTTTTGGGTTCCATAAAATCACATAGATCCAGAGTATTGTGAAACAAGGAGAGATACAAAGGAACTGTACTTCGTAAAGAGACATTGCCATCCCATTTAAGAATCCAGGGGAGGGAACCTCTCTCTGGATCCAAGGTCTTTTTTACCTTGGATAACATTTTCGTGGAGTCTATTCTAATTCTCATTTATATGGAACAAGTTACTTACCTGTAACTGTTGTTCTCCAGCATGGGTCTGGCATGGATTCACATGCTCATGAATATTCCCCGTCGTCAGGCTGGGAATCCTCGGTAAAGAAAAAACCAGTATCAGTTTCGTTTCTGATCTGTCTTTCGTAGTAATAACCAATCACTGGTCTCTGCGTCATACTGACCACAGCCAATGACTGCCCTCTACCTAAGCACCGCCTCTGGCAGCCATCTTCAGATTTGGAAGCACGTGAAGTGGCAGTATGACCAAGTGAAGAGCCGCAGAGGGGTAGGCGGGAGGGTTCGCATGTGAATCCATGCCAGACCCATGCTGGAGAACAACAGTTACAGGTAAGTAACTTGTTCCTTCTCCAGCATGGGGTCTGGCATGGATTCACATGCTCATGAATAAAGAATACATAGCAGTACACACATGCACAACCACGGGAGGTGGCAAAGGCTCAACATTAAGCATTACATCAAACTCAACATTAAGCATCTTACCTCCTCACCAGGCTCACCTCAGGCGAACAGGTTGCGCAGCACTGCTTGGCCGACCCTGGACTCCTCCCTGGAATCCCGATCGACGCAGTAGAATTTCGTGAAGGTGTGCGTCGACCTCCACGTAGCAGCCCTGCATATGTCCAGCAGGGGCACACCAGAAAGGAACGCCGTGGTAGCTGCGATCGCTCTGGTGGAATGGGCTCTCGGACGGCCAGGCAGCGGTCGGTTTGCCAACCGATGACAGTACATGATACAGCCGGAGAGCCATCTGGAAATGGAAGCCTTCGAGAGAGCCTTCCCCCTGATTGACAGGTCCAAAGTTCACAAAGAGTTGTGACGTCTTCCGAAAACACTTCGTGCGGTCCACGTAGAACTTCAGCGCTCTAGCCACATCCAGCGAGTGCAAAGTCCTCTCAGCCGGCGACGAAGGCGACGGGAAGAACACAGGCAACACCAAGGGTTCGTTGAGATGGAAGTCCGACGGTACCTTGGGCATGAAGGAGGGGTGCGTCCTGAGCACTACCCTCGTGTCGTGAAAAGTCAAGTACGGGGCCTTGCAGGAAAGGGCCTGGATCTCTCCCACCCGTCGTGCGGAGGTGATGGCCACAAGAAACGCTGTTTTCCACGACAGAAACTTCAACGGGCCGAGTGCAGAGGCTCGAACGGAGGTCCCATGAGCTTGGTCGGCACCACGTTGAGCTCCCACGCCGGGGCCGGAGCCTTCACCGGCGGGAACGATCTGAACAGTCCCTTCATGAACTCTTTCACCAGACGATGAGACCACAAGGACGTCCGGCCCGTGGTTCTGGTGTATCGGGAGATCGCAGCAAGATGAATCTTGATGGACGCGTGTGCCAGTCCAGCTTTGGCCAGCGTCAGCAGGTACGGTAGTACCTGGGGAGCCGTAATCCGTAGGAGGGTTAATCTTCTGTGCGTGGCACCAGACAGAGAACCTCTTCCATTTGTGTCCGTAGCATTTAAGAGTCGAGGACGCCCTGGCCTTTGCAAGAACCTCTCTGCAGTCGGCCGGTATGTCGTATCTTCCAAACTCTAGCGCTGCAGGAGCCAGGCCTGCAAGTTCAGTGATTTCGGGTTGTGGTGGAGGATGGCGCCTCCTTCCCTGGAGAGTAGATCCGCGTCCACCGGCAGCTTGATTGGCGGGGACGCTGACAAGTCCAGAAGGTCCGGGAACCATATCTGCCTCGGCCACGCAGGTGCGACGAGGATCATCCTGCACCGTGACCTCTTGAGCTGGTTGATGAGCCGGATCAGCAGCGGCAATGGAGGGAACGCGTAGAGGAACAGGCCCTCCCAGGTGAACGAGAAAGCATCGCCCATGCTCCTCGCCTGGGGAAACCTGCTGGCGAACCTCCGGCACTTGGAGTTCGTCGCCGTCGCGAACAGGTCGATCTGGGGTGTGCCCCACCGTCGGAAGAGGCGATCCACTAGATCCTGCCGTAGTTCCCACTCGTGGCACGAGCGCAGCTCCCTGCTGAGTGAGTCGGCGATGGTGTTTTTTATCCCTGCCAGATGAAACGGCACCAGAAACATCCTTTGGGCGACGGCCCAATGCCACAGGTCCTGCGCCTCCTTGGACAGTGCTGGGGACCTGGTTCCGCCCTGTTTCCTGAAGTAAAACATGGTGGTGGTGTTGTCGGTGAAGATCCTCACCACCTTGCCCTTGAGGGACGGAAGGAAGGACGGGCCCAGAACACTGCACGGAGCTCCAGGACGTTGATATGGAGGGACTTCTCCGTCGGGAGCCAAAGGCCTCTCGCGTGCAGATTTTCGGTGTGCGCTCCCCACCCTTCCAGGGAGGCATCCGTGGTCACTGTCTCCTGGTGGTCTGGGGTCTGGAAGTCCATGCCCGCCGTCAGATGCGCGCGGGTGCCCCACCACCGGACCGCTCGGCGGAAACTCTCGTCGAGTGTGATCCTCTCCTCGAAGCCGCCCGTCGTTTGGATCCAGCGCGCGTCCAGGAACTCCTGCAACGGGCGCATCCGGAGCCTGCACATGGGAATGAGGTAGATGCAAGAAGACATCATTCCGAGGAGGGACTTGATGGACCTCACCTTGGCCGCGTCGGAAACCAACATCCGCTGTACCTTGCCCAGGATGGACCTGGTCCTTTCCTTCGACGGGGAGGCCAGAAGGGACACTGTGTCGAGCTTCGCTCCCAGAAACAGTGCGTTTTGCGCGGGTACCAGGTGGGACTTGGCGTAGTTCACGGAGAATCCCAGGTCCGTGAGAAGTTGGACGGTCCTTGCCGTGTGCTCCACGGCGAGCTCCCTCGTCTTGGCTCGGATGAGCCAGTCGTCCAGGTAGGGGTAGACGTGGATCCCCTCGCGGCGCAGCTGCGCCGCCACCGGTGCAAGGCACTTGGTGAATACCCTGGGTGCCGACCGTAGTCCGAAGGGGAGGGCTTTGAACTGGTAGTGACGCCCTTGGACCACAAACCTGAGGAATTTTCGGTGCCCCTTTAGGATGGGAATATGGAAGTAGGCATCCTCCAAATCCAACGACGACAGGAAGTCTCCTTCCTCCAGCTGACCCAGGACGTGCTGGAGGGTGACCATCTGGAACTTCTGCGCCTTGATGAACTTGTTCAGACCTCGCAGGTCTAGGATGGGGCGCCATCCTTCCGTCTTCTTCTTCACGAGGAAGTATCTCGAGTAAACTCCGGAGCCCCGAAGCCTCTTTGGGACGAGTTCGATGGCGCCCTTCCTGAGCATCGCCTTCACCTCCAGGAGAAGCTGAGGGACGTGAAGCTCTTTCCTGGCCACGGGGGGGACGCGCGGGCACCTTCTTTGAAACTCGAGCGCGTGGCCCCGGGCTAAGGCGTCCAGCACCCAAAGGTCGGTGGAGATGGACTCCCACACGCTGACGAAGCTCGCCAGCCGGCCTCCCACCGGGGTGCTTCGGTGGGGGCCCGACCCCACGGCCGGTTCAATCCTGTTTCGACGAGGCTTTGCCGCCTTGACCCCCTTGGCGACGACGGCGGGGTCCGCCAGACTTGCCTCGTCCTCTGTAGGCCTCCTGAGACGACGAGCGGGCCGCTTGACGGTAGGTGGAGAAACCGCCGCCGGAACCTTTGGAGGCGCCCTTGCCTCCGCTGCTCCGAAAGGGCGTCCGTCGTTGCTGCAGAACCCCAAGGGCCCGGGCCGTCTCAGTGTCCGCTTTAATGGCCTGAAGGGAATCGTCCACTGTTTTCCCAAACAGGTTGTTCCCATCGAATGGCATGTCCAGGACTCTGGTCTGTACGTCTTGACGGAAGTCCGTAGCCTTGAGCCATCTACGCCGCCTAAGGCACACGCCGTTGCCCAACTGGCGAAACCCAGTGTCGGCGATGTCCGTCGCAATAGTGATGGCGTGGTCCGACGCCACCTCACCTTCCTGTAGGATCTCCAGGGCATCCGCCCTCTTGTCGTCCGGTAGGAAGTCCAGCAGGGGAGCCAGTTTGTACCATAGCTCCCTGTCGTAGCGGGCCACGATAGCCAAGGCGTTGGCCGCTTTAATTGTCGTTGCTGCAGACGAGATGACCCTGCGTCCCATAGCGTCCAATTTCTTTCCCTCGCCGTCCGGTGGGGACGTCGATGTGGAGGCCGCACCCCCCCCCGCTTTCTTCCTGGCCGCCGCGGAGACGACGGAGTCCGGGGTAGGCTGCGCCCGGAGGCACAGGGGGGCCATGTCCGGGACCCGGTACTTCTTCTCGTACCGGTCTCTTCTAGCTGGCGTCGTGGAAGGGTTCTTGAGGAGGGCGAGGCCCTCATCCCAAATGTCGTCCAGTAGAGGCACTGCGAGGACCGTCTTCCTCTTGGTCTCGCGCCGTTGATAAAGGAATCCTTCCTTTTTCTTCTCCTCAGGGCTGAGTTGGAAAAGCTCGGATGCCCTGGCGATCATGGAGTGGAACGATCCAATCTCGTCGGGCGGAGAAGCCCTGGTGGGAGGTGACGACGGTAGATCCTCGTCGTATACCTAGTCGTCCGTACCAGTCGCTGCCGTGTCAGTCCCCGTATCATCCCCTCGGGTGGACGGGGAGGAGGGCTGGACGGGGCGCGACGGCTGAAAAGGAGGTGGAGGGTGAATCCTTCTTTTCTTGGGCGGGGGAACACCAGAAGGTCCCGGTTCAGTATCCCCCGACAGGAGAGGTTCCTCCGTCGGTAACGGTAGTCTCGTCCTTATCTCTGAGCATAAGGACTGTATAGCCAACAAAATGGCCGCCGAGTTGTCTTGCGGCGCTGGCAGAGGGGAATCCGACGGGCGAACAGGGGCCCCGTCGGCACCCTCGACGATGTCGTCGTCACCTGCGTCGGGATCCATCCCGACGGGCCGGTCTTCATCCACGCCAAGGCCGTGGCTTAAGACCTCGATCAGCTCTTCCTCCGAGGTTGAAGCCGAATCTACGACGACGCCCTGCCCCCCCTTTTTCTTCCCCGCCGGGGATTTCACGGGGGTCCTATCGATGGGCACAAAAGAGGACTCCCTCCGAGGTGGCAGGGAGACTCTGAGCCCTGAGATCGCCACCACTGGTGTAGCCTCCACAGGCTGAGCCAGGGCCGCCGCAACAGTATCGATAGAGGGCTTGGCCGGATGGATTAAGGCCTTCACCACCTTAGGTGCGCTCACCGCCTTATCCTTGAGGGGGGGGGACACTGCCTCGCTCCCCCTCCGATGGGGCCTTAGAGCTCGACCGGGGCCTCTCCAGGAGCTTCGCCGGGTGCTCGCCCTTCCTCTTACCCGACCCAGAGCGTTGGCTCGTGGTTGAAGGTGCCGGGGAGGGTGCGCCCTGCCTGGCGCCCGTAGAGCCCGACCGTTCGGCGCTCCCGGTGCCAGCGGACTCGCGGTGCTTGGCCTTGTGTTGGACCCCCGTCGCCGGGGCGTCCTCAAAGGTCTTAGAAGACCGCTCGGATTTCTTCCTCTTCTTCTCGCCTGACGGGCTCTTCCCTTCCAGCCAGTTGGCGAGGCGTTGATGGCGGTCCTTCATGGTCCGCTCCGACATATTGCCGCAAAACGCACAGTCCTTCTCCACGTGCGTCTTGTCCTCATGTAAGCAGTAGAGACAAAAGGAGTGTTCGTCCTCCTTAAAGACGTTCTGCAGCTGGCATCCAGGGCAGACCCTGAACAGCTTTCCGGGCGTCGAGCTTCCCTTCTCCTGGGCCATGTCCGGGCCTGAGAAGCTTCTGGAGTCCTCCAAAAACATAGCTCGACGAAATCTTCACCCTTGAGGGGCGCAGACGAATCCGACACGGGTCCCCGTTGATCGGATGGAGAGTCGGTGGAGCTTGAGGCTCTTTTGACCGAAAAAACGAAGTTTTTGAGAAAAAACGTGAAAAAATAGCACTAACGCTCGAGAGCAATAGCATGAGGATCCCAACACATGAACGTGCGGTAAAAATCTGAAGATGGCTGCCAGAGGCGGTGCTTAGGTAGAGGGCAGTCATTGGCTGTGGTCAGTATGACGCAGAGACCAGTGATTGGTTATTACTACGAAAGACAGATCAGAAACGAAACTGATACTGGTTTTTTCTTTACCGAGGATTCCCAGCCTGACGACGGGGAATATTCATGAGCATGTGAATCCATGCCAGACCCCATGCTGGAGAAATACTTTTTACCAATATCAGGTCGAAAACATTTCCTTTCTTAGTTTGTTTTGTTTGCAGTGAGAGTCAGGCTAGGACATTTTGGCAACAACGATGGCTTTTCAGTTGTTAACATCCTCACAGAGAGCAAGATCCTTTGTTTTTGATTTTTAGGTAGGGCAATTCCTCTTTCAAAAAGTGTCAGATGCATTTTCCCCACCCATTTTCATTTAAATAAAGGTCTTGAAGCAAAATCATGGCAACTGTGTGTCCCGCTTTCAGTTCTGACCCCTCACACTGTTCATGTCTGAGGCAGGGAATTTTGCAGACGGAAAAGGTAAATCCCATTATCACTGGCATACAACCAAGGTATGGGGGTGAAGTCGGAGGTGGAACAGCATAAATAATTTAGAAGAAAAAACCTTGCATGAAGGGAAGCAAAAGCGACAAAAGAGGAAGAGTTGCAGAGGTGCCTAGACCAAGTACGGTTGAGCGGTAAAAAGGACTGACTGGTGAGGCCTGTGGGAGGAGTCAACGCGGGCAGGCGCACCTATATATGCAACAAATTGAAAGGAGAATGTTGTTTCTTTGCACAGCAAAAGGCTCCAGTCCCATTCCTGTGGGACATACTCCGATTAGTATGAAGGAAAGGGAACGCGACAGAGGAGAAGAACGTGGTACCAGTGGTCTTCAAAAGGAATGTGGTAGCAACAAATATGTAATGTTTGTGTATTTGGTGCATATTTTAAAATTTGCTCTCTTTAGGTTTTTCATTACCCACAACTTTGATAAAGGATCATACAGTTTGTTTCATCACTCTCTGGCACAGTTTCCTCGTTTTGTTCCCTGATCAGCACAGAAATAATCACACTAATAACAATACACATGAAAAAACAACAGGGGATATATAACTAGCAGCGGATACTTCAAAACAAATAGATGTAAAATGCACTGTAAATGAACACATTCACAAGAACAATGGTGGAGCAGATCAAAACCTGGGTCTCAGTTGATGAGGCACACAGTAAGTTTAAACCGTGGTCCCTAATCTGTCACAGTTGCAGCAGGTCAGGTAGGAGTTCAATCCTGCATTCACTGCTGTGTCAAATCAACCAGCACCTGACCACTGATGTGCTTTAAAGGACCTAGATGACACCCTCCTCCTCGCAGTGCACTTTTGGTCAGAACCAGCACATGAAGGTGCAGCTGCATCTACATCTAACAAGCCACCAAGTGGTGAAACAACGTCCTGGAACGTTGAGTCTGACATTTGTTGGTGATCAATTGGGACCAAAATTGTGCCAAGATGTGCTGAAAAGGTGGCCAATTCGGCAGATAAATCAATGTGTGAAATGTTGCTCTCATGGGCTGTAGATACCTCACTTTCAGGAAGATGTTGAAAACACAGTTCTTTGGGAAGACATTTGAGAAAATGAGGATCATCAGATGACATATGATCAATACCACGCCAATTAGACTCAAACCACTGGCAATCCAACGACAAACTGTCATGCTGGATACTGCATCCTCCAGGCAGAAAAAGTGACCTCACCCATCCCCAGCAGACCCATCTGCCTCTTCGACCTTAATTTGCCAGTGAATGCAGTACCCACCAAACATGTTCCATTACAGACTATATATTTGCCACTGTTATTATAATTCACAAACAAAAAATCCTCTAAACTGATTGCCAAGTGAAAATTGTGGAAGCAAATAAACAAATCATGCATTGATCTACAGATTAACTTGTTTGTGGTGGATGTATGCAATATAATCTAGTATTAACTAGTTACCCTGGTAACATTTGCATAAAAACAGAAATGAAATAAACAAATGTTTTTATGCAACTCTTCATACAGGTCAGCTGCCATTTAAGTTCTTCCTTTTTTTGACCACTACATAATCAATAAAAATAACTGTACTTTGACAATTCCCCGAACAAGCTCTTCCTTGCACCCCTGCTCACCAATGTCACTTATGTAACAGTTTCCAGTTTATTGCAGTTTTACAACTATTGTTTCATTTGAGTGATACAGCAGCACTAAGCTCATTTAGAGCAGTTATTAGATCCATTCTGGATTTTTTATTTTTATTCGGGGGATGACCTTTTGACAGTGTGCCATGATTAGCAAAGGAGGAAGGTTCAGCAAGATAAAGACTAACAGATGTCACAGAAAAAATAAGTGATATGTGGCTGCAGCAAAATGAGAGATGGATGGTGCATTCAAATATTAAAGTACAGAAATTAAAATACCAAGAAAATATAGAGCTCACGGAGGGGCTACTCAAATGCTAAGCACAAAAGTATCAGCGTATAGCTTCTTGGAGATGGGGTTTTGGTCCCATCCACTCTGGTTGAAAGCAAAAAAGGAACAAATAATGTGGATGGATTACTGTTCCTATGCTCTTTTTGTTTTCTATCTTAACCAACAACTGCCAGACTGACTGGGCTTTTCAATGCACGCAACTATGAACGATTGATGCTGGAGAAATAGTCTTGCTGGGTTAAATAGGCAAACTAGTGACCTAGCGGTCTGGCCCTAGAAGAGCAGCAAGGAACTATATAAGCACTCAGACCTAAAACACCTGACCTTTAGTCCAAGGAAGATGACTCAGATAGCCCAAGTTATTACTAATATGATTAACATACATTTCTGCAGATGAACACATACCCCTTTCCTGGACCGCCAACTGACACCACCTGCATACCGAAGGAGCCACGACCCCGTGAAGGTTTGCTGCCAGCCCACTGGCCCACAACCATCCCAGCTATTTCCAGCTTTCCACCCTGGGGTGGGATCTGGTGAATACCTGGACAAGAGAATGAGAAAAAACAAGGAATTGAAAAAAGGTACTATTACAATCCTCCAACTTGGTTTACTGCAATCTCAATATTTGTTCTATCCTATAGTATATAGTAATTGGAAATAAATTACTTTCAAGGTGATTCTGGTACTCCTAGTCCTTGATCTCCCTCCTTCACAACTGGTTGGGATAGCCTGCACAATAGGCTACACAGGAAGAAAGCTTCTCTAAAAGAAAGTCCTGTCACTTTTAAGTTTAAGAATCGAGCTTGGTGCGTTTGCGCATCCCTCCATGTGCCCGGCCCAACCCTCACTCATGCATAACCAACCGACACTACCCAGTTTGCTAGTTTTTCTGCTGTGGAGATTGTGGCATAGCATGTGCGCATAGGGAGGCGGTGTTAGGCAGAAACCTGTGCAGTTCCCTTAGGGAACACTGCAAAAGATTTAGGACTACAGGTGTTAGCAGTAAACCCACTTGGTAGCAGTCTGTACCACCCAGATTTACCTGGTAGCTGTGGCTGAGCAGTCAGACCTCTCTCAAGAAGAGTTGGGCAGCATGCAAAGTATACACAATAGGCACTCAGACACAATAATACAAGCAAACACTGACCAGAGCTTTGGTATCAAAGTATATAATTATTTATATAAAAACACACTGTTTGAAACACTCCAGCACTCTTGTAAAATATTTGAAACAGTTACTATTGTAATATATACACCCCTTTTTCCTTATCAGATAAGTCACAGTAAAACACCACTTATTTTCATACAGAGGTGAGCGCTTAACTAGATGGCACTCCAATAAGTTTGTGAGAAAGGGATGGAAAAAGTCAGAATATGGAAAGGTACACCACTCTAAGATTCAGGAACACTGTTAGCAAGGCAGAAGAGCAAAAGTCACTGGTGAGCCAAAGTCCAAAGGCTGGGCCCACTCTTAGAGAGAGCAGAGCACAAATGCGCCCAAGATCACACAGTTACACTAGGCTTAGAAAGTCTTGCAGAGAGTTCAAAAAGAGTTTAGAGAGGCTTAGAAAAGTTTAGCCAGGGTGTCCCAGGCTAACCCAGGTTCGAAAGCCGGGGGCTAAATCTACCCCGTACAGTCGGTAGTAAGGGAAGCCAGGCGGGACACGGTACCTTAAGTGGGAAGGATCCTCCAGCGGTGGCAGTTGTTCCTGGCAGTGGGTACAAGTCGCGTCGTCGTCCAGGGGAAGAGAAGATCTCGACTGGGAGGAAAGATGAAGGTCGTTGCACTGCCAGGGAAGAAACCAGCCGCAGAGTTTTCCGGTTAAAGGTGGTACCTATGTTTCGCGGTCGTGGTAAAACGTGGTATCCTGGTTGCCGGGGTGCTTGGCACAGGCAAGGCAGCCACGAGGTACGTTGGGAAGGGGAAAAGACGGTGAAACTGGTTATCCCCACCAGTCAAAGGAAGAAGACTCTCCGGCGGGAGATCTCCTCTGTCGTTGGGAAAAGTGGTGAGACGGTCCAGCAGGGCTCCACCGGTGGTGGCGTCGTGGCAGGTCGGCTCAGCTTCTCCCTCATCGGATTCTTAGGTCCTGTGGCGACTTCTGAAGTTCCAGTCCCCAAAGCCCTGCTTTTATGCAGAAAACCCCAATTCACTCAGCCTAGCTGTCACTCAAACATGCTAAGTGATGGGCCGGTCGGCTCACCACTTGGGCCAATCAGGACGGAGTGCGACTTGAGTTGCCTAAATCCCCCTCCACCCCTCCTAAGTACCCCAGACAGAGTGGCACCACTTTGGAGGGCTTCTGTGGAGAAGCCCGCCAAAAAGTGGAACAAAGGGCTCAACTTGGGTTGGAGTCACAGAAGAGAACACAAACGCCATTTTAGAACCGAGTTTTGGCAAAAAATACCAACCGGAGAATTAATAATAATTAAATAAACCGGCGGTATGTTCGAGGCTATCGTAATTAAATAAAGATAGTAGCCTCGAACAATGGGAAAATCCCATAGAGAAATTTTCGCGGTTGAATATAAAAAGTAGTATCCACTGCCACCAGCCAAAACTCGATCAGGGGGGACGGAGACATGCCCTTCGACTAACAGACCCCGGGGCAATCGAATTGCCCCAGCCAGTACGTCCACAATATGATGGTTTGTACTGGTTCTGTTCAGAATTTAAGACTAGTAAAGTCAATGGTGACTTTACATGCCCTGGGAGACAGTAGTCAGTCCCAGGGTATGGAGTCTATACTGGGGGGTCACTATGACACCCCTGTGTTACTGCACTGAGGGTGCTGTGTAACACACATCACAAAAACACATGAAGCCCTATGGGGTAAAGGACCCCATAGCCCATTAAACACATCTAGATTCAAAGAAACACACCCAAATCATGCCCAAGAGTGAGGGTAAAAGAGTCTCACTCTTGGCAGGAGAAAAAAATAAACCCCAAAAATCCAGCAAAGCTGCTGGGGGACTCACTAGGTTAGGAAATTCAGCCTAAACAGAGAATTCTCCCTAACAGGCGGCTGGGAGGGCATTGTGAAGGAGGGGGAGCATGGACTAGGAGTACCGGAATAACCATGAAGGTTATTTTCTCGTACTCCAGTGTCCTGCTCTTCCCTCATTCCCAACTGGTTGGGAACTGTAAGGGAGGTATGGTATCACAAGTATGACACAGACACAATAGGTACAGGTTGTAAAACCTTTATTAAAGTTTCTGGGTTTGGAAAAACTCCTACTTTGCACTATAACTAGGATGGGAGTAGTCTCTACCATCAAAAAATAAATAAAACAGTTCTAGTTGAGTCAGTCAAATCAAAATGGCCTTTACTAACAAAACCTAATGACTGCCCTATCTCTTGTACAAAAAGCGTGTAAAAGAGAATGTGTATGCAAAGGAAAATCAGTGTTCAAATATAAAGAATAAATGTGTCTCCTCCCCACGCTAGACAGCACAGAGTAAGGCAGTGCTCGTAGGCAGGATGACACTCTGGCTCAGGTTCTTAACACAAAGGCAGTTCAAAACATGGATCGAGACCCACCTGGCCTTCAACGTTAAAGTCTCTTTCCAGCTTTGAAAACAGTTCAACAAAAGGTTCACGCTGATCTCCCTTGGTTGGGCTCAGACCTTTAAAAACACAAGTTCAAAAACACTTGCGGGGTTTCGCTTCCCCAAGCTTAATTCCCATCCTTTAGGAGTTCCCTTCCCCTAACTTATTACACTTCCGGTCTCCCTCAGTCGCACTCGGACCGTTTCCTGATGTCAAAGACTTTCGAATGCGTGTAGCTTTTACTACAGACCTCCGCAGGACCACTTCGACTTTCCCTTCAGCTCACACGCTTATGTTATTTGACCCAGTGCTTCTTCGTCTGGGTAGTTCAATGTCATAAGCACCAAAGTACAAACATTCACCTTTTAACTCTCCCCTTTTCTCTGGGTTAAGTTTGATCACTTCGCTTTTACAGTTCATTCACTTTATTGCTACAAACATTTGACCTTACAGAGACTCGAGTGGGCTACTTCTTTTCGACGGTCCACTCCGTTACTCAGTATTGCTGGTTTCACAGCTATCTTTACTTCAAAGTTCATTCACACGCTGCCTTTCTTCGCGTCTCATCCACATGCGTGCAGCCTTCAATTATGCGATATAATGTTGCAACTTCAATCTTCCTTTAACACACACTGGTCTTTCATGTCGCTTGGCAACTTACCGGCTGTGTGCCTTTCTTTCTTGTCTTTACAGTTTATCAATTAATGAGCCAAGGTTAGTACCACAGGTTTGACCTCGCCTCCCCGTTCACCCGGGAGGGTCACTGGCGTACTTGAAACACAATGCACCCTTCGTTGTTTGGGATTTGGCCTTCTCCACTTGTCTTTCGCAGCCTTTTGGAGGCAACAACCTCCTGCAGGGAATTCCTGGGGTTCTCTACCCGTGGCTCTAGTCCCTCGGTCCGTTGCTCTGCTCCAGTATGTTCGCCCTTGCCCCGGGAGTTCTGCTCTTACTCGTGTTCCACCTTGCTCAGAGTGTGTCTCTATGTTCCGCCTTTTATCCATGTGAGGAGAGCAATTGGTATCAGATGTATGCACTTAAAGTGCCTGACTTTGCCTAACACGATTAGCGGGACATGTACAATACAATATGTAAGGGTTACCCTCTTTACTCTCAGTCGCCCTCTTCCTCGGCCCAGTGTTTGTGTAGAAAGGGGACGGAGGCTTGTGATATCAGAGAATCCTATGATGGGTCATGTGTATGGGGGGAGGAGGGGATACCGCGTCTCACCATTGGTTGCATCACTTCCACTCCCTGAAGACCCCTCACACAGGTGATCCTCCTGCACTGGTCCACCCCAAGGGTCTGGATCCAAAGGCGAGGGCCATGCCCTGGCCACCTGAGGGGAAAATCCCAGGAGACTAGCAGGTGAGACACCCTTTGGCTTCTCACAGAACCCAAACTGTGCAGATTCATGAAATGGTTGGACGAGACAGCATTTACCTGGCCAGGGTTCAAGCAAAGAGATTTCAAAGTTCTTGTTAGCAAAACAGCGGATCCCTCCTGGATGAGGCGTCTAAAGAGTAGTGCCTCACAAAGGCATGAGGAGTAGACCAGGTAGTGGCCCTACAGATGTCTGCTATAGTGACGTGTGTCTGGAATTAAAAGAGCGCACAGTCCGGACAACAATCTTTCTATGAAAGGAGGCTTCTAAAGAAATAGCTTGTAGGTAGATCGCTCTTCTCGCAGAACTAATGGCTACTAAAAATGCAATTTTCCAACTAAAAAGATCCAAGTCGCAAGAATGAAGAGGTTTGAAGGGCCAGAAACACATGATTCCATGAAGGGGCAGGATCTCTGAAAAGGGGTGAAGGGGAAGAAGCCCTCGAAAATGTCTCTTTACATTTTCATTATTTTTGAGAGGTTTCCTCTGCACAGTTAAGGTATGCAGCTTTCGGAGATCAATAGTGCTTGCAGGATTCAATCTAAATGCCTGTATCAGCTAAGTGAGTCAAGAAAGCCAAACATTGTCTAAAGGGGATTGAAGCGGATGGACTTCCTTAGATAAATGCCAATAGCAAAACGTTAGCGATTAGCTTTTGGCTCCTGGTGAAGTCCTTTCTTGCTGTTCACATGTTGAGGATATTTTTGTCAGAGATTCCAGCACTGGCAAACAGTAGTTCTTCAGGAACCAGATGCTCAAGCTCCACAATGGTAGGCAAAGTTGAAGAACTGTTCTTCCCAGCTATATTAGGAGATCTCTGAAAAAAGTGGAAGGAATAACCCCTTTGAGAGGAAAAGGTCTAAACAAAGTTTTTTAAAACAGCTCTGGGGAGGCCAGGTGGAGACCGTAAGATTAGACTGCAATTGTGAGCCTCCATAAAGCTGTGCAAAGTATGGCAGATAAGAGGAAAGGGGGGGAAGGCGTAAAGGAGTTTCCCAAACCAATCAAGGCTGACAGCATCTCCCAGACGGGGAGGAGGTGGGGGGGGGGTGCTCTACCCCATTCCCTGATGAGAGGCATAATCTGACAGACTGTTGCTCCCCATCCCAAACAAATCTACTGAAGAAAGACTGCATTTGCTGAAAAATGGTATGATGGGTGAATTGTTGAGCTCTCACTCATGAGTAGCATGAAGCAATCTGCTGAAGGAGTTTGCTTGCAGATTCTTCTCCCCTTGAAGATAGGGGGCAACAGAGTGAACAAGGTTCAGGAGACACCACTCCCAAAGCTTACAGGCTAAGAGGCACAAGGAGGGACATTTTGTTCCCTCATCCATGTTCAGGTGTTGTCTGAACACCTGAACAACTTAACAACATTTCGCTGGATAAGAGGGAGGAATGATTTGAGGCTCAAGAAAATTGCTTTTAATTCCAAATAATGTATGTCTAGAGCCCTTGCTTGAAGATTTACTAAACCATGCGTTTGGTGATTCTGATGGTGACCTCTGCATCCTGAGATGGAGGAGCCCGTTGTCACAGACATTTATGGGAAGATGCGAAAACTGTGAACCCGCAAGAAGATTTTCGTCCACGATCCACCACTCAAGTGAATTGTGGATCTCCTTTGTGACGGTAATCTTCATGGACTAATGGTCCAATGATGCCTGATGGTCCTTCATAGGATAACATTGGGAACAAGTACCTTTGCCTGCTATTTCCATTCTCTCACCTTTGGTCGTTAAACCTGGGTCGGGTATCCTGCCCCTATAGTAGCCTTCGGTCTGGAGGAAAGGACAACTCTTACTTACCTCTGGTAAAACTGTTGTAAAACTTTGAAACTATCACCAACACAAGTTTATTGAATCCTACCTACAGGGACACCATACTGGTGAGAACACTGTGTGGCTTCTGTGACATTTTGGTTTGGACCAGTTAGGATATTGTCTTGTGGTCTGGTTCCATCATTTACTGCATCTAAAATACTAACCTGCTTTACTGCTGAAGTTATCTGATGTGTATTTGAACCTATGGTGAATTGTATACATTTGTATTAAGGGTGTTGAGCAATAATACTACCTATTAGATTAATTTTCCAATGAGTTCATAAGGCCTACAATAAATAACTATTTTTAGAATTGACTAAATTGAATTGTGTGCCATGCTGTGTGGACTCATTGTGGGCCCTTAACCCCACTCACTCGCTACTGAGACTAAGCCTTGGACCGCTCTCCACACTCCCTTGATTGGGTTTTGACTAACCTATTGGAGCTCCGTATTCATCATAACTAGGGTGTTCTCCAAAACCGGACCACAAGGCCAATTCTAGATATCCATCCTAAGACCTAAGAGTCGGTACCGACACTGGAGGGAGCTATACTCTAGTTCCGACGGAAGAGTTAGAATTGACCTTGCTAGAGAATTTACAGTCTTTAGAGTGATATTTTCCCATTTGGGACAGTGCTGAGGCTGAAACACTCCTCTCCCATACCTTCTGAACCTTGTCTAGAGCAAAAAGGTTGTCAGTTACCGAAGGCCAAGTTTTATGACCAGGTGGTTTCACACAGAGATATTAGGCTCACCTGGTCTCCACAGGGGCGCCGAATGAAGCTGGATGGCAACTGTCTCCACCAGCGTCACACATAGCGGAGTGGTGAATGGCTGCACGTGCCCTCTCTGCTTTGTCCTTCCATCACAAATGAAGACTTGCCTAAAATGTTGAAACGAGATATTAACTAGCCACAAGGAGGAGGACCGGCTCCCACCTCCCGTGACCTCCTTGTGCACCCCTCTATTATGGCTCACCTTAGAGTTATGAATGGCAGACTCTCCATCCTGCCACTGTATGCAGGGGTGCGTTGCAGTTCAAGGATCTAGTTACTTCACTGATCCTGCAGGTGACTGCAGAGTTCCGAACAACTGTGACTCTGTGGGTAAGTCTTTATGCCAATATTTCTTGGTATGGTTTGCTTTAGAGTTCAAGTTGCCAAAATGCTCACTACTGTGCTTGTTTCTTTGTAGATGCCTTTTTTGATGCACCTGATGAAGAGTGTCTCCTCTCCACAAATGATGAGCAGAATTCCAGAGGCGAGTTTCAACTGTAGTGCGATGTGACAGTGTCTAAAATACAGTATTGTCCCTCTGTGCAACTAACCTGCTGTTCCTTTTCAGTTCTGCAGGTGCGGTGACTCCAGAGCGGCGATCGCGTGATGGTGCCTCGATGGATCGCAAAAGTGAGCAGCCTTCTGGTGAGTATTAGTGCTGCACAGTGTTGAAATGTCTTCAATGTGGTCCTTTGCTCTCCATGGCTAACCTGATGTTTCTTTACTGTTCGGCAGATGCGGCAGCTCCAGAGCGACTGAGATGGAGCGTCAGGTAAGAACTTAACTGCGGTCTTGTTCTTGTTTCTCTCTCTCTCTCTCTCTCTCTCTCTCTCTCTCTTCCTTTCTTTCTCCACAGGCAATGGTTCGCGAAGACAAGGACGGGCGTGGCGGAAGACCAGGTTGGGTGAAGCTAGCAGACACGGTAAGCGTTAAGATGTAGGAGTTCAGAATAACGAGAAAGGTGTTCTGTTTTTAGAGTGTGGTTTATATAGCCTCAAACAAGTAGTCCCAAGTGAAGTAGTCCCTCCAACCACACCCTGCAAAAGTAGTCCCAGATAAAGTAGTCCCTCCAGCATGCCTCAGACTGGGCTGAATGTGATTCCTCTTCCCCTGCAAACTGCCTTGCTTGAAAGAGCATTATGAGCCTGGAGCCAACGGCGCCAGGACAGAGTCCAGGAAGTCTTTAGGCAACCCTTTGGTGCCTTAAAAGTCCCAATAGGTGCCGGTACTTGGGGCAGGCTGGTCTGCTCCTGATGTCTGGGGCCAAGCACCGTGACAGCGATACTTGCAAGTGCATGTGCCCAGAGTGAACTCCTGACCGGGCGGTGGAAGGTACCCAAAGTTGAACTGAAGTGGCAACCTTAACACTGGTATGGAAAGGCGATACAGCTAACGTTTGGATGCAAAGTCTCCTGTCCTTCCAGAAAGTACACAATCTCTTGTGGTACAAGACTCTTCTTCAGCAGGAAGACTGAGTAGGTTTTCAGCAATGTAGGTTTTATTCCAAAACAGAACTAATAGGGTGGAAGTTGAAAGATGCTCTGTTAAGGTCTGCCGCCGAGAAGTGCTTACTGCATGCAATGAATTGCTGGAACACTATTGTCAACGGCATGCACATAAAAGGAGGCAATATTGAGAAAAAGATATATAATTCTATCAAAAAATATGCCCCTGAGGGAGCAGAGACCGCAAAAGATGAAAAAACAACAACTCAAAAAAGGGAGGCACACAGAACATTTTCCCATGTCTAACCCCATAGGCGGAAAAATGACTGGGAGGTGTAAGTCGGTCATGCGTTTGTGGGGTCAGGGCCATGCACGCGGAAGGGTGTGTGCACATAACGAGCCCCAATCTAAAGCATTAAAGTGACAGCACCTTCTTTTGGAGAAGCTTTTTTCCTGTCAAACCTGTGGGGCAGGCTATCCCAACCAGTTGAGAAAGAGGGAGAGCAGGACACTGGTGTTCTGCGTGAGAAAGGGTCTCCTCTATGGTGGGCTAGTCAATTCTTACCTCTACCGCAGTAATGCCTTTCCCAGATCGGCAACCTTCATTATGGCAATAAAATTGGATATTTGTTTTTCTAAGTCCCAGGAACAGTGGCTCCTTTCTTTAGCGATTACAGATTAAATAGATAATACTTTTAACGTTTTAAAGCCTGTTGCACGTGATGATATCTAAAATGAATCTCATTTCATCATGTAGACACAATGGGCCTCATGAGGTTGGCGGGGGGTTGCCGCCAATCATGTAACAGTGTCTGCCGCCTGGCATTTCGGTGCTTCCGGGTTATCATAAGCGGCAGCTGCACGGTTATTTCCCATTCCCATGGAGTCTGATAGGACTCCATGGGAATGGGACATTTTTGAAACAATGGCAACGTTAGCAACGGTGCCAGTGTATCAGGAAAAAGCCTGCCGGTAGGGGCCTGAACTCCCGGCAGGTCAGGCCTGCCGGGAGTTCCGTGTGCCCTTACTGGCATACTCATAGTTTGGCAGTCGGGAAAGGATGCCTGTACGTCGCTACCGGCACCTTTATTTCTGGTCTGCCAAATTCGTAATGAGAGCCAATGTTTATTTTTGGGCCAAGAAATCACACCTCCTGCACTTGGTTCGAGCACTTGCTCTTCAGAGCTTACAATCCGGTTAGCATTAATGAACCAAAGCAGTTAATAAATCATATATAGAAGCATATTAATCACAGTTTTCTAAAATTCCTATTTTTTATAGAAAATTAAAGAAAACAAAAATAAACTGGAAGAGAATGACATATGGTTGCCACCCATTGGGGGACACATCTGGGTCCCTCATGGCTAATGATTAGGAGATTGCAGACACATCTGCAAGCTATATGCTGAAGCTCCAAGAATGGATGAGGCGGAGATGATTGCATATCTCAAGGCTCTCCCCTTATGGAGACTCACTTGCTCAGAGAGGTTCCGGATGAGGACCCGACACTATCTGAACTAGAGAGCAGCATCACTCAGCTACAGACGGGTCAAGCCCCTGGCCCAATGGCCTCGCCCCACAAACTTTGGAAACCTCTGGGGCGGAATGTAAGCTACTCCCTCACAGATGAGGCCTAGAGACCCAAGCTACTCCTCACTGATAAACATCCTTTTGGTTTTGCAGAAGGTAAGCCACCATATGCTTGACATGTTGCATGAAACTAGAGATGCAGATAGACTACACCTCCTGACCCTAGAGAATCAGTCATTACTGTGATTCATAAGATGGGGAAGAACAAGGAATCTTGTGAATCATATAGACCGATCGTTCTCCTTAATGGCAAAATTACATTTTTTAACAATGTATTTGATTTTCAGATAGACTAACCAAACATGGCTTCACAACTACCGTACATCCATTTAACAACCCCTAATCCTCCCGCCCAGAAATCCCCCAATCCCACCAGCAGTGGCGTACACGCACAACCTTAGCAGGACACAATTGACTGATGCAAACACTTAGAGCACTATTACAGGGTCTCCATCAGGTTCAGGGCTCTCAGTCTTTGAACATGAAGGAACAAGTTACTTACCTGTAACTGTTGTTCTCCAGCATGGGTCTGGCATGGATTCACATGCTCATGAATATTCCCCGCCGTCAGGCTGGGAATCCTCGGTAAAGAAAAAACCAGTATCAGTTTCGTTTCTGATCTGTCTTTCGTAGTAGTAACCAATCACTGATCTCTGCGTCATACTGACCACAGCCAATGACTGCCATCTCCCTAAGCCCCGCCTCTGGCAGCCATCTTCAGATTTGGTAGCACGTGAGTGGCAGTATGACCAAGTGAAGAGCCGCAGAGGGGTAGGTGGGAGGGTTCGCATGTGATTCCATGCCAGACCCATGCTGGAGAACAACAGTTATAGGTAAGTAACTTGTTCCTTCTCCAGCATGGGGTCTGGCATGGATTCACATGCTCATGAATAAAAGAATACATAGCAGTACACACATGCACAACCACAGGAGGTGGCAAAGGCTCAACATTAAGCATTACATCCAAAACTCAACATTAAGCAATTCTTCCCTCCTCACCAGGCTCACCTTAGGCGAACAGGTTGCGCAGCACTGCTTGGCCGACCCTGGACTCCTCCCTGGAATCCCGATTGACCCAGTAGAATTTCATGAAGGTGTGCGTCGACCTCCACGTAGCAGCCCTGCAGATGTCCAGCAAGGGCACACCAGATAGGAACGCCGTGGTAGCTGCGATCGCTCTGGTGGAATGGGCTCTCGGACAGCCAGGCAGCGGTCGGTTTGCCAACCGATGACAGTACATGATACAGCCGGAGAGCCATCTGGAAATGGAAGCCTTCGAGAGAGCCTTCCCCTGATTGACAGGTCCAAAGTTCACAAAAAGTTGTGACGTCTTCCGAAAACTCTTTGTGCGGTCCACGTAGAACTTCAGCGCTCTAGCCACATCCAGCGAGTGCAAAGTCCTTTCAGCCGGCGACGAAGGCGACGGGAAGAAAACAGGCAACACCAAGGGTTCGTTGAAGTGGAAGTCCGACGGCACCTTGGGCATGAAGGAGGGGTGCGTCCTGAGCACTACCCTCGTGTCGTGAAAAGTCAAGTACGGGGGCTTGCAGGAAAGGGCCTGGATCTCACACACCAGTCGTGCGGAGGTGATGGCCACAAGAAACGCTGTTTTCCACGACAAGAACTTCAACGGAGCTGAGTGCAGAGGCTCGAACGGAGGTCCCATGAGCTTGGTCAGCACCACGTTGAGCTCCCACGCCGGGGCCGGGGCCTTCACCGGCGGGAACGATCTGAACAGTCCCTTCATGAATTCTTTCACCAGACGATGAGACCACAAAGACGTCCGTCCCGTGGTTCTGGTGTATCGGGAGATCGCAGCAACATGAATCTTGATGGAAGCGTGCGCCAGTCCAGCGTCAGCAGGTACGGCAGAACTTGAGGAGCCGTAATCCGTAGAGGGTTAATCTTCTGTGCGTGCCACCAGACAGAGAACCTCTTCCATTTGTGTCCGTAGCATTTAAGAGTTGAGGACGCCCTGGCCTTTGCAAGAACCTCTCTGCAGTCGGCTGGTATGTCGTAACCTCCAAACTCTAACGCTGCAGGAGCCAGGCCTGCAAGTTCAGCGACTTCGGGTCGTGATGGAGGATGGCGCCTCCTTCTCTGGAGAGAAGATCCGCGTCCACTGGCAGCTTGATTGACGGGGACGCTGACAAGTCCAGAAGGTCCGGGAACCATATCTGCCTCGGCCACGCAGGTGCGACGAGGATCATCCTGCACCGTGACCTCTTGAGCTGGTTGATGAGCCGGATCAGCAGCGGCAATGGAGGGAACGCATACAGGAACAGGCCCTCCCAGGGGAACGAGAAAGCATCGCCCATGCTCCTCGGCTGGGGAAACCTGCTGGCGAACCTCCGGCACTTGGAGTTCGTCGCCGTCGTGAACAGATCGATCTGGGGTGTGCCCCACCGTCGGAAGAGGCGGTCCACTAGATCCTGTCGTAGTTCCCACTCGTGGCACGAGCGCAGCTCTCTGCTGAGCGAGTCGGCGATGTTTTTCTTTATCCCTGCCAGATGGAACGGCACCAGAAACATCCCTTGGGAGACGGCCCAATGCCACAGATCCTGAGCCTCCTTGGACAGGGCTGGGGATCTGGTACCGCCCTGCTTCCTGATGTAGAACATGGTGGTGGTGTTGTTGGTGAAGATCCTTGAGGGACGGAAGAAAGGACCTGAGGGCCCAAAACACTGCACGGAGTTCCAGGACGTTGATATGGAGGGACTTCTCCGTCGGCAGCCAAAGGCCCCTCGCGTGGAGATTTTCAGTGTGCGCTCCCCACCCTTCCAGGGAGGCATCCGTGGGTCACTGCCTTCTGGTGGCCCGGGGTCTGGAAGTCCATGCCCGCCGTCAGATGCACCGGTGCCCCACCACCGGATCGTTCGTCGGAAGCTCTCGTCGAGTGTGATCCTGTCCTCGAAGCTGCCCGTCGTCTGGATCCAGCGAGCGTCCAGGAACTCCTGTAACGGGCGCATCCGAAGCCTGCACAGGCGGATGAGATAAATGCAAGAAGACATCATTCCGAGGAGGGACTTGATGGACCTCACCCTGGCCGCGTCCGCAACCAGCCTCCGCTGCACCTTGCCCAAGATGGCCCTCGTCCTTTCCTCCGACGGGAGAGGCCAGACGCGCCACTGTGTCAAGCTTCGCTCCCAGAAACAGTGCGTCTTGAGCGGGCACCAGGTGGGACTTGGCGTAGTTTATGGAGAACCTCAGGTCCGTGAGTAGTTGGACGGTCCTCGCCGTGTGCTCCGCTGCGAGCTCCTTTGTCTTTGCTCGGATGAGCCAGTCGTCCAGGTAGGGGTAGACGTGGATCCCCTCCAGGCGCAGCCGCACCGCCACCGGTGCGAGGCACTTGGTGAACACCCTGGGTGCCGACCTCAATCCGAAGGGAAGGGCTCTGAACTGGTAGTGACGCCCTTGGACCACGAATCTGAGAAACTTTCAGTGTCCCTTTAGGATGGGGATATGGAAGTAGGCATCCTCCAAATCCAACGACGACAGGAAATCGCCCTCCTCCAGTTGACCCAGGACGTGCTGGAGGGTGACCGTCCGGAACTTCTGTGCCTTGATGAATTTGTTCAGTCGTCGTAGGTCCAGCATGGGACACCATCCTCCAGTAGTCTTCTTCACGAGGAAGTATCTTGAGTAAACTCCGGAGCCCCGAAGCCTCTTTGGGACGAGCTCGATGGCGCCTTCCTTGAGCATCGCCTTTACCTCCAAGAGAAGTTGAGGGACGTGATGTTCCTTCCTGGCCACGGGGGGGACGCGCGGGCACTTCTTTAGAAACTCGAGCGCATGACCCTGGGCCAGGGCGTCCAGCACCCAACTGTCAGTGGCGATGGACTCCCACACGCTGACGAAGTTTGCCAGCCGGCCTCCCACCGGGGTGCTTCGGTGGGGGCCCGACCCCATGGCCGGTTCAGTCCTGCTTCGACGAGGCTTTGCCGCCTTGCCCTCAGCGACGACGGCAGGGTCCACCCGACTTGCCTCGTCCCCTGTAGGCTTCTTGCGACGACGAACGGGCCGCTTGACGATAGGTGGAAAATCCGCCGCCGGAACCTTTGGAGGCACCCTGCTTGCCTCCGCCGCTCCGAAAGGGCGGCCGTCGTTGCTGGAGAACACCAAGAGCCCGGGCCGTCTCCGTGTCCGTCTTGATGGCTTGTAGGGAATCGTCCACTGTTTTCCCAAACAGGTTGTTCCCGTCGAACGGCATGTCCAAGACTCTGGTCTGCACGTCCTGACGGAAGTCAGTTGCCTTGAGCCATCCACGCCGTCTATGGCACACGCCGTTGCCCAACTGGCGAAATCCAGTGTCAGCGATGTCCGTTCTATCATAATGGCGTGGTCTGACGCCACTTCTCCTTCCTGCAAGATCTCTAGGGCCTCCGCCCTCTTGTCGTCTGGTAAGAAGTCCAGCAGGGGGGGCGATTTTGTACCACAACTCCCTGTCGTAGCGGGCTACGATAGCCAAGGCGTTGGCAGCCTTAATCGTCGTCGCTGCCGATGAGATGACTCTGCGTCCCATCGTGTCCAATTTCTTTCCCTCGCCGTCCGGCGGGTAGGTTGACGTAGAGGCTGAGGCCCCCCCCGCTTTCTTCCTGGCCGCCGCGGAGACGACCGAGTCCGGGGTTGGCTGTGCCCGAAGGCACAAGGGGGCCGTGTCCGGGACCCGGTACTTCTTCTCGTACCGGTCCCTTCTCGCAGGTGTTGTGGATGAGTTCTTGAGGAGGGCGAGACCCTCATCCCAGATATTGTCCAGTAGGGGTACAGCGAGGACCGTCTTCCTCTTGGTCTTGCGCCGTTGATAAAGGAAACCTTGCTTCTTCTCTTCCGGGCAGAGCTGGAAAAGCTCGGATGCCCTGGCGATCATGGCATGAAACGATCCAATCTCGTCGGGCGGGGAAGCCCGGGGAGGAGGTGACGACGGGAGATCCTCGTCGTAAACCTCGTCGTCTGTGCCCGTCGCAGCCGTGTCAGTCCCCGTATCATCTCCACGGGTCATGGACGGGGAGGAGGGCTGAGCAGGGCGCGATGGTTGAGAAGGAGGTGGAGGATGAATCCTTCTTCTCTTAGTAGGGGGGCTTCCAGAAGGGCCTTGCCCCGGGTCCCCCGTCGGGAGAGGTTCCTCTGTTGGTGGTAACGGCAATCTCATCCTTATCTCTGAGCATAAGGACTGTATAGCCAACAAAATGGCCGCCGAGTTGTCTTGCGGCACTGGTTGAGGGGAGTCCGACGGGCGGTCAGGGGCCCCGTCGGCACCCTCGACGTTCTCGTCGTCTCCTATGTCGGGGTCCCTCCCGACGGGCTGGTCTTCTTCCACGCCAACGCCGTGGCTTAAGACTTCGATTAGCTCCTCCTCAGAGGTTGAGGCCGAATCCACGACGACCTCCTGCCCCCCCCTTTTTTTTCTCCGTCGGAGGTTTCACGGGGGTCCTGTCGATGGGCATGAAAGAGGACTCCCTCCGCGGTGGCAGGGAGACTCTGGGCCCCGAAGTCGCCACCACTGGTGTAGCCTCCACAGGCTGAGCCAGGGCCACCGCGACTGTCTCGATAGAGGCCTTGGCCGGGTGGATCAAGGCTTTCACCACTTTAGGTGAGCTCACTGCCTTCTCCTTGGGGGGAGGGTCACCGCCTCGCTCCCCCTCCGATGGGGCCTTCGAGCTCGACCGGGGTCTCTCCAGGAGCTTCGCCGGGTGCTCGGCCTTCCTCTTACCCGAGCCAGAGCGTTGGCTCGTGGCTGATGGCGCCGGGAGGATGCGCCCTGCCTGGCGCCCGTAGAGCCCGACCGTTCGGCGCTCCCGGTGCCAGCGGACTTGCGGTGCTTGGCCTTCTGTTGGTACCCCGTCGCCGGGGCGCCCTCAAAGGTCTTAGAAGACCGCCCGGACTTCTTCTTCTTCTCGCCTGACGGGCTCTTCCCTTCCAGCCAGTTGGCGAGACGCAGATGGCGGTCCTTCATGGTCCGCTCCGACATATTGCCGCAAAACGCACAGTCCTTCTCCACGTGCGTCTTGTCCTCATGCAGGCAGTAGAGGCAAAGGGAGTGTTCGTCCTCCTTAAAGACATTCTGAAGCTGGCATCCAGGGCAGACCCTTAACAGCTTTCCGGACGTCGAGCTTCCCTTCTCCTGGGCCATGATCGAGATGGGCCTGAGAAACTTCTGGAGTCCTCCAAAAGCGTGGCTCGACGAAATCTTCACCCTTGAGGGGCGTAGAAGAATCCGACACGGGTCCCAGTTGATCGGATAAAGAAACGGTGGAGCTTGAGGCTCTTTTGACCGAAAAAGAGAACATTTTCCTAAGAAAAAGCGCGAAAAAAGCACTAAAGCTCGAGAGCAATAGCACGAGGATCCCAACACTTGAATGTGCGGTAAAAATCTGAAGATGCCTGCCAGAGGCGGGGCTTAGGGAGATGGCAGTCATTGGCTGTGGTCAGTATGACGCAGAGATCAGTGATTGGTTACTACTACGAAAGACAGATCAGAAACGAAACTGATACTGATTTTCCTTTACCGAGGATTCCCAGCCTGACGACGGGGAATATTCATGAGCATGTGAATCCATGCCAGACCCCATGCTGGAGAAAGGCCATTTTAGTCTTTTTCCACATGGCATAAGAAGGGGGCCCAGAAACAGCTAAATGCGATTTCATCCCTCTTATATTCGTTGTTAGCGTTTCCATCCCCAATATGTGCTATGCTTTATTCAACCAGTCATCCACTGATTGCAACGTTTGCTTCCACTTCACTATGATAGTTTTGCTGCAAAGAGCAGATGTGCAGCAAATCTACCCCGGCCTGCTCGAGTTACCCTTCTTCCCTCCTCACATCCCCTGTTTATAATGTACAAAGGATCAAATTGACATTCAAGATTTCCTTCAGTTTACATCTGATTTCCAACCACAATTACTTCCCCAGGCCATTAATCTCTGCGGCGTGAGATAGTACCTTGTTATGCTATGTTAAATGTATTTATAGAGCACACGATCGCCTGAGGGCATCAGCAGCAAAGAAAGAGGGCCTACGAACGACAGATGAGAGATGGTCAGCAGTAGCTTGTAAAGTGAGCGGTAGCTTGTTCCAGGACCTCGCAGCCACTACAGAGAAAGCACGCCCGCCTGTCCGGGATAGTCTGACCCGAGGGACCAATAACAGGAGAGCAGACTGAGACCAGAGTGAGCGCCAAGGAATGTATTAAGGGAACTTTTCCTGGAGATATTCCGCTCCCTGCTTATAGAAGGCACGGTGGACGATGCACAGTGACTTGAACAGAATCTGCTTCTCCACCGGAAGCCAATGCAAATGTCTGAGCAAAGGGGTCATATGAGCCAGTCAAGGGGGATGAAGAATAGCTCTAGCCACGGAATTCTGAAGCAGTTGGAGTCTGTATATCAAATAGACAGGTTGGCCAAGAAAGAGCGAATGACATTAGTCGACCGTACTAAGAACCAGCGCAGCGACTACTGGGGCATGAAATTGAGGAGGAATAAAAGGAAGAGCTTTCCTTAACACACAGAGTTTAAAATGGCCAGCTCTTGTCAGGACCTTAAATTGGGTTTCTGCTTTTGAGTGTAAAAGTGTGGTGGATTCTCCTGAATAGTCCTTCCAACTCCACCTAGTCTCCCCCCAGTTTACTCTCTCACAATTTACAGTATGTATGTCTACTCCTAATGCCTTCCTTACAAATCACTCCATATACTTTAGACAGTCCTTTCGCTGTATTTGATTTTGGACCATCTGTTCCCATCCCCTAAGTGTCCTGAATGCTGTTTTCATCTGGATGTTGAGCACCCTTTGCCAGGCCTGTATATTGCAATATCTATCCCCTTCTCCCAGACAAACTTTGCTTCAATGCCTCGAAGGGCCTGATCAACCTGCTCTGGAATAGGTCCTGTGGCAAGTCAGAAGGACACAGACTCACTGAGGGCACGATATAACATGATTTATTAAAATAAAAGGATAATGCTTGTCTTTCCCTAACACTATGGGTGTTCCCTACCTATGTTATTAACTAAGGTGCTCGTAAGTCTGTCGTGAAATGTCCAAAAGGAATACGTCTGCTGTCCAAAACTATCCTTACTGACCCCCTACCACTACAACAAAAACTAACTCAAACTAGGAGAATAACTGCCTCCTCCTGAGGGTACTTCTAGCACCAGTCTTTAGTACTATGGTAAGTCAGAAGGAGTTTTAAGTCAGAAGGAGGAGTCAGACAAAAGGGTGGCATGTTGACTCAAAATTGATTTAACAAAGGAGAAAAGAGCCTAAAACTCTGGTCCTCACTAGAAGGTTTGCCCTACCTAAATGAAAAATAACCCTGGTGTTCGTTGCCAGGGTGGATGTCAGTGTAAAGAATCCGTCCTCTGTCTAACGCTCCTATTCTGGCCCTACAACTAATAAAAAAGAAAGCTATTAAACAGAAATAATGCCAGGAGAATGACTCCCTTCTCCTGGTTCAAGAGGATCAACCTCAGTGCTGCTTTCTAACAGTTTCACACAAAGATTCTTGACGACAAAGGTTCGGTCATGAGAATGGGCTAACTTCCAATAATTCTTTGAAATAGCATCCGATTCAACAAAGGTGAAAACCAGGAGAATGACCCTTCTCCTGGTCAGACTGTGTCCGCCGTAGAGGCGGTTTTTGGACTGTCTGATAATAGCCTTTAAAAAGGTCATTGTATTTCCTCCCAGGAACTTTCCTTGGTATGACCAACTGTCCAACAGTTCTTCCTTTTGAACACAATATAAACTCACACGCTTCACTGGGCTTCCCTTCGAGTAATGAAACAAGGACAAATAACGTCACTCCCAAAGTATCCTTGGTTTCTTTCACTATTCCTAACAGCAGTATCTGCAGAGAAGCCACTCTGCAACGTCCTTGATTCTGGATGCCTCTCTTCTGATTGTGATGAGGGTGATTACTTCTGAGGCACTCTTCACTGTTGAGCTCTTTCTTTTGATTGTTCTTTATGCCCTCATCACTCTTGGTAACTGTGGCACTGTTACTGTGACGAGGGAGATTATTCCTGATGCACTCTTTACTGGTGTGTCCTTAGCACTAATACTGGGACAAAGGATATTACTCCTGATGCAATCTTCACTTGTGGTATCTTTAACCCTTTTATTGAGACAAGGGAGATTACTCCCGATGATATATTCACTGGTTAAGGTTTTTAACCCCGTCACTGTGACAAGTGAGATTGCCATGCATTTGTCACACTTTCCCAGGCCTCTGCCAGGTCTACCGTCTGTTACCTTCTGTTTGCTGGGGCCATGTCGCAGGTTCTTTCTAGAGTGGTGGGTTGGCACGTTCCCTTAGGCTGCTCGCTGTGACCCTTTCTTCACTCCACACTTCTTTATTGTGGCTCTGCAGTGTCTCCGGCATTTCAGTGTCAGCGTTTCTGAACAACCATGTGGTACACATTCCTGAGGTCACGCCGTCTGCCTTTTTCCAGCTTCTGCTCAGGTCGGGCCACCCTATGCCTTTGGAGGTTTCCTCTGACCACTCCATTGTGTCCTCTTGACCGAGGACTTGCTCCCTCTTCAGAGTTGCTCATTATCAGCTTTGACTTCATGGGGCTAACCGACTTTACGTCAGGTTCCCCTTTCAAGGAGTCCTTCCTTGCTTTTCATGTCCTGAAGCTGGGTCGGTGCCCAGCGGAGTACATTAGTCTTTCCTTGTGTCTTTGAAGTACTTTTCATACCTCCTCCGGCTACCTCTTCCCAGTAATGTCTGGAGCTGTAAAAGAACAAGTTACTTACCCTTGGTAACTTTCTTCCGACTGGATGTTCCTCCCACGTATTCCGCATTTTATGATATATCTTCCAGCTTCAGCTGCTTCTGAATTTTCGTCAGAGGGCGCTGTGCGTCGATGCGGTCGACTCAATTTTCCTCGAGGGCTTCCATCCCTGAGTAGACATCGGTATATATAGCCCGCACAGCACCCGTTGGCTTCAGTTCCGTTTTTACGCCTTCCTCATGCAGAATTACCAGCCCCCGAGTCCTAAACAGTACCAGACTCTGAAAGAGCGTAAAGTGTAATACCTGCAAATTCTACAGCGGGGTATGCTGGCAGGGGCAATGAGGAATATGTGGGAGGAACATCCAGTCGAAAGAATGCTACCAGGGCTAAGTAACTTGTTCTTCGAATGGATTGTGTCCTCCCACGTATTCTTCATCTTATGATATACTCCCAAAGCAGTGTCAGGCTTTGGAGGAGGGAGTACTAATTTTCAGTTTCAAGATTTATCATGGATCGAGTATAAGACCGATTTCCCAAATCCTCCTTCCTGACTAGAGGATTAATCCAGACAGTAATGCTTTGTAAAAGTATGGATGGTAGTCCAAGTGGCTGCCGCACAAATGTCTTATTTGCACCCCTCTTTGAAGAGCAGAATCAAGGCCAACCTGTAGAACTCAAATAGCCAGAATTATCAATCTGTATAGAGTTTCTTTAGTAACCGAAGTCCCAGTTTTTGTCCAGTGTCTCCAATGAAAAGTTGCTCTTGTTGCCGTATCCGTTATCCAAGAAATATAAAAGCTCAAAGCCCTTCTGGGATCAATTGGCATTTTTTCTTAAAATAGAAAAACTTGGAAACTTGTATTTGCGCCCTTTGCTGTTGCTCTTTGTTGTATTTCAAAATAAAGAGAGGAACTCTGGTTTGATGAATTGAACAATATTTTACATTTTTCTTTTGCCTCTTTTTTCTTCAAAACTAAATTTTTGTTTAGATTATTCACAACTTATTTGAGACCCTCGACACGTGTGTCACTGTCTTTTAAACATGTCAGACAGTTCTTCAGGAGGAAATTAACTTTTAACATCAACATATACCTGAAAAAACGAAAGAAAGAAAAATATTTAGTTTTTTTAACATTTTCACAACTTATATTTGTCAATGATGCCGATTCTTGATTTGCGAAGAAGATTTGCATTGTATTTATCAAACAAGAAAAACCAATACTTTGTGTTTGTTGCCCAAATACTTGCATGTATGTGCACAATTTGTGTGCTTAATTGATTAGATAGCAATATGAAATTGAGAAGGACTCTAATGATAATGTAATTGGAAAAAGCACTCACTGTTTTGCTTTTGCTGGTTACAGTTTTTGCTTCTGAATATGCTATAGTCCTTATTTTGGGGAAAAACAATTATTGGGTGCCGTGATGCTTTTATCTTTCACACTCTTGGTTCACAAATGGTGATTTGAAGGCACGGTCTAGAGAGAATGGAAACCAAAGTGGTTTTTAATTAGATAAGGACCTTTGTTCTTTTTATAAAATGTGTTTGCTACGTTTTAGGTGATGACTTCTTTTACGGCGTTTGCGCTAATTTTTAGATCTAGTTAGATAGTGCCTTACCTTCAATTGATTCCAGCGTTCCTTTCAAAGGCGTGATTCTCGCGGCATGATAACCTACGTTACTGTATCGGGAACTCACGTAATTCTGTTGCTACGGGAATCGCAGTCACGTGAAAAGATGTCACGTGACTGCTTTGCTACGTGATCACGTTTACGTGATACTTAGATGTTGCGTGACCTATATTCTTCAATTTTGAATTGGGATAATGTATAATAGTGATTTTTTCGTTGGCGATTAGATAGAATAGCCTATTGTAACAATCGAAAATATATTGTGGTGGAAAATATGTATTGAGCCACTTATATTGAAAAAAGCTCCCATATTTCTATTAAATAATTGGTACAGTTTCGGTCATGTTGAACATTTTGTCACGTGACCGCTGAGTGCTCTAATTAATTAAAGGGCAATTTCAGTGGATCCTATTTTGTGTGCTTGTGGTTGGGCCGTTTTAAATTTATATAGTGCACTGCAAGATAAAAAGTAGGTAAACAATCATACATTTGCTTGTCTCTGGTAGAGCACTTGAGTTTTTCTGTTTTATGAATGTTTCCTCGCTGGCTGAACAAAAGTAATAGTAGTAGTAAATCATAGAATATGTATAAATTCAGAATATGAATTCAAACCTGTATGGCAACTGTCCAATGTACATATCCAGTATGCTTCTCTGGATCCAAGATTTTTCACTAGATTGCCTCCGCTTTGTTATCTTCTCTATTCCAAAGAACTTGATTTCCTTTATTGGTTGATTTGCATGTTCTGTCAAGTAGTGGTAGCCTAGTGGGTATCTGATGTAATTTTTGCTTATAGCTCTTAGATGTTCTTTTATTCTTGTTTTGAGTTTCCTTGTTGTGATTCCTACATATATTTTATTGCACATGTATGTGATGGCGTAGACTACTGTTTTACTATTGAAGGTTATGAAATCCTTAATTTTGTACTTCTTGCCATTTGGCAGGCTATTACTCTCTTTCCCATTTTCCGAATGGGGGCAGCTGATGCATGTCCCACATTTGTAGTTTCCTTTAAGTGATTTTTTGTTCCATAGTTGTGTTAAGCCTTTTTCTTTTGGAAGCGAGAAATGTGAATGGCTCGAGATAGCCTTTAGGCTTTTTGCCGTTTTAAACGTAATATGGACATTGTCCTCGATGTATTCTGCGAGTTCTTCGTCAAGTTTGAGGATGTGCCAGTTTGTTGTCAACATTTTTGGATTTCCTTAGCATTTGCGCTATACAGAGTTATGAATTTAAGTTTAAGTTCTAAGGTTGTTCTTCTGTGTTGTTGCTTGCTTTTTTGTTTGTTAGTAGTTCTAATCTTGACTTGCTCCGTTTTTTCATAGGTTTTGTTCAAAAGTTTATTGTGTAGCCTCTTTTTTCAAATTTATCTATTGCGTTTTTCGTATTCCAATGGTTCTGAGCAGTTCCTTTTTATTCTCAGGATTTCGCCATAGGGTATGTTATTAATGACATGGTGTGGATGATGACTTTTTGCATGCAGCACTGTGTTGCCAGCTGTTGGTTTGACGTATAATGTGGTTTGTATTTTTCCGTTTTTGACATATATTTCTAGATCCAGGAATTTAATGGAATTGGGACTTTAGTTTGATGTGAATTGGAGGTTATATTGGTTTGTATTTAGATAGTCGACATAGCTATTTAATGAGGATATATTTCCGTTCCAAATCACGAGAATGTTGTCTATATATCGACCCCAGTATATGATATTGTTTGATATGGTGAATGCTTCATGGGTCCAGGCATGTTCTAATTCGAAATGGACAACGTATAGATTGGCGTATGATGGTGCAAATTTGGCTCCCATGGCCGTCTGTCACGCTCACCTGATTCCCACCGAGGCGCAGGTCTGGCTTCGAGTGCTGATGCTTCTTCAGTGGTGAAGCGCAGGACTCTGAAGATGGACTGGAAGGGCCCCTCTACTCTGGTCCCCTGTGCGTGAAAAGGGAGTATTACCTAATGATGGAATAACGCTCAAGCCTCCCACTCCCTTCCAGCCCTCCACGATACCCTTCCACGATTCCCCGTGAAGTCTCACCTTAGGGTCTGGAAGGATGAGTTCTCCATCCTGCTTCTGATGCAGGGGCTCGTTGAAACCCAGTTACTTCACTGGATTGAGGTTTGATGGGAGTTCAAAATAAGCTTGACTATTCAGTTGAGGCACTGTAAGAGTTCTGTTGCAAGTTCAAAAGTTCAAGCTTAATAATAATGTTCATTGTCTTATTGCAGCAAGCGCTAATGCTTATGTCTTTTTTCCCCTTAGGGGCCGGGGTTCAGAATGCCGGAGATATGGTGCGACCCGAAGTGAAACGTGCAGTTCCAGTAAATGACAGGTAAGTTCTGGATGAGCGTTCAGGTAATGTCTTCGCATTCGCTCATTCAATGTCCTTGTCTTTTTTCCCCCATAGGGGCCGGGGTCCGGAATGCCAGGAAGCGGCAGGACCCGAAATGAAATGGGAATAACCCAACAGGTAAGTCTTAGAAGGAAACTGAGCCTTTCCTATTCCCTTCCTTCTCTCACCTTGTCTTCTTGTCTTTTTCTCTCTAGGCTCTGAGAAGTGGGTGCGGATCCGGATGATCGCTGCTGAAGATGGAGGCACCCAGGAAAGGTGAGTGAAATGCAGTGCTGCAGCGATCGAAGCGAAATGCTTTTAAAATGATGTCTTCCCTTTCAGGATCGTCGGTGTGATGTCTCTGTGATGCAGCTTTAGCTGGTAAGGTCTTCTTTCTCTCCAATTCTCTTATCTCCCTTTGCAGGCGACCCAGGATGCTGACAGGCGTGGCTGAAGTCCAGATGCAGGAGCTGACACGGTGAGCGTCCAGCTGCGAGGAGCAGAACAACGCGAAGCGTGAGTTGCTGATCGGGCGTGGTTTAAATAGCTTTGGGAGAAGTTCCAGGTAAGTATCCTTCCACCGATCAGGTATGTATCCTTCCCCGACCACACCCAGGTGGAAAGTAGTCCCACAGGTAAAGTAGTTCCATTCAGGCCTCAAGAGGGCCTGGATGTAGCAGCATGGTCTGCATCAGGTAAGTGCACATTAAAACACTTGAACACATGTCTAGCTTTATGAGCCTGGCGCCTAAGGCACCAGGACAGGGGTCTACCATGAGCCTGGCGCCTAAGGCGCCAGGACTGTGTCCAAGGGGCCCCAGCTTCGGCCCGCTGGCACTTCCGTGGGTGGAATGATGCCTGCCTCTGGGGTTGCTGGGTCGGACCTGGCTCCTTGGAGGTAGGCATCATGACACCGTCCCGCTTCTGTCTATAGACTTGGTTATTGAATAGGAAAATATTGTTGTTTAATGTGAAGTTTAGCATTTCTAGTACCATCTCATTTTGTCTATAGTAAGAGACTGATCTTGTTTTCAAGAAATAGTTGGTGGTTTCCAGGCCATTGTCATGTGGTATGCTAGTATAAAGACAGGAGACATCCAGTGTGACCAAGAAGAAGTCTTTTTCCCAGTTGATTTCTTCAATTTGTTGTATAACATGTTTGGTATCCTTTATAAATGAAGTTAGGCCAAGAACTAATGGTTGCAGGTGTATATCAATATATTTAAATATTGGCTCTGTGATGGAGCCTATGCTGTTGATTATCGGTCTGCAAGCAGGAAAAGTTTGATATGGCTTGTGTATTTTTGGAATCTCTGATCAGTCAATCATCCAGGTAGGGATAGATGTGAATCCCCCATCCCCCCCCCCGTCTCCTGAGACTCGCTGCCACCACCGCCATCAACTTGGTGATCACCTTTGGGGCAGAGGTAAGCCCAACTGTCAGAACTTGGAACTGATAATGGGAAACGCCAACTGTGAACCTTAGGTACTTTGTGTTTGTGATGGATCGGGACATGAAAGAAAGCATCCTGAAGGTGCAATGACACCATCCAATCCTTAAGTTGGAGGGCCTGAAGGATCTGAGAAAATGTGACCATTTGGAACTTGTCCTCCTGGAGAAACTTGTTCAAGTCCAACATGGGTCTCAAACCTCCATCCTCCTCGGGGATTAGGAAATCGTGAGGGTACCAACCTGTTTCTCTCCATCACAGGTACTGGTTCTATAGCACCTTTCTTTAGCAGGCTCAAAATTTCCTGCACAAGGAACGGATCTGGAACCTTAAATGAGTGGTTCTCCAGTGGATGATCCTGAGGCCTCTTTAGAAAGGAAAGGCAGTAACCCTGGGCTACAGTTTCTAACAGCAATGCATCTGAAGTAATGCCTTGCCATTTTTTTAAATTCAGTGAGAGTTTGCCTCCCACCGGGGTCTTGTGGGATAAGGCCTCAGTGTAACGCTCACCTGATTCTCGCAGAGGCGCCGGTCTTGACTGGGCGACTACCGTATCTTCAAAGGTGATGTGTAGCACCCGGTTGGCTCTTTGGGCTGGACCTCTGTGCACTGTATGCCTGACGTGTAGAGTAAGATGTCTGCAGATAGAAAATATGGGGTTAATGAACTGGGGTTATTGGGGTGTCCCTATCTCTTTCCTCTTCTCCTCTCCTGAAGACCCCCAAAGGTTAACGCTCTCACCTTAGGTAAGTGAATGCCGAGCTCTCCATCTGCCTCGGGGCAGGGTGCTGTAACCAGTTTCTTCACTGGATAGGTAGCGCAGGCCTCTTGACTTCAGAGGACTGCTGTCCGTCGTTTACTGCACGAACGGTAAGTTTCGAGTCATTCAAATGTCTTTAAAGTCTTTAGTAATGATGTCTCTGGTTTTGCAGGGTTCCGGCGATGGCGGATGACGGGCTGAAGTGAGTTGAAGATGGAGCCCGTGTGATGAATAGAAGCGCCTGGAAGCACGTAAGTAAGCGCTTGTTGCCTGCTTCACTATGCGCTCTAACTGTCTTTTTATTTTGCAGGTACGAGTTCGGAGCGGCTGCAGGGTGCCGGAATACCCACTGGATTAGATGTGGAAAGGAGTAATGGCACGTGAGTATTAAAGTTCCCCAATGTCTTTAAACGCACCTTGTTTTGTCTTTCAGATGCGGGATGCAGCGCCGAAGGCCTCCGGAGCGTGCGAAGAGTTGGTAAGCCTTTGCCTTTCAGATGCCGGAATGCTAACCTGTTCTTTCTTGTCTTTATAGGTGTTGCTGAAGACTGGATTCAGGATGGTAAGCCTTTGCCTTTCAGATGCCGGAATGCTAACCTGTTCTTTCTTGTCTTTATAGGTGTTGCTGAAGACTGGATTCAGGATGGTAAGCCTTTTTCCTTAGGCCCAGGACCGGATGCAGAAGACACGATGAGTGTTCTGCTGCAGAGGTTGCAGAATAACGCAAAGCAAGATTCATCCACCGGGTGTGGTTTAAATAGCCTCCTGTAGTGCTTAGGTGTCTCCTTCCACAGCCACCCCTAAGTAAGAAAAGAGTTCCTGGTAAGAAAAGAGTTCCTGCCTTCCAGAAGAGTTCCAGTGTTCTGAATCTAGGGAGTGGCTCCAGCCCCACCCAACAGGAAAAGTAGTTCCAAACAGAAGAGGATCAGAGGCTCAACTGGCAGGCAAGTAAGCAGCATGGTCTGCTGAAGGTAAGTCCACCCAAGCATTATGAGCCCGGCGCTTCCAGCGCTGGGACTGGGCATATTTATGAGCCTGGTGCCACTGGCGCCAGGACTGGGTCCAAAAGGTCCCAATTGGGACTGGTTGGCACTCGGAACCTGGGTTATGGATCTGCTTCCAAGGGAGTTGGGAAAACCCTGACCCTTTGGAAGCAGAGATCATGACAGTACCCCCCCTCAAGGCCCCTCCCAAACCGGGCTTCTCCGGGGGTTTTGGCTTGTCAGGAAATGTTCGGTGAAATCTTTTGATTAGGCGAGGAGCGTGGACATATTCAGCAGGTTCCCAGGATCTCTCTTGGGGGCCGTAGCCTTTCCAGTCAATTAGGTAGAATAGTTTAGATTTGGAGATCTTGGAGTCCAGAATGCTTTTGACTTCAAACTCTAGTTCTCCATCCACTAGGATAGGTTTTGGAGATTTGGTTAGTCGGGTTTGAGGTTGCACGGGTTTTAATAGAGAGACGTGGAAGACCGGATGTATCTTCATGTGCGGGGGCAAGTCTAACTTGACCGCTACTGGGTTTACTATGGTAGTGATGGAATAGGGACCAAGGTATCTTGGGTTGAATGTGCGTGGCCCTTTTAGAGATAGATATTTGGTGGATAACCAGACTTGATCCCCTACTTGATAGTGAGGGGCTTCCTTCCGATGTTGATCTGCTCCTTTCTTGTATTGTTCTTTAGCCCTTTGAAGGTGAGAAACAGCTTCCTTAAAGGCTTGGGTGATTGTAGAATGCAGGTAGTCTACTGCTGGTGTTTCAAGATCTTGGAGGGGATCCAACTCCGAGGTTCGAGGGTGACTGCCGTACAAAAGAAAAAACGGGGTTTTCCCAGTTCCCGAATGGACAGAGTTATTGTAGGCATACTCGGCTATCCAAAGGATATCTTTCCAAGTTTTTTCAGTTTGTTGCAGCATGCAGCGTAAATACTGTTCCAGAGTTTGATTGGTCCTCTCGGTTTGTCCGTCGGTCTGAGGGTGGTGACTGGTCGATAGTCTCACATCAATTTGAGCCGACCGACAGCAACTTCGCCAAAAATGAGAAATAAATTGACTACCTCGATCCGAAATTAGAACCGAAGGAAAACCGTGCAGTCGGACGATGTTTTCGAGAAATTCTCGGGCCAGAGTTGCTGCTGTTGGCAAGCCTTTGAGCGGAATGAAATGCGCCATCTTGGAGAATAAGTCCACGATTACTAGAATCGTATTGTATCCGGAGCATGGAGGTAGATCGGTGATGAAGTCCATAGAAAGCGTATGCCAAGGGCGAGGTGGGATGTCAATAGGGCGTAAGAGGCCTGCTGGTCTTTCCTTTTGACTCTTGTTTTGGGCGCATACTCCACAGGACATTATAAAGTCTCTGATATCTTTTTTCCAAGACGGCCACCAGAAGTAGCGCTTGATCTTTTCTGAGGTCTTGGCTATACCGGGATGACCTTCCATTAAAGAGTCGTGATAACAAGAGATTACTTTTTTCTGTAAATCTGTGCTGGGTAGGTATAATCGTTCTTGGAAATACAATAAGTTGTCCTTTACTGCAAAGTCCTTTCCCTGCAGATGCCAATTCTGTATGTCTGCTGGAGTTACAAGTTGCCTGGCTTTATCCTTAACTTCCTCTATGGATTCTGTGGCGATTACACCCAGAATTCTTTGTTCGGGAATGATTGGTACAGGTTTAGGGTTGACCAAGTGTTCTTCCACTCCCATCCGAGAAAGGGCATCGGCTTTACCGTTCTTTGTACCAGGTCGATAGGTAATTATGAAGTCAAACTCGGCAAAGAATAATGCCCAACGGAGTTGTCTAGAGGATTGGGCTTTTGCGGTCTTCAAATATTGCAGGTTTCGGTGATCCGTAATCACAGTAACGGTGTGTCGGGCCCCCAGCAGATAATGCCGCCAAGCCTTAAAGGCAGACTTGATAGCCAGAAGTTCCTTGTCAGTAATCGTGTAATTGATTTCAGGAGGCGAGAATTTGCGGGACCAAAATGCCACGGGATGCAACTGATTGGTTACCGGGTCCTTTTGTGATAGAACTGCCCCCATGGCAAGGCTTGAAGCATCAGTTTCCACGATGTAGGGGAGTTCGGGGCGAGGGTGTTTTAAGATTGGTGCAGAGATAAATTTAGTCTTCAAATCCTGGAAAGCTTGTTCCGCCTCGGTAGACCATTCAAAACGTTTGTTTTTCTTTAACAAGGCAGTGATGGGCTGGACTATTCGAGAGAATTCGGGGATAAACCTGCGGTAAAAGTTAGCGAAGCCTAACATGCTTTGCACACCTTTTACGGAGGATGATGATGGCCATTTGAGAACTGCATCGACCTTCTTTGAATCCATACGCACTCCGCCAGGTGATAATATGAATCCCAAGAATTCAACTTCAGTCACGTTGAAAACACATTTTTCCAACTTAGCGAAAAGTTTGTGTTGACGCAATCTTTCGAGGACCATTTTCATGTGTTTCCGATGTTCAGATTCCGATGAAGAATAAACGAGGATGTCGTCAATGTAAACAACAACACATACATCTATGAGCTCTCTGAGGACATCGTTCATAAAATATTGAAAGGCGGCCGGGGCATTGCAAAGTCCGAAGGGCATGACCTGATATTCAAATAGCTCATACTTGGTGCGGAAGGCCGTCTTCCATTCATCGCCCTCTTTTACTCGTACCAAGTGGTAAGCTCCTCTAAGATCCAGCTTTGTATATATGCATGCTTTTCTGACTTGGTCCAGGAGTTCAGGGATCAAAGGTAACGGATATCTATTCTTAACGGTGATCTGGTTCAGGGAGCGATAATCGATACAAGTTCTAAGGTCTCCTTCCTTTTTTGGAACGAAGAACAAAGCTGAAGAAGCAGGGGACTTGGAAGGACGAATAAACCCATTTGCCAGGTATTGATCCAGGTATTGTCGAAGGTGAAGGTTCTCAGGCTCGGTGAGGGCATAAATTCTACTACAAGGAGGAGTAGATCCAGGTATCAGGTCTATCTGGCAGTCATAAGACCTATGAGGAGGTAGAGAGTTAGCCTGATCCTTCCGGAAAACATCTTGGTATTCTAGGTATTCGGGAGGTAACTGGGGAGTCTCTGAAGAAATTGCAGCCAGTGCAACACCAGGTGGAGGGTGACAAGTAGAGACACATTCTGGAAACTGGACCGTTCTTGCTCGCCAATCGATCCGAGGATTGTGTTTCTCTAACCAAGGTATTCCTAGAATAATCTGAAACTGAGGGGCCTTGATCACATCGAACACGATCTTCTCATGGTGTCCATCTTGACTTACTAGCGTCACCTCTTGAGTGGTATGCGTTACTGGCCCGGAGGCTATCTCCGTACCATCCACCGTAGTAATGACGTCCTTTACAGCCTTGGGACAAAGAGTTAGATTCATCCTCAAAACCATTTCATGATCCACATAATTGCCGATGGCACCGCTGTCGACGTAAGCTTCAATTGCATGTAATCGATCCGGATTATCAGGGCTAATGAGGACCATAGGTATCACGAAATGCGAGGTCACGGAACTGGTTTTCACGCTCGGTAAGAGGACCTCTATTCTTGTCGGGCGAGGTCGTTTCCCTGCTCAGAGTTTGTAACTTTGGTAACTGCAGCTCCTACTGCCTTCTTGGCAGGTTTCACCGGACAGTCTCTAAGAAAGTGCCCTGAGTTTCCGCAATATAGGCATAATTGCAACTGTTTCCTCCTTTCCCGCTCCCTTTGTGTTAGAGGACCTTTCAGACCCCCTATTTGCATGGGTTCCCCAGAGTCTACTCCTTTGGAAGGAGTTGGCGGTTTGGAAAATACTCGAGCATCAAACTTGGAACGATCGGCCTTCCTGTTCTGCAGCCTGTGATCTATTTGAACGACCAAGTCTATATAATCCGAACAGTCTTGTGGGGGATTCACTACTTGGGCTAAAATGTCTTTGAGCTCTCCACGTAGACCTCTATAAAACAGCGTAATCCTTTTGTCCTCAGGCCATTGAGTTTCCACTATTAGTCTATTGAAAGATGCAATATAAGCCAAAAGGTCTTGATTACCCTGTCGCAACGAAAGAAGCTCATTGTCCAAGGCCTGCCCCTGTGAATGTCTTGCGAACAGTTTTTCCATACTAAGCTGAAAGGCTTGAAAATCATGGAGAACCGGATCATCTTGATTAACTAGAGGGATCGACCAGTCTGCCGCATTGCCGCTAAGGTACGAAAGTACAAAAGCTACTTTTGCTTGATCAGTTGGAAAGGCTGCTGGCCGGCATAAGAAGTGCAACCGGCACTGATTCATAAATACTGCAAACCTCTTTGGGTCAACAGAAAATCGTTCGGGCGGAGCCAGAGGTACATTCCCAGGTAGGTTGATCTGCACTGGATTCATAGAGGATGTTGAAGGAAGATTTGCCCCTGATGCGGGTAACGGGGTCTGTCCGGCTTGTGACTGTAGCACTTGTCTAGCAAGATTGTCTGTTCTCTCCTTGGAAATAATTAGTTCCCTTCTTAGAGGATTCGTTTCCTGACGAGCTGCATGCACTTCTGCCCTTAGTTCCCCAAGTAACCGGGCTAGGGGGTCAGTATCCGAGGTTTCCATAGCGCCTGGGCGAGAGTTTTGCGGTAGGCTTTGCGTTCTGTAACGCTCACCTGATTCTCGCAGAGGCGCCGGTCTTGACTGGGCGACTACCGTATCTTCAAAGGTGATGTGTAGCACCCGGTTGGCTCTTTGGGCTGGACCTCTGTGCACTGTATGCCTGACGTGTAGCGTAAGATGCCTGCAGATAGAAAATATGGGGTTAATGAACTGGGGTTATTGGGGTGTCCCTATCTCTTTCCTCTTCTCCTCTCCTGTAGACCCCCAAAGGTTAACGCTCTCACCTTAGGTAAGTGAATGCCGAGCTCTCCATCTGCCTCGGGGCAGGGTGCTGTAACCAGTTTCTTCACTGGATAGGTAGCGCAGGCCTCTTGACTTCAGAGGACTGCTGTCCGTCGTTTACTGCACGAACGGTAAGTTTCGAGTCATTCAAATGTCTATAAAGTCTTTAGTAATGATGTCTCTTGTTTTGCAGGGTTCCGGCGATGGCGGATGACGGGCTGAAGTGAGTTGAAGATGGAGCCCGTGTGATGAATAGAAGCGCCTGGAAGCACGTAAGTAAGCGCTTGTTGCCTGCTTCACTATGCGCTCTAACTGTCTTTTTATTTTGCAGGTACGAGTTCGGAGCGGCTGCAGGGTGCCGGAATACCCACTGGATTAGATGTGGAAAGGAGTAATGGCACGTGAGTATTAAAGTTCCCCAATGTCTTTAAACGCACCTTGTTTTGTCTTTCAGATGCGGGATGCAGCGCCGAAGGCCTCCGGAGCGTGCGAAGAGTTGGTAAACTTTTGTCTTTCAGATGCCGGAATGCAGTGTGAAGACCTCCGGAGCGCACGAAGAGTAGGTAAGCCTTTGCCTTTCAGATGCCGGAATGCTAACCTGTTCTTTCTTGTCTTTATAGGTGTTGCTGAAGACTGGATTCAGGATGGTAAGCCTTTGCCTTTCAGATGCCGGAATGCTAACCTGTTCTTTCTTGTCTTTATAGGTGTTGCTGAAGACTGGATTCAGGATGGTAAGCCTTTTTCCTTAGGCCCAGGACCGGATGAGGAAAGACACGATGAGCGTTCTGCTGCAGAGGTTGCAGAATAACGCAAAGCAAGATTCATCCACCGGGTGTGGTTTAAATAGCCTCCTGTAGTGCTTAGGTGTCTCCTTCCACAGCCACGCCTAAGTAAGAAAAGAGTTCCTGGTAAGAAAAGAGTTCCTGCCTTCCAGAAGAGTTCCAGTGTTCTGAATCTAGGGAGTGGCTCCAGCCCCACCCAACAGGAAAAGTAGTTCCAAACAGAAGAGGATCAGAGGCTCAACTGGCAGGCAAGTAAGCAGCATGGTCTGCTGAAGGTAAGTCCACCCAAGCATTTTGAGCCCGGCGCTTCCAGCGCTGGGACTGGGCATATTTATGAGCCTGGTGCCACTGGCGCCAGGACTGGGTCCAAAAGGTCCCAATTGGGACTGGTTGGCACTCGGAACCTGGGTTATGGATCTGCTTCCAAGGGAGTTGGGAAAACCCTGACCCTTTGGAAGCAGAGATCATGACACTCAGAGAGGTTTTGAGGCAGCAGAAGCAATGGCTGATGCAAAGTAGCCGTTGCTTTGGCGGGCTTTGCACATCTCCCTCGTCCACCATTGTTAGGGAGAATTCTCAGAAATGTGCTAATTCCTCTCTACCTTAGAGAACCCCAGCTCTTTTGCTGGACTTAACGACTTTTTAATTTCTAACCTGGAGAGCGTGAGAACCTTTTTCCCACTCTCTCATGTATCTTTCTGGGATTTGCATCCCTGTGTTTCTTTTTGACTTTGGAGTCTGACAAACTCCATAGGCGGCATCTTTGCATTGTAACACAAAGTACCTTCAGTGCAGTGGCACAGGAAGTCTCTTAGATTTCCCAAAGGTTTAAATACCTTCTCTTGGTAAAAATACTGTTTCCAAGAGGAGTGAAGTGAAATTGACTTTACTTACATTTTGTAACTCCCTAGACCCAGCACACACTATCTTACCATAGGGTGCTGGAGGGGTTACTTAGTATCCCCTTTGTTTCGTTTCTCATGTAGCATTTTTAGGTTACCCTTTCTACAATTAATCGCTGGTGCCAGTGGTTTACTTTTTATTACCATTGTGCGTTTTTACAGCGGGCTGCGTTCGCAGCTGCAGTAAGGCGCCTTTGGGTGCCCATTTTGTCAAAATGGCCCGGTCTTCTTTTATTCGCTATTTCTAGCTGGTAAGGTCCTTCTTAAGATTTACTCTGCGCACCAAACCAGGTTTAGTCCCTTTGTTCGTTTAGTCTTTGGCTGGATTCACGAGTGAAGCACGTCTCTGGCTCCAGTATGTCTGGCAGGGGCAGGAAGTGAGGGAGGTGCCCGAAACTCCCTGTGCTTAATCCCCTTGGTTACAGGAATGCACTCAAAAGGCGATTGGCCAGCTGGCTGTCCGGCAAGGACAGCCACCCTGCTGTGTGATTGACAGCTAGGCTGGAATGAATGGGAGAAACCTGCATAAAGGGCTAGGCTTTTTGGCTTGGAAGGCAGAGTCGACCACTGGACGAAGGAATCCGAAGAAGAACCTTAACGAGACGCCTGCTGCAACTCCTGGACCGTTGGTTTGCCTAGTGAAGCACTGCTGCTGTACTGAAGCTCCAAATTTGTTTTGACTAGATAAGCCCTAGAAGGACAACTTCTCCCATTGAGTTGCTGGGACCAATCAACTCCAAAGTGAACTTGTTTGGACATTCTCTCAGAGCTGGCTGTACTTCCACTGCTGCTGGACCCGAAGTGCCAGGGAGAGGAACACCAAATCGAGTGGATCACTTAAGTCAGACCCGAGCGCCAGGAAGATCCTCCAGACTTCCCTGAAGCAGGACTGACCAAGCCTGAGCCAACTCAATATAGAATGCTGGACCCCAGATGCGAGGAAAGTCTAAAGTGGTATCCGAGAATCGCAGTGGTACCATTTGCTGTCAGACGCGAGAAGCTGAAACTGCGAAGTATCACTGAATTGAAGTTTGCCCATTGCTGCTGCCAACCTTCCCATTGTGTTGCAGGAGTTCCCAGAAGTCCTCCCTCTTGTCCCCATGAATGAGGCACAGAAACAACAGGATCTGGAGAGCCACACAGGAACAGAAGCCAGCTAGAACCATTTCTTCTACCCAAAAGCTACTGTAACCCTAAGAGGACTTCCCTCTTGTGGTGTAGCCTTACTGGTTCTCAGTTGAGACTTTGTCTTGGTTGCCCTTGCAGAGTTGATTACAGCTTTGCCCCTCACAAGCCTACCAGCTTGTGGCCCTTCAAGTGAATCTTATTTCTACAAACATTTCTAAAAACATTGTGCAAGATTTTTAGTTACCTGCAAAGAAGATCTTCAGCTCCCCTAGACTTTGTTCAACTAACATTGACTGTCCCGGCTCCCTGAGAGACATTCCTACCTCTGACTTTGTGCATTTGCCTTTACCCCAGGAAAGGGTTAATTTACTTTGCATTGGAGGATTTTTAAAAGTACCAGTTTATGAATTATTTGTTAGCCTTTGTTTTATTCCCCTAACCCTTTACACCCAACCTCAGTATTGCTCTAAACGTACCAGTGATAAATCAATGTCCACAGGGTCATAGCTATTTAAGTCCCCTGAGGGTGTAGGAAGTGTCGGTGTGCCATCCCCAATGGGAGTAATCAGATTTAGAGAGAGAGTGTGTTTTGTAGTGTATTATAATTGTTACATGTATTGCTCCCTTTTGGAAGAAGGCTTATATAAATTACTTAAATTAATAATTGTTTAATCAAGAAACCTTGCGTGTAAGTGTTTATTTGAATAACTGTCACTGTGAAACTCTGTGTTACGACCTTACTGCTCACATTGACCTCTCTTGAGATAAGCCTGGCTGCTCAGCCACACTACCAATCTGTGTAGTACAGACTTATATCAAAGGTTGGGTTCCTATTGCCAGGAGGTCAAGGTTGCTGTAGTCTTACAAAGGATACTGCACACAATCTTGCCTAAGCACCACAAGGGTATTTTCTCTGACCCCATTGAATAGCCAGTCCTCTCGCTCTTCCAACTGAGGAGTAGAAGCAAAATAACTTACCCCTCCAAGATGATCCACTGGGATGAGAGGATGTGGCCGTCTGATGGCAGCTCCGAGGGACTTGTCCTCTGCCTTTGAGGTTGGCAACTTCTCCAAGCTTTTGTCAGCTTTGCTGCCAAACTGCCGGGTGCCGTCAAAGGGCATGTTGAGGAGCATGGCCTGCACATCTGGTGCAAAACCTGACTTTCTCAACCACGCAAATCTGCGTATTACCGTGCTTGCCGCCATGGCTCTGTTGACGCTGTCCGCCAAGCCCAATCCTGATGGCAGAGACTGGCACATAGCCTCCTTGACATACCTTACAATGCTCAGGAAGCAGTCTCTCTCTTCCCCTTCAAGAATATGGTCAGCTACACAGTCCCACAGGGTGAATGCACATTTTGCTAAAGCATAAATGGAAGACTTGAGCACCATGCTTCTGGCAGAAAATAACTTTCTTGGCCAAGCATCGAAACGTTCATCATCCCAATCTGGTGGGATGGTAGGGTATGCTGTCTATTTCGAGGTTCACATCACTGCCTGAACAACTAGACTTTCAGGTGTTTCGACACGTAGCAAGGGTCACTACTAGATGGCCTATATTTTTTGGTGAGGTTTTTGTTCACTGCTGGGCTCGACTCCGGAACCTCCCAATTTGCAATAGCCCTTTTCTGGAGAGCTACATGACAAGGAAGTCTGGGATCCTTTTGTGGACCTTTACCCAGGATATCCGTTAGGTCATCTTGCTCAAACGGTAGAGCACATCTGCCATATCCCAGAAAGTCAACGACTGTAGTCATCGGATGCCTACGAGAGGCATCAGCATGGTCTGCTGGATCCGGCTTGCCAAATTCCATCTCCGGTGAAGTGTCAACCCCACTAGCTGATTGCACATTTTCATACAACTCCTTTAGCCTGGATTCTTCTGAAACAAGGCTTTCTGGGACGTTAGGTGTGCTTCATTCCAATCCAAATTGTGGAGTATCATGGTCTGAAGGTTCGCATTCCTCAGTTGAGGCTAAAGGCAAAGAAATCTTTTTTTAGTAGTGGTTTGTTAATTCCCTTAGGCTTGGAAGGTAATTCATCAGTGGTTTTGCCAAAGGTGCTGAAGGTCGTGACACGAACATCAATGGCATAGACAGTGTCGATGCTAAAAGATGTAGACGTCTTTGGCGACTTTTCCATCAATCTTTTCTACTGAGCCCTCGTAGAGCTTAACCCTCGACTTGAAAGAGTCTTCAATGATTTCTCGTGACGAGATCTCTGTTAGGCAGAATCCTGTGCAGTGCCCTTAGGGACCACTACACACAATTAAGACTACAGGTGGTGATACAAGTTTTACCTTTGGTACAAGCCTGTACTACTATGTCATAGTGGTAGCAGTGGCGGAGCAGCCAGGCTTATCAAGAGTATATGAGCAGTAGCAGAGATTACACAAAGGGACCACAATTACTGTGAATCAAGCAAACACTGACTCAAGGTTTCAGGTAGAAAAATATAAGTACATTTATTTTTAAGCCATTCGTTATAAACACAACACTTCTATTAAACTTCAATAAAAACCACACGTTAAATACAGAACTAAACAATTCACTTTGTACAGTAAGTCTCAAGGTAAGTACCCTGTGTTGGCATGAACCGGTGTTAAGCACAAAAACACGTTACCGTGGATACGATTGCGATCACTTTTTGACAGTTTGGTCTACTAAACAAACGCGTATCTGTGACATGAAATGCTACCGGGGCAAAAACACACTTAGCATCAGAGATACCCAGAGGGAGTTGGAGGCAAAAAAATCACAGGCAATATTTTGGTTAGGCAGGCAGAATCAAGAAACATTCAGAGACAGGAGTTCAAAAGTCAAAGGGCCAGGGTCGAAAGACACCGGGGCCAGTTGCCGAAGATCACACGGTCTAACAGTTCACGATTCAACGGAGCCAAAAGTACTTCGATATTGTCAATGCTCAGAAGCAAAAGTTATAAGAAGGAGGGAAGACCAGGTCAAGCCTTGGAAATTAAGAAAAAGGGATTCACCCAGTTTCCTCAACAGAACACAGTACCTTGTTCCAATGGTACAACTGGTGCCCTGGCAGTTGTTCCTGTTGGTTTCCCGTAGACCCACGATTCCTGGAGCTTCGTCGAGAAGGAGGACGTCTGAAGGGGGTCTGCACCACAAAGGGATGAGGCCGGCAGCAGCGACACGGAATAAAAGGTGCGCTCCTTAAAACAGGAGAGGCTCTTCAGGTGGTGTCATGATGCCTACCCCCGGGCACCCAGACCAAGTCCAGCAACCCCGGAAGCAGGCATCAAGTTACCCCAAGCAAACCCAACAACCCCCGCTAGGGGCTATTTGGGTGCAGTCCTGGCACCTATGGGGCCAGGCTCATATGGAGAGTCAGACCTGGCGCCATAGGCGCCAGGCTCATAGATTAAAACGTACCTGATGCAGACCATGCTGCAAGAGCTCCAAGCCAAACGAGGCTTGGAAGGGACTATTTTACCTAGGGACTATTTTTTTTACTCTGGTGGGGCTGGGGAGGAATACTTACCTGGGACTACTTTGGTGGCTATTTAAACCACACCCGAAGAGCAGCACACACTTCGCGTTATTCTGCATCCAGCAGCGTAACGCTCACCGTGCCTGCAAGTCTGCATCCAGTCTTCTGCCACGCCCGCCTCGAGTTTGGAGCTCCTAGAAAAAGGGAGAAAGAAGGAGAAAAGGTTAGAACAAGAGCAATACCTTTGATCCTTACCTGAATTCCCGATCCATCATGCCTTCGGGCTGGAAGAAAGAAGTTATTTTATGTGCGTCGCCTCGCCTGCTGCAGTGCCGCGCTGAACTCACCGGCCTTCGCAGCATCTTCACATTCCACCGCATCCTCCTGCATGTTACTGCCGCACTCCGGCACCTAAGGAGAAGACAAGAACAGCAAGGTGAGCCAAGGGAATACACAGAGGAATACCCCCATAGACTTACCTGATTTTACCACCGGGGGTACTATTCTTCTTCACGGGTCGGCGCAGCTTCCACTGCATCCTAGCCGAACCCCGGCCCCTAAGTGGAAAAAAAAAGGACAGCAAGGTGAAACAAGGGACTAACAAGGGGAACCCCCCTCACCACAAAAGACGTACCTAATTTTACCGCCAGAGGCATTATTCCCCGAGACTTCATACTTTCTCTCAGCGCCTGAATAAGGGAGAAAGCAACAGGTTACATATGGACATTATTTTATCGAACTGTGTTGGATAATACAAATCCTTACCAGAACATTACCGGTTGCCACGAGGAACTCTTCAGTAGGGTCAAGCTGCAACCTGCAAGGAATCGGACAAGAGTGAAAGTCAGGCATTTGAACTCTTACGAACTATATACTTACGGCGTCTTGCCGGGAATATCAGAGTCAATATTGTCCTGGAACCCACCAATTCCTTCGAGCCAGTGAAGCAACTAGTTATCTACGCGCCCCTGCGCTCAATGTAAGATGGAGAGCTCATCTTTTCAAATCATCAGGTGAGACTATAAGAGGGAACATCCAAGGTGATCAATGAGGAGAACAGCGGGATGGGGGGATTTACGCTCAACTCCACGGGTGGTTAATTCCCTTTCTCCACTTGCAGAAGAATATTCCTACGGGCCAAGCGAAGGAAGCTAGGTGGGCCAGTCCAGTCCGTCATCTCGGCCCTGCGCGTCACATTGGTGGAGACCGCAGCAGTCCAGTCCAGATAGACGCCTCTGTGGGAGCCAGGTGAGCGCAACAGGTGGCTATCCGGACCACTACAGCAGTGTGCAGCGATTTTGACCACGGAAGGGGATCCTCTGGCTGTAGAAGATGAGGTGGTTATCCCCACCAAGCTCAAGGGAAGAAGACTCCGGATTGGATCTTCTCCGAGTCGTTGAAGGGCAGATAGCTCAGGACTGCAGCAGGGCTTCACCGGGACGGGGTAATTGCAGCAGCCATCGTTCTCTGTACTTCCAGTGGCGACTCTCTGACTTCTAGCCCAAGAGACCTGCCTTTTATGCGAAAACCCCCCATTCATGCAGCCTGGCTGTCAATCACCCAGCAGGGGGGTTGTCCAGCCTGGACAACTACCCTGGCCAATCATGACAAAGTGTGACTTGGGTTTCCTAGGATACCCTGCGCAGGGGGTGACTACACCCCTCCCTCACATTCAGCCCACCGAGACGCCCAGGCGCCTTGAGGAGGGCTTCTGGGCAGAAGGCGAACCTAGTTTGCAGCGCAAAGTAAAACACAAGAAGGACTTTAACAAAAAGAAATGGCGAATATACCCAATCGGAGCCAAAAGAAAGACTATTTGGGTCAAGCAGGTTTATGTTCGAGGCGAATATAATAGCCAAGAACAGTGCCACGTTTATCGAATATAATCGCGGTAGAAAAGTTAGGGTAGATACCACTGCCACCAGCCAAGTCTAAATGTTAAAAGAGGGAAACAATGCTCTAGGAGGTACATATAAAAAGGGATACAAGTTAACCCGTTCAAGTACTCCATGGAAGATGGGGTGTACTGGATCTGTGGTAGATTGACTAAGTAAAGTTAATGGTAACTTTACCCTTTTCTGGGAGACAGTACTCGCCTCAGAAGTGGAGTCAAGGGAAGTCTCAAAGACAACCCTGTTCCACGGCACTGAAGGTGCTATGTGACACACACAAAGAAGGGGGCTACTGAAGTGGTGTACCTCAGAGACCACAATCACAAAAACAGATGGAAACACATAGCAAAACACAGGTAGGAGTGGGGGAAAAGCTCTCACTCTTACCAGGTGGAAAAAAATAAACTCCAGAAGTCCAGCAAAGCTGCTGGGGGACTCACTAGGTGAGGGAAATTAGCCATAAATGAGAATTCTCCCTAACAATCTCGAAGACTCTCGAGGGGTCTCCAGCTTACATCCCGGGTTTAAGGGAGTGCAGGATGTAGCCTTAGGCCTTTCCTGGTCTGCCATAGTTGGCTCGACAGGAGCATGGCTTTTTACCTTCTTCTAGGGGGTCGGAGCCCCTCGCTCAAAGATTTTCAGCATTTCGTGCCTGAAATTTTCCCACAGTGCTGGAGTAGAGGATTTAGTTGGACAGGCTAAACTCCTCTGCGGGGAGGAATCGGAAGAACTTGAAGTGGACGATATATAATCGATTTATAATGTGCTTTCTTCAACTTCTTCGAAGATGACGAGGAATGATGGAACCCACTCCTGGAGCTTCAGCATTTTTTTTTACCTTTTCCTCCTTCGAGGAGAGTCACCCCTCTACTCGTCGGATGATCGCTTCTTCGATGGAGTCATTGAAGGGGATTTAGTAGGGGGCCTAACCGTCGCTAGTTTCCCTTTACGCTCTTTCAGAGCCTCACCAATTATCGACTGACAGGTCCTATGCTCGACGCCAAGGCACCACAGACACACCCGATGGGGGTCCGTGAGGGACATCTTGGCGCTGCAGTTGTAGCACTTTTTGAACTGGTCTTCGGGGTTGAAGGTGCCAAAGAGGAGGCCATGCTCAATAAAACAGTAGCGCGCCATAATTCTTCGAAGTGTTAGCCATCAAAGAAAAACGAAACTGACACCAACGGGCGCTGAGCGTGCTACATATCCTGACAATGACATTGACTCGGGGACTCGGGGGATGGAAGTCCTCAAGGGACATCGAGTCAACCGTAATGATGAACGGCGCCCTCTGTCAAAAAATATTTCTGAAGTAGCTGAAGCTGGAAGATATATCATAAAATGAATACGTGGGAGGACACAATCCATTTGAAGGAGTAGTTTGCATAACTCCTTCAATCTTCTACCTCTCAGTATTTTCAGCATATGATTCAATATTGCGCTGCAAGTTCCTTTCCTTCTTCCGCATCTTCGGGAGTTCAAATCTTATATAAGGAAAGGAGGGATAATTGCAATAACAGACAGTAGGATTGCATGGTCAAAAAGGTAAGGGGGTTCGGCAGTTCCATCATGGAACAGGAGTCATTGTCCCCGTGAGGGGAGGCTCTCCCTGTAAGGTCCCGCATTCCGCCACCCTTAGGGAAATGGTTGTGTAGCAAGCTCACCTCACTAGCCTCACAGAGAAGAGCTCCACTCTGGGTAGAAGTGACGAGATACCATGAATCGTGACAGTACCAACAGTCCTTCTTGGACCAGAATTCTTCACTTCCTTGGTTGGGTTCTTGGACTCTCTTTAATACATAATCCGCAAATAGTCTCTTGTGATTCCCTGGATTAAGCGCTTTAGTTACTTAATTGGGTTTTCTCTTCTCTTTGGATATACTCCTCTGGATCTCTTATTAATTCTCCTGTCTTGGTTGTAGCTCTCTGAGCTTGTTGTACTTTACTTAGTGTAAATCAAATGCTTGCTTTCAGTAGGTTCTGTGCCATCTCTGGTCTTCTCTTCAACACTATTTACTTGATATAATGTGCCAAATTATTTACCCCTTTTCCCAGGGTATTTTTATCTTATTTTCTCTTCTCTAATTCACTTGTTCAACAGTTCTTTCTCTAGAATCACAATATTTGACTCTTCTTTGTTCCATATTTGCCACTAGGATGAGATAACTGTGCAATATAATGATCTCCCTGGGTCCTCTCGGGCTTCCGGTTCTGCCTGTTACCTTTGCTTTGACAGGAGAACATCTTCGGGTGACTCCTTCCAAGGATGTCCTTTCTCCGTTCACTGCCATCATCTCCCTGGCGTCTCTTGCAGTTTCCCCCGTCCCCTCTTGCATGACCGGACACCCCATAGGCTGCTCGGGTTGGTGGTATCGGCGAATATGTTTAGACCCTTGGTACACCTCAAACTCCCTCTTGTTGTGTCGCCACCACCTCTTACTGGGCTTCTGCAGTTGTGATTTTCGCATTCCAGCATACCGTTCGGTGATGCTGGGTGAGTTCAAAACTCCCGGGCTTCCAGACTTTCTTCTCCGCCAGGACGGGCGCAGCGGCTTGCATACACGGTGGTTCCTCTCATTTTAATATCGCTTTTTGCTAATTTAGCCATTTTATTTCTGGGTTGGGGGAGGTAGGTTAGGTTTGGTTTGTGGGGGGTGGGCTTTTAATCTGTAATGGGACTGACGTTTTTGTATTTGCTTTTATGTTTGTTGTCCTGGTTTTAAATGTATTTATTAATGGAGAAAATCAGAGCAAAATTAAATTAAATAAAACATTTGCGTCTCTCTGAATGCAAGTTTATCCACGCACTTGTCTCAGTAGATAGGACCTTCCGATTTAAAGAGGCATGATTTGTTTCCATCAACGATGCTCCGCTATTGTGTTTTCTTTATTGTAGTCTTGATAACTCACCGGATTTGGTATATCAAAACATTTTTGTAGGCCACAATATGCGCAGCCTGAGGGAGTTCCTCACGGGAGCTAATGTCCTTGTCCCCAAAGGGGGAGTCTTCCCCTGGTGAGGTCCCACTTGCCGCTACCCATAGGGGGGGGGGGTATTGCGGAGAGGGCTCGTCTCTCTAGCCTCATAAATTCCCTCAATTCGCCAATCTTGCTGAGCCAGTTACCCATCCATTTGGCAAAAGCTGGATTCCCCAAGGTAGGTTTGAACTCTTTGTTGTGCGTTATGGGAGTGAACAGCGAGGGGAAGGTAACACCATGGGATTTTGCTAACCCACTTCCATGTTTCTAGTGTGGCCTTGGTGAGCGGACTGGAGTACAAACTCTGGGCACTAGCTGGTTTGGGAAGCCAGGGCTTCGGTCCAGATGTCCCTGCCGGCCACTGCTTTTCCACAAAGACTCATTTGTTTTTGGTGTGCCTCTGGACCCATTCCAGAACCGGCCTTATCTGGGGTGACCAGTAATAGTATAGAAGGTTTTGTAACGCCAGGCCCCCTGTATTCCTGGCCGCATACAGTGTGTTCTTGTTTAACCCTGTAACACCTCCGTCCCCATACAAGTTTGACAAGTGTTTTCCCAATTCTTTGTTTCCTTTTTTGTTTGTGGAATCGGTATTGCCTGAAACAATATAGTAGCTGCGGCAGGACATTCATTTTGACCACCACAATCCTCTTAAAGGATATGAGCCAAAGCCTACCCGTTCTATTAAGATCCTCATCTAATTTTGAGCAGAGTGGCGAGTAATCAGTATTATACAGTCGCTTTAAGTTAGCTCTGATTTTGACTCCAAGATAGGATATACCTTTTCTGCCCAGATGTAGGGGAAGCTGCTCCTCAGTAGTTCACGCTTAGGGGGAGGGATGCTGATATTAAGGATATTCGATTTAGTATCATTAAGTTTGAATTCCGACACTCGTTCCAAGCACGCCAGAGAGGTATGGGGATTGGTCAAACTGACTTATGTCATCGCAAAGAGGTTGACCTTCTGCTCTGGCTTCCTAAATGCTATCCCTGAAATATTAGGGTTGGCACTTATGCAGGCACCCAGGGGCTCCACCACAAAGCTCTATCACTAAGGCAAAGAGCAGTGGCGACAGTGGACACCTGTGACACTTGCCTCTGGTGAGATTGTTGGGGTTCATCAGTTACCCGTTTATATGTATTCTAGCTGTCGGGCCGCAAAGTTAAGGTTTTGACAAAGGTGTTGGCCAATAGATTACTGACAGTTCTCTCCCCATTGATCCATAGAGCCAAAAACTGTTTCATGGTGGGTACCAGTGCCCCAGTTCATATTTTACGCATGATTTTTCAAATTAGAGAGTAAATGCAATTTCAAGAGAGTAAAAATGAGTTTTTGCCTCTGCAAAAGAGTAAAACTTATCCAACACATACACCCAATTCATACGTAAAATCAGACCCATAGACCAAAAGCGTTGTAGATCAAAGTTGTCTGGCTTTTGCAGAGTCCCTCACTCCACATGCAAACGGCACATCCTGTCTGGGCACAGAGTAACAGCACATCACTCGACTTGATAATGGCATATATCCTCCCTGAACATGCTAGCTACGCATCTCCTCTTCACACATACTAACTAGTACGCCACAAACTCTGTGCACATGGTAAAGGCACATCTACTTTCAGCATTTTCAGAGATGTGCTGTTAGCATTTGAAGAGCAAATTTGTGAAATTTGCATGTGTAAATTGCACCTTTACACTGTGTGCACGCTAACAGCACATCTCTATGCATATGCTAATGGAAGACATTGTTTTCACGTATTGATAGAACATGTTCTGTTTAGCAAGCCTGACATTTGTACAAGTTAAAAGGACATATCTCTACCCATAGTGACCTCCAATCTCTTCTCTGCGCATGCTATTGGCACATCTCTTCTCGTCTGTTAATGGTGCATCTTCTCTGCGTACATACTAGTTGGACATCTCTCTGTACATGTGTGATAACTGCGCCCATGTGCACAGAGGAGATGTGCATGCGAACATGCCTTCTACACACATGCTAATGGGACGTATCCTCTCTGCACATGCTAATTGCACATCCCATGCTTGCACGTGCTAACTACACATCCTGTGCAGTGACGGGATGTGCAGTTAGCATGTGCAAACTGCACATCCTGTTTATGCAGATGCTAACAGCACATCTCGGATCTGCACGCTAACAGCACATCTCGGATCTGCACGCTAACAGCACATCTCGGATCTGCACGCTAACAGCACATCTCGGATCTGCACGCTAACAGCACATCTCGGATCTGCACGCTAATTGCCCTTCTGTTCCATGGCACATGCAAATGACACATCTTTACTAAGTACGTACTATGGGGACATTTCTTCTCTGTGAGAGCTAACGTAGCATCTCCTCGGCCCATGCTATAACAGCACATCTCTCTGCCAGTCTTAATGGCAGGGCTCCCTTCTGCACAGGCTACAATGTTGCATCCAAAGAAAGGGTGGAAAGCTACTGGGCAGGAGGGCGGCCCAAGTTCCAATTACTTGACGGAGCCTTGGTGAGTGTGGCGCAGAGGGAAGACCGCAGAGGAGTCGCTTCTTTCTTACAAGAAATGCAATAATGATGAATGACCGTTCACATAAATTACTATCAGTGCTGGAAATTGACAAAATGCACTGGGGCCAAATGTACCCGATTTTCCCCCTCCCCTTTCCTTATTCAGCCTGACTCGAACATGTCCTCGCCAGCCCCCACCACAATGCCCAACAGTGCTCCCCTGGCATTCTGCTGTGTTTTGCTGTAATAAATTAAGTACCATTCGAAATGGGATAATAACCGTTACCACAGTGCTTAAAAGCAGGAGGAATTTGGCTAAAAGCGCTATGTAAGAACACATACTCCCTTTCGACCTGTTATTGGCATAGCTTCCTTACACATGAAGCAGCACATCTCCTCTCTGCACATGCTAACTGGACATCTCTTTTCTGCATTTGCCAGTGGCACATGGCCTCCCTGCATGTGCTATTGGCAAATATATTCAGTTCAGGCTAATGGAACCGTTCATCCCTGCATGGGGTAATGGCCCATCCCTCATGGTATAGCCCAACAGCAAGCGCACGTCTTACTACAGCCAGCATAACCTTATAAATTATACATTACAGAGCAGGTTTACAACAGGCAGCAAATAAAGGAATAATTGCAGATGTGTTGGCTCCCGCCCCTTTATTTCAGCACTTTGAGGGGAGAGGTGAGGGTGGCTGGTGGCTTGTGAGAGTAAGCCGACCTACCTGACCTCTCTCCCATGCAGGCGCACAACAAAACCTACATTTCGGCGGGTGGATGGGGGGGGAATTAAGTCGTGATGGGAGGGGCCACTTCAGAAAATAGGCAGGGCAAACTTGGAGGCTCTGCCCCCACTGTTCTACCCAACTCCTCGTCTGGTATGGGGAAGAACTATTTAATAGTATATTTTAAAGCACAATATGCAGAGGCGATGGAAGACTTTCTTGAAAGTAACAGCTTTAATGTTTTACTGCGTTTGTTCAAGTACATTTTTCTGAGCACACACAGTAAAACCTTAACACCGCCGGTTTGGGGGAAAGACTTCCCTCACCTCCCTGCCTATCAAAATGTACGTGCGCACATCCAGGGGTGCACCTAGGCTAAAATGTAGCCTGGGGCTATCCCTTCAAATGTTGGGAGAGGCACTAACTTCAGAGACTGTGGAGGAATGGCAAACTTACTTGTGTAGGGGCATCTAACTTCATTACTCATTGTAATAAGAATATTCTAGTGCAGCTTCAATGTTACAATCAGTTATCAGCTCTCTCCTTATAGTATGAAATACCCACTTCTTGCAGAACCTGAAGGTCCTAGAAAGTGTGAAAATGGCAGATGGTGTGCAATGAAAGACTCAATATCCTAGCATAACGGGGCATTGCAGAGTGTGGGGCAGTACTCTGGATGGCCCAAGCACCTTCAGTGGCTGGGAGCAACAGGGGAGAAAATGTAATGTTGGTTCTACCACAGTCTGCTATACTAGAATCTCTGGTGCACTGACTGGCTGGTGACACTATGTCTGCCTGTCAAATCCAGTGTTACAAGAATGGGGTAGGGCCAGTGCAGTAATAATGAAATTCTATGCAGCAGTATTGGAGCCACTAGCAGAGGAGCACAAGTATACACCAATGTGTCCCTACACTTATTAAAAATGTCCTTTTGTAAGGGTGTACACTTATATGCACTCCAATTTTTGCAATTGAAGTCAGGGTGAGATTACATTATTTGCCCATCATCACACACTTACGCTAAACAGCGAAGCTGGGATTTTAACCCGCTCTTTCAATTTGGGCATGGCCACCTTCTTCCGCGCTTTACTTGGAACAAAACATTTAGTTTTGCGTGTCAAGGTCTACAATAATAATGTCCTATAGAGTTTACCTGCATAGTAAAGCATCATAACATGTAAATCCTTATAGCAGCATTTTGTGCCAAATTAATATCACTGTACCTTTATTTTCCACATCCTGCATGGGAAACTAGAAGATGCAAAAGGCAAAACATCCTGGATTTACCCACTTCATTTTCAGTGCTTTCAAAATGCCCCAAAATATAAGTTGTGCCATAAACTCACTGTTAGGGAGAATTCTCTGTTTAGGCTGAATTTCCTAACCTAGTGAGTCCCCCAGCAGCTTTGCTGGATTTTTGGGGTTTATTTTTTTTCTCCTGCCAAGAGTGAGACTCTTTTACCCTCACACTTGGACATGATTTGAGTGTTTCTCTTTGATTCTAGATGTGTTTTATGGGCTTTGGGGTCTTTTACTCCATAGGTGCCAAGCACCCCGGCAACCGGGATAGCACATTTTACCACTACCGCGAATCAAAGGGTAGCACCTTTTGCCGGAAAACTCAGCGGCTGGTTTCATCCCTGGCAGTGCAACGACCGTCAGCTTTCCTCCACGTCGAGATCTTCTCTTCCTCTGGACGATGCTGCGACTTGCACCCGCTGCTAGGAACGACTGCCCCCGCTGGAGGATCCTTTCCACATAAGGTACCGTGTTCCGCCTGGCTTCCCTTGCAACCGACTGTACGGGGTAGATTTAGCCCCCGGCTTTCGACCCTGGGTTAGCCTGGGACACGCTGGCTAAACTTTTCTGAGCCTAACTAAAACCTTTCTGAACTCCCTGCAAGACTTTTTAAGCCTGTTGTCTTTGTGTGATCTTGGGTGCATTTGTGCCTTGCTCTCTCCAAGAGTGGGCCCGGCCTACGGACTTTGGCTCACAAGTAACTTTTGACTTTCCTGCCTTGCTTAAGAGTTCCTAAGTATTAGTGTGGTGTATTTTCCTACATTCTGCCTTTTTCCCTCCCTTTTTCGTTAACTTATTGGAGTGCCATCTATAGTTAAGCGCTCACCTCTGTCTGGAAATAAGTGGTGTTAACTATGACTTGTCTGATAAGCAATAAGGGATGTATATATAATAATAGTAACTGTGTTTAGAGTGATTTACAATAATAGTGCTGGAGTGTTTCAATAAGTGTGTTTTAAATAAATAATGATATACTTTGCTACCAAAGCTCTGGTCAGTGTTTGCTTGTGCTATTGTATCTGAGTGCCTATTGTGTATACTTTGCATACTGCCTAACTCTTCTTGAGGGACGTCTGACTGCTCAGCCACAGCTACCAGGTAAATCTGGGTGGTACAGACTGCTACCAAGTGGGTTTACTGCCAACACCTGTAGTCCTAAATCTTTTGCAGTGGTCCCCAAGGGAACTGCACAGGTTTCTGCCTAACACTCACTTAGGTTTGGAGATGCGTCACAAACTTCCAGCGTGTTATGTATGGTTATTAAAGAATGTTCGACTTAGGACATCAAAGCAAACTTTACTTTTTAGCATATCAAGCTATTAGATGTTATGGGTATGAACACATTTTAAAAGGGTGCATGCTTTATTGTGTTGCTCGCTAAGCTGTCACAGATTTGGTCTTTCAGTTGGAAATTCCCCATCATGTGTAAGAAAGGCTATGCTGCTGACAAAAGAAACGCTACAGTGCCATCTAGTGGTGGAAAGTATGTTTTTTTTTAATAACCAGGTTACTCACCGTAGTGACCACCTTACTCCTAAGTCCATAGTCCCCTTTCCTCCATACTTACGGGACATCTCTCCGTCCTGTGGGACGGGACCGAAGCACTTTGTAAAAAGCATCCAAAAAAATTTCCAAAAATGTGTCCGTCCTCTCTTTCTTGCGTGGGGCCCGGCATGCGGCTGTAACCCCGCCCACCTTGGCTCCACCCCGCGCATCGCCCATCAGTCCTTTTCCTTCGCCAGGTCAGAGACCTATTAGCAATAACAGAGGAACCTTATTAGAGGGGACGGAAGGCGGGCGTATGGAGGAAAGGGGACTATGGACTAGGAGTAAGGTGGTCACTACGGTGAGTAACCTGGTTATACTCCTAAGTCCCGTCCGCTTTCCTTCATACTTATGGGAGATTCCTAAGCACTCCTTACAGGAACTACGCGTGGATGGAAATACCCCTTACTGAAAAAGGTTCTTCAGCACAGCCTGACCAAACTGAGCATCAGCTCTTGAGCTCATGTCAAGACAATAATGCTTACAAAAAGCAGATGGGGAGGCCCAAGTAGCTGCCCTAGCGATGGACTCCCAGGGGACATATTTCTGAAAAGCAATCGCAGCTGCCTTGCCCCGCACCAGGTGTGCATGAATACCCTTAGAAGGTTTCAGCCCTTGGACGGTGATCCACCGAGAAATAGTCGCCTTAGACGCCTGCTTACCCTGAGGGTTACCGAAGGCCACAAAAAGTTGAGAAGAACTCCTAAACTCGGAAGTCCTGTCAAGGTAGATGGAATTCAGTTACCACCTTTGGCAGGAAGTCTGGGTTTGTACGTAGGACTACCTTGCCCTTGTGAAAGACCAAGAATGGATGCTCCACTGACAAGGCCTGGAGCTCACTCACTCACTCTCCTCGCTGACGTAACGGCGACCAGAAAGGACACTTTCCATGATAGGTACTTGAGGTCCACCGTGGCCATTGGTTCAAAAGGTTTATGGCACAGCGCTGTCAGGACTACATTTAGGTCCCACGGCGGGTGCGGACTATGAACCGGAGGCTAGAGGCGTTTCAAACCTGCAAAATGCCTCTTAACCACTGGGTTACTCAGAGAATAAGAGCATTGTTCCGTAGAAAGATAAGTGGAAACCGCTGAAAGGTAAGTTCTGCATGACAGAACGTGAACACCCGATTCTGCTAGGGAGTTTTCTAAACACCAATGACAGAACCTGAGCCATTTACTCCTGTATTGGGATCTGGTCGAGGGTTTCCTGGCTGCCTGGATAATAATCATATTATCCGAAGACAAGTTAAGATGCTCTAAAGATTTGAACTCGGGCACCATGCAGCCAAGCTGAGCGACTGTGGGGAAGGGTGCCACATCTGCAGTTCCCCTTGGTGGAGAAGATCGTGGGTCACTGGTAACCTGATCGGCGGATACATCGACAGGTGTTGAAGTTCTGAGAACCAAAACCTGGCCGGCCACCACGGGGCTATGAGTAGAAGGGAACAGTTTACCGAGTTCTTCAGCTTCCAAATTGCTCGATGAACTAGAGGCAGAGGCGGGAAGGCGTAAGCTCTCATGTTGTGCCATGTGCCATGGAATCGGGAGAGCACGCCCCTAGAGAGGAGGCTCCCAGCCCACCTCTGGAGACATACTGAGGAAGCTTCTTGTTTACCGCCATAGCGAAGAGGTCCACCTCCGGTGTGGCCCAATGCAGGAAAACCCATGAGAGGACCTCCGCCTTCAACTCCCACTCGTAGCTGACCACTGTCTGCCGGCTGAGGGCATCTGCTGTGACATTCAGCTGGCCCGGGATGTGTACTGCAAGCAGCCAGACACCATGAAGTACGGGCCACTCCCATATCTGGATGGACAGGTCTACTAGGGGGAAGAATGTGTTCCCCCTTGCTTGTTGATGTAATATATTGACACCACATTGTCCGTGCGTATGCGGACCACCTTGTTGGCAATGAGCGGTCTGAATGCCCTGAGCGCTAGGAAGATCGCCAGAAGCTCCAAATGATTTATGTGCAGGAGCTTGTCCTGAGGCGATCAAAGGTCCGAGACTTGAAGATGATCTAACGTCGCACCCCACCCCAGAAGGGAGGAGTTAATCGTGATCGTCACCGTGGAGGCTGGGTCCTGAACCCCACACCCACCAACAGGTTGCTGAGAGATGACCACCAATCCAGGTCCGCTCTCATGGAATCCGGAATCATTATCAGCTTGGAATCCGGGTCCACAGCCTGACGCCAGGAACTCCGAAGAGCCATATGGGTCCGTCTCATCTTGAGACGAGCAAGAGGAAGAGTCAGCACGCACAAGGCCATGAGGCCCAGAAGCCTCTGGAACCACCAGGCCGACATGCTCTCCGACTGCGCAAACATCTGACACGTGGCTAACAGATCCGCCATTCTGTCCCCGGTCAGGTACACTCTGCAGTTGATCGTGTTCCAGCGAAAACCCAGGAAAATCAGGTCCTGCGAGACCGTCATGGAAGATTTCTGCCAGTTCACCGACAGCCCAAGATGGAACAGGAGCTGAAGGAGAGACTGGAGATTGCCCGCTGCTGTCAGCGGACAAGGGCTGCGTAAGAGCCAGTCGTCCAAATATGGATACACATGGATAACCTGGAGACGAAGATAGGCCGCAATCACTGCCATCATCTTCGTGAAGACACGCGGCGCCGAGCTGAGGCCAAAAGGAAGCACTCGAAACTGGAAGTGCTCCTCTTCCAAAGAGAAGCGGAGATATCTCCTGTGTGGGTTCCAAATCAGGATATGCATGTATGCATCCTGAAGATCCATGACGCTGAGCCAATCGCCCATCTGCAAGGAGGACCGTATCTGGCCGGGCGTTATCATCTTGAATTTCTCTTGGGGTAGGAAAAGATTGAACTGGGAAAGGTCTAGGATGGTGCGCAGGCCAGCCTGGTTGGGTTTGGGCACCGTAAACAGCCGGGAGTAAAAGCCCCCCCTCGCTCCCCAAGGGGAACAGGTTCCACAGCAGAGGTCCAGAAGTTTCGGAACCTCGGCTTTGAGGGAGGGCGAGCCCGACAGCTGAAAAGGAGAGTTGAGGGGTGGGGTAGGGGGTAGAGGTAAGCGGAAGCCCACTCGAGCAACTGACAAGACCCATCCGTCTTCTGTGATGGCCTGCCATGCCTCTCAATGAGACACATTGCGTCCTCCCACAGGGGTCTCGTGCAAGCACGGAAAACCCTCATTTAGCAGGTTTATCGGTGGCGGCGCCACCTGAACCTGAGGAGGAGACTGAGGAACGGGAGAAAAATCGCATCCGGTGTTGCCTACGGCGGTTATTCCCCGCAGGGGTATCCACTCTGCGAGACTTGCGGTCGATGAAGCCCCTAAAGCCAGAGGAAGGTCGACTTTGCGACAACGGTCTATGGGTTTTGAAAGGAGCCTTAACCAGGACAGACACGGACTTAGCTGTCTGAGTGCTATCCTTCGTCTTGGTGAGCTCTACATCTGTTGTAGCATGAAAGAGCTCCTTCCCATCGAATGGAAGGTCCAGCACCTTGTCCTGCACTTCTTTCAAAAATTTAGTAGAATGCAGCCACGCCTGCTTTAAGTTATCAACCCCCAGCATAAGGCCCCGAGCCGAGGTGTCTACGTGATGAGACGCAGCCTCCAGGAGATCCTGGGCCAAGACCCTGGTGTCGGAAAGGCCTCCTCTAAAGTCTTCCAGCTTCTCGACCGGGATAAACTCCTCAAACTCCGACAGACCTTTCCACATCCGCATGTTAGCTCCTGCTAATATCAGTTCAGCGTTGGCCTGCCTGAGCTGCAAGGCCGAGTTGGCGAAGATTTTCCTCACGAGGGAGTCGAGGAGCTTGTCCCTCCTTTCCCAGAACCTGAGTCGCCGTCGTGGAAGAGGATGCTGCAGGCCTGGACAGCAAAGTGGCCGCAGCCACCACTGTGGAGGAGGGGGGCGGACAAGATGACAGGGCAACCTCTTCCGAAGAATGAGCCTGTATCTAACGTCAATTTTCTTATTGACAAAAAGTCCAGAGTGTGGCTTTTCCCAGACTGTGCGAACCTCGGCCAGAACGTCCTTCTGCAAGAACAGGCCGGTACGCTCCAAGGGAGACAGGGTGAACGCCCCAGAAAGCACGCCCTCTTGCGGAGCGGGTGCCTCGGGCACTGGAACATCTAAGAAGTTCATCATGTCCAGTACCCGGTCATGAGAAGCTTTGATAGAGCTGGGGAGGTCCTTGCTGTCCTGCTCGCCTTGTGCGTCATCCGACAGATCAGGGTCCTGCTGAACCGTGTTGGGTGCTGCCTTGTCCACAGGGGACAATGTGGGCACAGGCGGAAGAGTCGGGGGAGGCACCGTAGGCAACGGAGGCGCCGGCGGAACCACCGGAGGAACAGGTGGAGCCGGAGGTGCAGATCTCCCTAAAAAGCGCTGGGAAAAATCACAGAGGTCAACCCTTTTCTGGGCTTCTAATAATGCTTAACAACTCATTTGGCTGGGAAATAATCAAAACATATATGCCTAATTTGTTTGTTCAAGGCATTCTGTTAGAATTCAAGCCATCTGTATTCAAAGTTTCCAAAAAGTTACTTTTGATCAATACATATTGGAACCCTTCCATGATTTCAACCAGTGAATATTTGGATTCAACATTAGTCATAGATGATTGTCTATTGATATACCACAAATTGCAGATAATCATATGTGGCGACCTTAACTGTTCCTGGTTTAATGATACTCAGCCAACAAATTGGACAACAAAAGAACCAGCCGAGTCTACTGAAGTGAGAAGAACGCAATGGCAAGGAGTGATGAAAATACGAGACTGTGATATGTTAAATGGAAAGACGAAAAGTGATTATCCACCGAAGTCGACATGGCATGGCGGATCGAGGCACAAAACCCTAGATTACAAACAATGTGTGGGTCGACATTGATGACCTAAAAATCTCTAGGTGTGACATCAGTGACCACGATCCGTTACATCTTTCCTGGTGGTGCGACAAATATACACCTGATGGTCGCTATGAGACTGCCGTCTTAGTCAACCATGGAGGGAACAGAATAAGTATCAACACAGCCCAACTAGTCAAGTTTTCACGAAAATTTAAGATGGGGAACCAATCTCCAAAAAACAAAATAAATTTTGCGCCTATGTTGTCAGAATTTCGTGTAATAAACAAATCAGGAGCCGGTGCGCCGAAAGTACAGAAGCATGTCTTTAGTCGATTGGTGCAGATTGAAAAAAAGTTGCTGCGAAAAGATCTAAGGCAGCTCAAGAGACAACATGGTCATAATGTAGGCCCACTACTTAAAAAAAGGAAGCTGAAATACAGGAACTGGTTAAAGTCTTTTGCCTTTCCCGCGAGACCAGGAAAGAGGGGAACACATGTTAAAGTTGATTTTGAATCACAAGTCTAGGGAAACTTGGAAGATCTTAAACCAAGGATCCTTAATCCAAGACTCTATGCAGTCAAACAGAATATCGAGGATGAAATGGGAAGAACATTTCCTCAATGTATTCAGAACAACATCTTCATGCGAACTTGTTCAGACTGAGAAAAGCATTGAGCCCTGGGATGTGATCGAGAACATTGATGATATTGAAGAAGTCATAAAGCATCTAAAGAACTCAAGAGCCGCAGGGCCTGACGGCATAACAAACATCACGCTCAAAGAAAAAAAAGAAAATTGGTCCCATTTCATTGTGTATCTGTTTGAATTAATTGCATCAGCGAAAGAAGTTCCTGAATCATGGCGAAAGGCCATTGTCGTTCCAATATTTAAGAAGGGCAGTCGGGACTACCCCTCGAATTATCGACTGATTGCTCTTCTAGACACTATTGGAAAAATCTTTGCAACCTGTTTGCAACAGAAATTAGCGAATAGGACACTTGGCGCTGGGTTGATGGACTGCAGACAGACAGGTTTCACCAAAGGAGTGGGAACAGAAGTAAATCTCCTAATATTAAATCTGTTAAAATTGGAGACGATAAAAAGAAAGTCAAAGCTATTTTTAGCATTCATTGATATGCGTCAAGCCTTTGACTCCATAAATCGAGTCAAATTATGGGGAAAGTTAGCAAAGTGGAATTGTCCAACATCGATATTGGATCCGGTGATAGCCCTTCATTCAAATACCACTATGCGTGTACGAATGAATGCCTTGGGGGAGTTATCGAATAAAATTCCAACAAATGGAGGCGTCAAGCAGGGCTGCCCACTAGCGGCTCTGTTATTCAAACTGTACATCTCTGACATCTCATCAGCACTTGGCGACGTTCCGTGTTTTCCACCAAAGGTGAATGGGCAACATCTGATTTGGGCAATTCATGCCGATGATATAGTATTGGTCGACCTCACACAAATCGGACTCCAACGGTTGTTAACTGGATTTCAAGCGTATTGTAATGACAATGATCTAACAATAAATGAAAAAAAGACCAAGATTCTGAGTGTTGGAAAGATATTAACAAAGAAAGACTGTTCCTTTAAGTGGTCTATTGATCAAGAGAGCATAGGAAATGTTCCCTCCATTCGCTATCTAGGAATCCTTTTTAACAACTCCATAAGCGAAATAGACTGGATGAGAGATCTAAAAAATCGGATGGCCGGCTATGGACTACAGGGAGCCCGTATACATGCCGAATATGGACAATTTACAATAATTCCAGTACTGACATTTTATAAACAAAAAGTAGTTCCAGCGATTACGTTTGGGGCCGAAGCTGGGTGGAACCTGAGCTTCCTTTGCTGGGACACACTAGAAGCAAAGTTCTGGAGACGTGTCCTTGGTCTCCCGGCATATGTCTCAATAAAAGCTATAAGACATGAGCTCGGTCTCGATTCTCTACATACTACAGTGCTATGGAAATCGATTACAGCTGTACAGAAACTACATCTGAACAATCCTATGCCTGTATATAAAATATTGACAGCTTACGTACAATATCCACATGAAGGATTGTTGAGAAGCTGGATCAACGAAATAAAACTAATTGTCGACGCCGCTGACATCAAATGGGAATCTGTGATGGCGATACCACAACTAGCCAAAAAAAAGATTCCGACAGTGGAGTTGGATACAAAACGCAGAAAATCGTGCGAACATGAAGACTTCTTTGGATCTAGGCATTGCGGCAAATAGCTTAGATAACCTACCAAAATATCTAAACCAATTCCCATCGAGATATCACCGAAATAAATTCCTGAGACTACGTCTAAATATCTACCACACAAAAGATGTGTTGTGGACCAGACATGATCCAAAAACAACGGACAGCACATGTAGATTCTGTCGGGCCAACGATGAATCCCTGAGACATGTAATAACTGAGTGCGAGAAGCTCCTAAATGAGAGATCCCTGTATTTGGGCAAATATGCGCCTCTCAATGGCAACTGTGATGAGTGGTGGTTTAGGTTGCTCTCTAGTCAAAACACCTACCGAACCTGTGCAGTGATTAACTTTCTAGAAAAGATTATACCATGCGAAGTAATGACAACGTGAATATGAGTTAACAAGTGAAGGATCTTGTCGTTGTGTTTTTCCGCTTCTGCAAGGTTTCTGTTTCTGTCTTTGTCTTTTGAAATGTCCTTTGCTCATGCTTATGTATATTTGCTCATTTTTCTTGTTTTCGTGTCTGCGTTTTGCTGTGTTCCTTTGTACCCTGGAATTAAGAAAGGTTGTAATAAAAGTTTGAATAAACTAAAAAATTACCATAAAAAAAAAAAAATGCGCTTTGAAATACCTCCCTCATGGGGTCGGTACGCATAAGCGTTTGAAATTTACCGAAAAAGGCTTTCTCCGGGGACTGCTTCGGAACCTGAGGAGGCCTCTCATGAGGTGGACAAATCCAGGGACGTAACGGGGACGGGTGCCGCACAGGCCCCTCCACCGACGTATCCACGTAAATCAACGGTGCCGATCCTGCAGGCAGCGAAACATTGTGCGGAAGAGTCATCTGAGCATTCCAGTCATAAAATGGCCGATAAGGATGCGCACAAGGGACTCTAGGTTCACCCAAGGGGCCAAGCCCTACACCTGAGGCTGATGGCGTAGTTGTAGGGGTAGCACTCAAAATGGCTGCCGCGGTCGTGGCGGGAACGGGCGCCATTTTGTCATCATCTGAGGGGAACTGCGGCACGTGAGGCAGGGGTCCCCGTCGATGGATCAGGGGTCTTAACTTCAGCCTTAACATAAGGGACCTCGGCGGAGCTGGTACTGTGAGGCCTGGAATGTTTTTGTGACATACCAACTGCCAAATTAGCCTTCGAATGACGGACCTCGGCACTGCCGGTACAAGAAGAACTGTGTTTCTTTGCGCCCTCAACAGGTCTGGTGTCACTGCAAGAGCGGAAATGGTGAGAAACCACTTTCGCCGACAAGGCATTGTCAGGCCTCTCAGAACTGCTGGTAGCTTTAGCCTCTGAACGAGGGACCTCGGACCCAGGTCCGGTAACAGCCTTATCTGCACGGGCCTCGAACATCCGTTCGGTAACAGCAAGCTCACCCAAGGCCTCGGGCGCACCCCGGTCTTATTTTTGAGGGAAGCCGACAGAACAGCCTCAGAGCGAGCTCCGGTACTCCACGACTCAGTAGAACTGGGTCTACAAACAGCCCCCACAGGAGGGGCATCGGAGCGCACTCCGGTATCTACAGGCCCCTTACGGAGACCCTCGTAGAAAACTCTGGTACAATCATTAGGCCCAACGGGCACCTCAGGGTGAACCCCGGTGGCAGACCGTTCAACGCCCCTCCCGGCCCGAGAGGAACCCGGAAAGGTATCCACCGTCTGGGGTACTCTGAAAAGTAAAGAACTTACTGGGCGTTTCTTCTTCTCGTCGATGAACGCCTGAAAATGCGAAGGAGGAGTTTGTCGGAACACCACCTCCCACCGCTCCAACTGACGTTGAAGTGCTCGGGCCGAAAGGGAGTCGCAGTAAAAACAGGAGTCCCAATGGTGATCCGGACCCAAGCACTCTAAACAAAGAGGATGGGGATCCGCCCTCGCAAAACGACGGTGACACGATGAACAATCTGGAAAATCTAGTTTAAACGACATAGAAAGACCAGCACACGATCGCTAGCGAGAGCCAGAGAGGAAAAAAGGGAAGAAACTCTTCCGAGGATGCAAGTGCGTCCAGTCCCGAACGAGCGGAGAAAAGGACTGATGGGCGATGCGCGGGGCGGAGCCAAGGTGGGCGGGTTTACGGCCGCATGCCGGGCCCCGCGCAAGTAAGAGAGGAAGGGCACATTTTGGGAAACATTTTTGGATGCTTTTTACAAAGTGCTCCGGTCCCGTCCCACAGGACGGAGAGATGTCCCATAAGTATGGAGGAAAGGGGACGGGACGCAGGAGTATGAATAAATCAAAGCGTACACAGTACGCAGTAGAAAATGACGACATGTGTATTTGTCCTAATTTCATGCGTAAAAAAGGCTTGATACGCACGTTATCTGTAGGGTTGGCGGGTACATTAAGTCACTGCAATCTAGGCCGGTTGTTTGGTGTGCTCACCGAAACGGATTGCCTGCCCAGACAAAACAAGATTCCCTCCCTAGACTCAAACAAAGACTGACTCTAGTGATTGGGCTTTTCTATGGGCAATTCTCTCACCCAAACGTTTATTAATTGGGTAAAGCTATTATATGACTGCAGGACAGCATGGGCACCGGTTCACTTCCCCTTGCAGTGTGGAAGGCGGCAGGGGTTTGTTTCTTTATTTGTAGCGCGCGCCAGACCTGGAGGTATCAAGGCGCAGGGACAAAGGATTTTAGGCCTACAAGGTTGCATAATGAGTCGTACAGAATTTACATAATTACATGTTACATACTGAGATATAGAACAAACAGGTTATAGTACATAGCAAAGCATGGATGGCAGACATAGCTAATAAGGATGGCAATCTAGTCAATTTTCACGAGAAGAAAAGTAATATACAGTGATATCTACAGAAGGAAATCATGAGGGTCTAATTAGAGTAATGGAGAGGTCAGGAGGGGGCTGAAAAGGCCAGGCAGGTTAGAAAAGCTTCACTCTCTGGTCTAGATTTAGAGATCATTCGATTTAAACCAGTTGATAATGTTGCATCTGAAATGTCGGTATGTCTGGTTTTCCCTCAGGCACAGAGTTCCATAGTTGGGCAGCTTTGACAGGGAAACTGTTTCCGCCAATGGTAGCTTGTTTGAATGGAGGAACTGTCAAGCAATTTGTGTAAATCGTTCTAGTAGGTCGGATAGTCGGTCTTTTGTTGAACCTCTCAGTGAGGTAAAGAGGTGCTGCATTGTTGAGATATTTGAAAGTTAGGGAGGCAGTTTTGAGCTTGCTTTTATCAAGGGTATATAGCCAATTATTATTTCTCCTCACTGAGGAAATGTGATCTTTTTTGGTCATTCCTACTGCCGCTCACGAGGCATTATTTTGGAGGATTAGAATTTTGTGAGTTATATATTTATTAACTCCAATATAGAGAGTGTTACAGTAGTCCAACTTAGATAGCACAAGTGCTCTTGCCAGTGTGGTACAACTGCTCGTTGAGAGGAAAGTTTTAGCTGATCTAATCAGTTTACATGTGTAAGCCGTGGCAGATGCCATGGCATTCACTTGTTTTGTCAGGGTGAGACCAGAGTCTAGGTAAAAACAGTGTTTTTACCTCCTTAATTACCTTAAACGTGTTGCCATCTATATTGAAGGAAGTGTATTTCTGGCCAAGTTTGTTGATGTTAGGTGTGGTCCCCAAGATGATGAGCTCCATTTTATCATTCAGGCATAGGCCATGGAGTGCCATCCAAGCCTGGATGATGAGGTATATCTTATTCACCAAGGCCAAATCCTGGTTGTAATCCCCTGAAAGTGGGAAGAGAATCTGAGGGTCCTCTGCATAATTTGTGTAGGTGACACCAAGACAATCCAGATCAAAGAGGGGCTTGGTAAATATATTATACAGTGTGGGGGAGACACATGAACACTGGGGAACACCACATGAAATGGGGATGGGATCAGCTGCATCTGAGGTGGAGAAGACTCATCGTTCTTTCACTCAGGAAAGATTGAAACCACGCTATGGCGTGTTGTGATAAGTGTGCAGCTGATTCTAAGTGGTTGCAAACAGTAGTATGATCCACCAGGTCGAATGCTGCTGAGAGATCTAGGAGTAGTAATAGGGCACATTTGCCCTGATCTCTCAACTCGTCGACCTGAGCCTGGAGGTCGATAAGTGCTGTTTCAGTTCCATGCTGAGGTCTGAAGCCTGATTGCCGGGTACCCAGGAGTTTGTTCTGTTCCAAGAAGCTCTGAATCTATAAGTATGCCACCCTGCCTAATATCATAAGGAGGAACAGCACTGTTGTAATGGGTCTATAGTTTGTGGGGGATAGCAGGGTTAAGTGTTTGCTTCTTCGGGGGAGGGAGGACCCAGGATTCCTTAAGATTGCTTGGGATAGTGAAGAGATTTAAATGATTTGTTAATAAGCTTGGAGATAAATGGTGGGCTTGAGAGAGAGTATTATTTTTTCAACTTCTATTATTGTAGTTTTAGTGAAGTTGAAGCAGAGTTCTGGTTTAGGTGGGATCAATTCATTTCTAGATTGGGTAGTGAAGGTTGGTACGTTTTTTTGGCAATTTTTACTTGAAGAGTGCCAATTTTGTTGGTAAGTGCTTTTTGTATGTCAGCGCACCATGACTTGTCTTTGACACAGTTATCAGGTGCAGAAATGCGGTTTTCTAATTCCTTTAGTATAACGAAAAGTTCCTAAGTACCTGATTTAGCCTGTAGTATCCTGTTGTCAAAAACTTTCTTTTTTAGCTCCTCGTATTTCATTTCCTATATTTGTGGCCCCTCTCCCATTTTGTTCCCACTCCTAATCAAGCCTCTCTGGCTAAGACTATGAGAGGCAAGGGACCGTTCAAGGACATTGGATAGCGGGGTGGCCACGTGGATAAGAGATCCTTATTTGCAGATTTTCTCCTCTACGCGAGTAACCAGGAAACATCAATACATATGGCAGGAGAAATACTGCGTTACTCACCTTTAGCAGCCTGAGAGTCAGTTAGGGGAAATCTGTATACAACATCCTCACTGGGGGAGGAGGGGTCTGATACGAAAAGACCATGAGCCGTGGGGGGTGGGTGGAGGAACTTGAACCCACAAGAGAACCATTCAGATACTTTAGTATTATGATCACAAGGTTTCAGGAGTTTTTTTGTTTGAACTGGGAACGGCTAGAGGCCAATTTCCATATAAAGGCTGGGAGGTGGGCGGACCTTCCATTGTCTATCTTGGGAAAAGTAGTGCTTTTTAAAAATTGTACTTTTCCCGAATTATCTTTATATTATGCGAGTCTCACCTTACAAAACACTGATAGAAGACTTCGATAAATTGGACAGCGGGATAAGAAAAATGCTCTGGGGTATGTCTGCTTGCAGGATAGTCCTTGACACACTAACTGTGGAGGCAAATGGGATCAACCGCCCAAATCTACGGATATCTCTCTGGGCCATTCAATCAGTAGCCGCAAATGATTGGTTCTTTCTGGAGTCTAGAGAAAAGCCATATGGATTGTGAAGCCCCAGACAAATTCTATACAGGGAGGTTGAGATGGATTTCTAGAATCTGGCCTGGTGGACAGATTTAAGGAGGCCATCTCAGTCATGATGAACAGGGAGCTCTGAGAGGTTGACCAAAACCCAATCAAGGTGGCGTGGAGAGCAGTCTAGGCTTATTCTCAGGAGTGAGAGAGCAGGGTCAGTCACCCTCAATGAGTCTAGACAGTTTGGCATACAATTACATTTAGACAGACAGTTATAAAATATACAGTTATTAAAACGAATGTAACATGTAGTGTTATCACACAACACTTGCTTACCTGTTACGTATCGCCTGAAAAGCCACACAAAGGAAATGCAATGTTCATAATCTGCTGCAGCTTCTGGCGACCTCCCACTATGTAAGTCACAATCTGCTCATATGCATGCATTGCAATATTCTATGTACAGCTATCAGCTAATGTGACGTTTGCCTAATGTTGAACACTCTCCTAGCAACTGCAGTACCCATGTTGTTCTATTGGAACCCTCGCCAATTGCAACTAGATCAATATAGGGCTAACAATCACCTAGCCCATACCCGCACCGCCATTTGATTGTTGCATTTAGCCCATACCTATATTGCCATTTGATTGTTTCATTTAGCCCATACCTATGCTGCCATTTGTTTGCTGCATTTAGCCCATACCTATACTGCCATTTGTTTGCTGCATTTAGCCCATACCTATATTGCCATTTGATTGTTGCATTTAGCCCATACCTATAATGCCATTTAATTGCTGCAGCTATTCTATATCTGCCCTGCCACTTGATTGCTGCATTTAACCCTCACTAGCTTACCTTGTGACCGTCCATAACTTGTCTAGCCCAGTCTAGGACCATGAGCAAAATGCCAAGGTCCCAGATAATCCAATTTACAAGACTGCCAAGCCTCTACAAACCTAAAACAAACTATATTAGTAGAGGATCCATACATAAAGCTGTTTTTATGTACTGAACTATCTAATAAATGTACACAGAAGCACAATTCCAATAATCCGCTGCTTCTGCACACCCAGCCACATTGCCAATTAAACCACAAAGAGTTAACTTACCCACAGCGAAACATCCTCCTACTTCTAAACCCACAAGTCCCCTACTCCTTTCTGGATCGCTTATCAATGCCAGATTGATGGTGGCTCACGCCACGGATATCTCCGACACCCTAACTAACGAGAACCTGGACTTGCTGGACATAACAAACATGGCTCCACGAGGCTGCGGGCCCTGCCCTCATGCTAGCTCTACCGGATGGTTACCAGTTACTCAGAACTGACAGACCTAATGCCAGAGGTGGTGGTCTAGCTATTATCCACAAAACCAGCCTACCTATCAGACTTGCTACCGCCCCATCATACCAATCCTGTGAGATACTCGCAGCCAAACTTCACCTATCCAACAACCGAACTTCACCTATCCAACAACCGCACCCTCACCATCCATGTGGTCTACAGACCGCTCGGACCACTAGGCTCCTTCGGCGACGACCTAAATTGTATCCTAGCCAACAACACTAAAGACCACGCGCAAATCTTGCTATTGGGAGACTTTAACCTTGGCTTTAAACGACAGTAATGACAAATATGCCCAATCAATAGTTTCTGTACTGACAGACTATGGGCTTATACAAAAAGTTACTACCCCCACACACATCAAAGGAAGGACCTTAAACTGGGTTGCCGACCGGAACTGCAACATCTCCATCACCAATATTACACTGCTACCTTGGACTGATCACTATCTAATCACCTTCACTGCCTCTCTTGACCTTATCCGTCCAAAAACGATAGTTATGGCTCCTCCACTCCCCACTAGAAGCAAAAAGGACATCACTACGGAAAAAGTTATTACCTTATGTTCTCCCTGCTCTCAATAACTTAGCTAATAATACAGACCCCACCCTACTAGTGGAAGTCTTCAATAGCGCCATGACCAAGGCACTAGACACTATTGCTCCTGTCAAGATCTGCAAAGGCAGACAGAAATCTCGCCTTAATGCCTGGTTCACACCCCAATTGAAAGAACTAAGGATGCAAAATAGAAAGCTGCAATAAATCTGGTGCCACACACTTACTAAGGAGAACAAGGTGAAGTTAACACCTCTCTAAACTGTACAAGAAGGAAATAATTAGCACTAAGGAACAAGTTACTTACATGTAACTTTTCTCCAGCATGGGTCTGGCATGTATTCACATGCTCATGAATATTCCCCGTTGTCAGGCCAGGAATCCTCGGTAAAGAAAAAACCAGTATCAGTTTCGTTTCTGATCTGTCTTTCTCAGTAGTAACCAATCACTGGTCTCTGGGTCATACTGCCCACAGCCAATGACCACCCTCTCCCTAAGCCCCACCTCTGGCAGCCATCTTCAGATTTGGTAGTACGCAAAGTGGCAGTATGACCAAGTGAAGAGCCGTAGAGGGGTAGGAGGGAGGGTTCGCATGTGAATCCATGCCAGACCCATGCTGGAGAACAACAGTTACAGGTAAGTAACTTGTTCCTTCTCCAGCATGGGGTCTGGCATGGATTCACATGCTCATGAATATAAGAATACATAGCAGTACACACATGCACAACCAACGGGAGGTGGAAAAAAAGGCTCAACATTAAGCATTACATCAAAACTCAACATTAAGCAGTTCTTACCTCCTCACCAGGCTCACCTTAGGCAAACTGGTTGCGCAGCACTGCCTGGCCGACCCTGGACTCCTCCCTGGAATCCCGGTCGACGCAGTAGAATCTCGTGAAGGTGTGCGTCGACCTCCACGTAGCTGCCCTGCAGATGTCCAGCAGGGGCACACCAGACAAGAATGCCATGGTAGCAGCGATAGCTCTGGTTGAATGGGCTCTCGGACGGCCAGGCAACGGTCGGTTTGCCAACCGATGACAGTGCGTGATACAGCCGGAGAGCCATCTGGAAATGGAAGCCTTCGAGAGAGCCTTCCTTTGGTTCACAGTTCCAAAGTTCACAAAAAGCTGCGATATCTTCCAAAACTCTTCGTGCAGTCCATGTAGAACTTCAGCGCTCTAGCCACATACAGCGAGTGCAAAGTCCTCTCGGCCGGTGACGAAGGCGACGGGAAGAAAACGGGTAACACCAAGGGATAATTGAGGTGGAAGTCTGACGGCACCTTGGGCATAAAAGAAGGGTGCGCCCTGAGCACCACCCTCATGTCGTGAAAAGCCAAGTATGGAGGCTTGCAGGATAGGGCCTGGATTTCTCCCACTCACCGCGCGGAGGTGATGCCCACAAGAAACGCAGTCTTCCACGACAGGAATTTCAACGGTGCCGAATGCAGGGGCTCGAATGGTGCCCCCATGAGCCTGGTCAGCACCACGTTTAGTTCCCACGCCGGGGCAGGGGCCTTCACCGGCGGGAACGATCGGAACAGTCCCTTCATAAATTCCTTCACCAGGCGATGGGACCACAAGGACTCCCGTCCTGTGGTTCTGGTGTATCGGGAGATCGCAGCCAGATCTATCTTGATGGAGGCGTGAGCCAGTCCAGCCTTGGCCAGCGACAGTAGGTACGGCAGCACTTGAGGGGCTGTAATCCGTAGAGGGTTAATCTTCTGTGCACGGCACCAGACAGAGAACCTCTTCCACTTATGTCCGTAGCACTTGAGAGCTGAGGACGCCCTGGCCTTTGCAAGGACCTCTATGCAGTCAGCCGGAATATCGTATCCTCCAAACTCTAGTGCTGCAGGAGCCAGGCCTGCAAGTTCAGCGACTCCGGGTCGTGATGAAGTATGGCACCTCCTTCTCTGGAGAGAAGATCCACGTCCGTCGGCAGCTTGACTGGTGGGGACGCTGACAAGTCCAGAAGGTCCGGGAACCAGATCTGCCTCGGCCACGCCGGTGCGACTAGGATCATCTTGCACCGGGACCTCCTGAGCTGGTTGACGAGTCAGAGCAGCAACGGCAACTGAGGGAACGCATATAGGAACAGGCCGTCCCAGGGGAACGAGAAAGCATCGCCCATGCTCCTCGGCTGGGGAAACCTGCTGGCGAACCTCTGGCACTTGGAGTTTGTCGCCGTCGCGAACAGGTCGATCTGCGGTTTTCCCCATCGTCGGAAGAGTCGATCCACTTGATCCTGACTTAGTTCCCACTCGTGGCATGTGCGCATCTCCCTGCTGAGTGAGTCGGCGATGGTGTTCTTTATCCCTGCCAGATGAAAGGGCACCAGAAACATCCCTTGGGCGATGGCCCAATGCCACAGATCCTGGGCTTCCTTGGAGAGGGCTGGGGATCTGGTTCCTCCCTGCTTCCGGATGTAGAACATCGTGGTGGTGTTGTCGGTGAAGATTCTTACCACCTTGCCCTTGAGGGACGGGAGAAAGGACCTGAGGGCCCAGAACACTGCACGGAGCTCCAGGATGTTGATGTGGAGCGTCTTCTCCTCCGGGAGCCAAAGGCCTCTTGCGTGAAGTTCTCCGGTGTGCGCTCCCCACCCTTTCAGGGAGGCATCTGTCGTCACCGTTATCTGGTGGGATGGGGTCTGAAAGTCTGTGCCCGCCGTCAGATGAGCGTGCGTGCCCCACCGCCGGATCGCTCGTCGGAAGGTCTCGTTGAGCGGGATACTGTCCTCGAAGCTGACCGTCGCTTGGACCCAGCGGAAGTCGAGGAACTCTTGCAGAGGGCACATCCGAAGCTTGCACAGGCGCACTAGATATATGCAGGAGGGCATCATCCCGAGGAGGGACTTGATGGACCTCACCCTGGCCACGTCCGTGGCCAGCAGACGCTGCACCTTGCCCAGGATGGCCTTCGTCCATTCCTCCGACGGCGAGGCCAGACGCGCCATTGTGTCTAGCTTGGCTCCCAGAAACAGTGCGACTTGACCAGGTGGGATTTGGGAAAGTTGATGGAGAATCCCAGGTCCGTGAGCAGCTGGACGGTCTTCGCTGTGGGGTCTACGGCGAGCTCCCTTGTCCTTGCTCGGATGAGCCAGTCGTCCAGGTAGGGGTAGACGTGGATCCCCCTCCAGGCGCAGCCGCGCCGCCACCGGTGCGAGGCACTTGGTGAACACCCTGGGTGCTGACTTCAATCCGAACGGGAGGGCCTTGAACTGGTAGTGCCGTCCTTGGACCACGAACCTGAGGAACTTTCGGTGTCCTTTCAGAATGGGGATGTGGAAGTACGCATCCTCCAAATCCAACGACGACAGGAAATCGCCCTCCTCCAGCTGTCCCAGCACGTGCTGGAGGGTGACCATCCGGAACTTCTGTGCCTTGATGTACTTGTTCAGTCGTCACAGGTCCAGGATGGGTGCCACGCCATCCTCCTGTCTTCTTTTTCACGAGGAAGTACCTCGAGTATATTCCAGAGCCCCGTAGCCTCTTCGGGACGAGCTCGATGGCGCTTTTTTTAAGCATCGCCCTTACCTCCAATAGCAGTTGATGGACATGATTTTCCTTCCTGGGCCACGGGTGGAATGCAGGGGCACTTTTTTAGAAATTCGAGGGCGTGCCCCTGGGCCAGGGCATCCAGCACCCAACGGTTGGTGGAGATGGACCCCCATACGCTGATGAACTTTGCCAGCCGGCCTCGCACCGGGGTGCTTCGCTGGGGGCCCGACACTGCTGTCGGTTCACTCTTGCTTGGAGGACGCCTTGCCGCCTTGGCTTCCCTGGCGACGACGGCGGGGCCCACCCGACTTGCCTCGTCCTCTATAGGCTTTCTGTGACGAGGAGCGGGCCGCTTGGCGGTACGTAGAGGAGCCACCGCCGAATCCCTTGGAGGCACCCTACTTGCCTCCAGTGCTTCCGAAAGGACGGCCTTCGTTGCCGGAGAACGCCTAGGGCCTTAGCTGTCTCCGTGTCCGCCTTGATGGCTTGGAGGGACTCATCCACCGTTTTCCCAAACAGGTTGTTCCCGTCGAACGGCATGTCCAACACCTTGGCTTGTACATCCTGGCGGAAATCCGTCGCCTTGAGCCACCCTCATCGTCTAAGGCAAACGCCGTTGCCTAGCTGGCGGAAACCGGTGTCGGCAATGTCCGTTGCCACCGTAATGGCGTGGTCCGACGCCACTTCGCCTTCTTGCAAGATCTCCAGGGCCTCGGCTCTCTTGTCATCCGGTAGGAAGTCCAACAGGGGGGCGATCTTGTACCATAACTCCCTGTCGTAGCGGGCCACGATCGCGAGGGCCGCCTTAATCGTTGTTGCCGCCAACGAGATAACTCATCGTCCCATTGGGTCCAGCTTCTTTCCTTCGCCGTCAGGCGGGGAAGTTGACGTTGAGGCCGATGCCCCCCCTGCTTTCTTCTTGGCCGCCGCTGAGACGACCGAGTCAGGGGTCGGTTGTGCCCTAAGGCACAAAGGGGCTGCGTCGGGGACCCGGTACTTCTCGCACCGATCCCTCTTGGCAGGCGTCGTAGACGGGTTCTTGAATAGGGTGAGACCCTCGTCCCAGATGTCAGAACTGCCTTCCTCTTGGCCTCGCGCCGTTGGTAAAGGAAACCTTCCTTCTTCTCTTCGGGGCAGAGCTGAAAAAGCTTGGATGCCCTGGCGATCATTGCATGGAAAGATCCGATCTCGTTGGATGGGGAGGCCCGGGCTGGCGATGGGAGCTCCGTCCCGTCGTCACTGCCGTCGTCACCCCGTGTCATCCCCAGGGACGGGGGACGCGGGTAAAGGCTGAGCAGGCCGCGAGGGCTGAAAAGGCAGGGCTGGATGGATCCGTCTTCTCTTGTTCGGGGGGCTTCCCGCCGGGCCTGGCTCTGGCTCCTCCGTCGAGCCTGGTTCCGGATCCTCCGTCGGTGGTAAGGGCAATCTCGTCCTTATCTCTGAACATAAGGACTGTATTGCCAACAAAATGGCCGCTGAGTTATCCTGCGGCTCCGGAAGCGACAGGCGACTAGGACCCTCGCCGGTGCCGCCGTCACCCTCGTCGAGATCCCTCCCGTGGGGACGGGCCTCTGCGACGCCCTCGCCGAGGCCCTCTAATACTTCTACCAGCTCCTCCTCAGATGCTGTGTCCGTGTCCACAATGGCCACCGCCCCCCCTCTTTTTCCGCCGGGGTCTTCACGGGGGTCTTTTCGATGGGTCTGAAAGAGGCTTCCCTCTGCGGAGGCAGGGATATTCTGGGCCCCGAGGTCGCCTCCACTGGTGTAGCCTCCACAGGCTGCGCCAGGGCCGCCGCGACTTCCTCGATAGAGGCCTTGGCCGGGTGAATCAAGGCCTTCACCGCCTTGGGCGTGCTTGAGGCCTTCACTTTGGGGGGAGGGTCACCGCCTCGCTCCCCCTCTGCCAAATCATTCGAGATCGACCGGGGCCTCTCCAGAAGCTTACCCGGGTTTTCTTTTCCCCGAACCAGAGCGTTGGCTCGTGGTTGATGGTGCCGGGGAAGACGTGTCCTGCCTGGCAGCCGAAGAGCCCGACGGTTCGGCGCTCCCGGTGCCCGCAGACTCGCAGTGCTTTGCCTTCTGTTGCGCTCCTGTCGCCGGGGCGCCCTCACAGGACTTAGAAGACTGCTCAGACTTCTTCTTCTCCTCACCTGACAGACTCCTTCCTTCCAGCCACTTGGAGAGACGAAGGTGTCGGTCCCTGATGGTCCGTTCCGACATGTTCCTGAAAAACGCACAGTCCTTCTTTCTGTAGCTGGCATCCAGGGCAAACCCTGAACAGCTTTCCGGGCGTCGAGCTTCCTTTCTCCTGGGCCATGTTCGGGTAGGCCGCAGAAACCTCTGGAATCCTCCAAGAAGCGTAACTCGACTAAATCTTCACCCTTGAGGGGCGTAGAAAAAAATATGACACGGATACCTGTTAGTCGGATGTAGAGACGGTGGCGCTTGAGGCTCTATTTGACCGAAAAATGAGAAATTCTTTTTGAAAAAGCGCGAAAAACACAACAAAAGCTCGAGAGCTAAACACGAGGACTCCCAACACTTGAGCGTGCGGTAAAAATCTGAAGATGGCTGGCAGAGGCGGGGCTTAGGGAGAGGGCAGTCATTGGCTGGGGGCAGTATGACCCAGAGACCAGCGATTGGTTACTACTGAGAAAGACAGATCAGAAACGAAACGGATACCGATTTTTTTCTTTACTGAGGATTCCCGGCCTGACAACGGGGAATATTCATGAGCATGTGAATCCATGCCAGATCCCATGCTGGAGAAAAAGAACACATTTAACAGCAGACAGGCTAAATCGGATACCAATGAACTATTTTCCATCTTTCGTGAAATGGAATCACCAATACCACAGGTTGATAACACTTCCAAGGACAAACCTTGGTGTACTGATATACAAAATGCTCTATCAAATAAAATCGCCACCCTCCAAATCAAAATAGCCAAAAAGAAAGCTTCTCTGCTTTTACCTGCAGAGCCCCTACTTCAACACCAACCTCAGCCAATCACAAATGACAGTACCACCCCTCTCTTTAGCTTCAAGAAGATCACTGTCATTGAAACAGAAAAAAAAATCATACTCTCACTTAAACCCTCTAATTGCAAAGGAGATAACTGCTCAGCTCAAATAATAAAGGATGTAGCAGAGACCTAGCCCCCTTCATCTCGAAACGTGTCAACGCCTCCTTCAAAACAAATCTAGTACCCAATAACCGCAAACAATCCTGGGTGTTCCCACTGCTCAAAAACAAACTCTAAACCCCTCTATTCCGACTAATTACAGACCTATCACCACAGTCCCATTCTTACTTAAAATAATCGACAGAGTAGCTTACTTACAAATACAGGACTACTTAGAAGCTAACAACCTATTAGGCTCACGACAGTCTGGCTTCCGCCCCCTCCATGGCACTGAAATAGCCTTGATCGACCTCAAGACCCAAATTGATGAGTTGAAGGACAATGGGAAATCGGCTATGCTACTCCTCCTTGACCTATCGGCAGCCTTTCACCTAGTGGATCATGCAGTCTTATGCGGCCACCTTAGGTCAGCTGCTCATTTCTCAAGTGATGCCATAACCTGGGTTCAATCCTTCCTAGCAACCCGTACAATGAGAGTCTTCTCCCCTTTAGCAGCCGCTGATCCTATACAAGTCTCCTGTGGCGTACCTCAGGGATCATGTGCATCTCCCACCATGTATAACATCTTTACTAAGCTTTTGTTGGACAGATTGGGTGTCACCTACACTAACTACGCAGATGACAGCCAGATCCTGATTCCCCTTTCGGGCAACTTCCTGGAGGATTCAATCTTGGCAAATAAGATATACCTCCTCATTCAGGCATGGATGGCATCCCATGGACTATGCTGGAGCTACTGATCCTAGATTCAGAGACGGCCATAAAAAAACTTAACCCTAGCTATGCCTCATTTAATATCGATAACCATGTCATCAAAGTGATGCCGGCAGTTAAAACCCTTGGCTTCTACCTTGACTCTGCACTTAACCTCAAGAAGCAAGTCAACTCACTAGCATCATCGACAGCACACACCTGTAAATTGATCCAAGCCTGCAGACCATTTCTGTCTGAAACCAGCCTCATCACCCTAGCCAATGCTCTCATATTATCTAGACTGGATTACTGCAACACTCTATATGCGGGATCCAATAAATATATTATTGACAAAATGCAAAGACTAAATATTTCGAACAAAGATCACATCTCTGAGATATCCACTGGCTCAAGATCAAGGACAGGATCCTCCTCAAAACACTCCCTCACATCCAAATGCCTTAACATAGCACAACCCTATCTCATAGAAAAAATAAACAAGAGAATTTTTGACCGACCCATGAGATCTGCTAACGCCTACACCCTAGAGGTCCCCAGATATAAATGGACCACAGCTGGTAGCTCTAGTTTCCCGGTCATAGCTGCTCAATCTTGGAATGGACTCCCTGTAGATATTAGAACAGACCAACCCTACCCCAGATTTAGACGAAAAGTCCTCTCCTGGTTATGGACTAACGATGCTTAATCTTGCCGACCTCTCCACCTCCTATTGATCCCCCACTGTACCCACACCTTGACTTGCTAACTCTATTCTATGACTGCTACACATGTTCTATTGCACCAGTACTCTAGTGTATTTTTTGGTATCACTGCAAAATATGTAGCAGTAACCACTAGGTTTACCATTCTATGTATGTACATATCTACCCTGCAACTAAGCTATTAAGTATCCTTGTAATGCTTGCGCCCAACTACCTGAGGGTTTGGCTGTGCTATATCAAATAAACAAACAAGTATATACAAACACCAGTAGGTTCACTTAATAAACAGCTAACTACTTAATGAAGCAAAACTATTAAAGGAATAGTGTGCTCAGAAATATTATTGTCGGTTCGGGCATGTGTTATTAAGCATACGTTGATCTATCGTACAAACATTTCCTATGCTCCTTACTGTAGTTTTTCACTTTTGAACACATGTGAAATCAGGCAGCATGGGGCGGTCATTTTGTGATATTCTTATCCGTTGCCGCATCGCCCAAGCAGGACTGCCCTGGCGGCACTAAATCATATCTCCCGCCCCTGAGACTGACATCACTAGACGGGTACCGCCCATTTCACAAAGCCAAAGCACATTTAGTGTCAACGTTCTCTGCGCTTCAGCTAATGACGGGTCGCCATGGAAACGGCAGTACGCCCCTTTCCTCAATAAGTATAAACAGACCGCTCCACAACAGACATCAGATTTTCTTTTCCATTACTCTCACCGTCTTTCTTTGAGTATTCTGTGCCTCGTTTCTGTGCTCTGGTCAGCGGTCAGCTACCTTCGTTTCTTGTAGCCCGTGCGAACAGATACCTGTACCATTACTATAAATTATTTTTGTGTCCCCCACAATGGCAACAATACAGCCCTACCAGTACGAGCAAGAGTATTCCGAGGCGAAATTACTCGAAAGAGAAAGATGCGGAAACGATGGGGCTTTGGCCGACAGTTGGGAGGACGATTCAACAGATTAAGAGTCTGAGCCTAGTCGCATGGACAGCGTTTCCACCTGGTGCACCTGCAATCGGTGCACGCTAATGCCATGCGAGGAGAACTGCTGCTGCCGAGAAAACTATGGATGCTTGTCCTACATATCTCAAGGCGAGACACCACCACTATACATTACTGAGCTGCCAGACCTCAGGGCAGCCTGCCTCACAGCCCGTGTTGAGGATTATGATGGTGCTTATGCACGAACTACGGGCAAGAGTTTGCCCTCGATATCCAAGTAACGAGTAAGTACACTCTGGTTGTGATGTCAATTATGCCACTACTATTTCATGGTCGTCTCCTATATTGACTTAACTTCAATATATCAATGTCAAACCAATTTTGTCTTGCAATTCTCTAGTAATAGGCATATAATTGTTGTTCAATATTGTACAGTGTCTAGGTAGCATTTGTACTGGCAACAATGCCATTGGATACAAGAATTGTCATTGGCAACTAAGGTTTAATACACTTATCTTGGTAATTTAAAAACAGTTTGTATCTTTCTCTTTCACAGGTGGTACGGGCTGGTGGCCTATCGTTCGTACACATGGTGGCTTCATGGGAGGCTTGGACACGAGTAATACCCGCCTTCGTCGTTGGTGCCATTAGAGATACATTCCCCAGTGACAGCGGTCAATACAGAGGATTTTCCCTCACTGTGCTGCAACCTGAACTTTACAATGTGTCATTTGTGTCATAAAATTAAGGAACAAAATAAAGCACAACAGAACTTTTATCAATGGTTGTTTCCATGTTTCAGTGAATCAAGTGTCTCTCCATTCAACAGTGTTCCGGGCCTTGCCTGCACGCCTCAGGCCCATCCATCCACCCTCCATTATCAAAGGCAGTTAGCACCAGTGGATGTGCGCTGCCAATGAGGGCTGGCAGGGGCGATAACGGCCAAGGTGCCAAACACCATGTACACTTCAAAGTTATCTTATGCCCAGGGGCCATTGTACACACGCCCTCCACAGACCCCGTGTCTCCAGGCAGGATCCCCTGAAGCAGGCTGCGCCCCTACAATCCACATAAGACTACAACATATACACGTCATTCATTCACATACACACCCTCTTTTCTAATTCTTTATAAACCACTTGATATTTATCATGAGAACATCTTTGAGCACTGCAAATCAACTCGTGAACGTGCTACCTGAGAAACTCGGTGACCTCTGCGAGTCAGCTCGCCGTCATGCTACCCCTGTGAACATCTCCCTTTTCTCCTGCCACTAACTACCCTTCTTGCTGAATCTAACTGTTTGTTGGTGAAGGTAAGGGCATGTCACCTAATCATCTCTCTTTGATCTCTAAATTTCGATATATTTCAAACGAACGTAACCAGTAGAGTTAGGTTCATTCGTCTCATTGCCATTGACTTGAATTTAATTTGTTATGTTATCTATTTAACAATTGTATCCTTCGGGGACCGTGTCTAATATAAACATGTTTCTTTTTGATGCACGATAGTACATTCAAGGAAAGAGTAACATGTTTTGATTTTCGTCACATCAATGAATTGTTTATGAAAGTGATCCTATAATACATCCAGCCACGCTACACTGGTTTTGCGGTGGTGACCAAAATATACTTTGCTCAGAAGAATGTATGGTATAATTCCTTCTTTCTCGTGTTTTAATGCAAAGTAATTTTCGATAATGTTGACTTATTTTTGCAGAATTTGCAACAATGGCTGCATGTGCGATTTTCTGTTGCCCTAAGACCCATGAGAAATCTGAAGGCACTACAATGCATGTATTCCCAAAGATTATAGATCGAATAGGAGAATGGGTCAGATATTGCGGATATGCGCCGGCAGAGCTTGAAAGTAGAGTCAAAGTCTTGCAGGACAAGAGGGGTGATCGATTCCGCATCTGCAGCCTGCATTTTACCCCGAATATGTACGACCCATCCATGTACACAAAGAAGAATAAACTCATAACGACTCGAAAATTACTCCCAAATGCAATTCCGACTCTATTTGTTCAGATGCCGCCTCGGGAGAGTCACAGTTCGGGATTTAGCTGTAGAACCTGGGGTAGCGAACAGGTAATTAAATGGACTGATTGGTGATTTAGGTGTAAATGTTCCTTATAATACTTTTCATACTTACAAGCTTGTATTGCTTTTTAAATAAAGACCTAAGTTACCAGTGTGCACGCAGTGCACTCCAGTCTACAGACAACCTCTTACCAGGGATCCAGAGCCGTGAGGAGGCTGCTGCCGGTGCCCGTACTTCCTGGAGGAGGCGGGGCCCGCACGAGACACGTGACGCAGCACGTGACTTTTGGAACGGCATTAAGCTCCGGCCCATCCGCCCGAGGGGCGAATTCTAAGTTACCAGTGTGCACGCAGTGCACTCCAGTCTACAGACAACCTCTTACCAGGGATCCAGAGCCGTGAGGAGGCTGCTGCCGGTGCCCGTACTTCCTGGAGGAGGCGGGGCCCGCACGAGACACGTGACGCAGCACGTGACTTTTGGAACGGCATTAAGCTCCGGCCCATCCGCCCGAGGGGCGAATTCTAAGTTACCAGTGTGCACGCAGTGCACTCCAGTCTACAGACAACCTCTTACCAGGGATCCAGAGCCGTGAGGAGGCTGCTGCCGGTGCCCGTACTTCCTGGAGGAGGCGGGGCCCGCACGAGACACGTGACGCAGCACGTGACTTTTGGAACGGCATTAAGCTCCGGCCCATCCACCCTCGCGGCGCTAAGCCCGACAGGAGACAAGCCTGTCTGCTGTTAGGCAGCTGTTTGGCGGAGCTGTGTGGCCGAGGGGCGAGCTAATCCACCACTGCTCGCTGCAGACGAGGAGTCAAAGCCGAATGGAACCTGAGGTACGCCCCCAAGAAACTAATCTGGATCCGAAGGCCTTGAGAAAGGACATATCATTTCGAAAAGACAGGCTTCAGGGGAAAACTCCCAAACACGGACGTGGAGAGGAGAGTAGCCCCGGTAGGAAAAGGAGCAAGTCATACTCGTCAGGATCAACTCAGAGAACGCCAACAATACCATTGATTCTGCAGCTCCTAGCTCCCAAGGGTCAGGGGAAAGCCACTGCCACATCCGATAATGGCCCGGTGGAGATCTTGGGTCAAGATAAGCAAGCTACACCTCTAGCAAAACAGGATCACATTGATGAACCATCGGTGTCCCAGTTGGTTCCCGTTCCTGGATGTATTCTAGTATCGGAGAACCAAGGGGACAACCAACTAGAGGAACAACACCCGAGAGAAAGGGAATACCTAGAGGAGCCAGACAAATCGCCCCCACATATCCCCCACCAGGGGACAGGAGCAAGCATCATGGTAAGGTCGCCCCAAACAGAGAACGAGAAGCTGCAGAGCTTAATGGGAGTAGGTCCGGAAGGGGGAATTTGGAGAGAGAGGGAAGAACAATCCGTAAAGGGAAACAGAGACAACAAATGCCCCACCTCACAGGCCCTCTCACAGGGTCTAGTCTCCATGTTTGAAACATGGAAAAGCGCCGCGTCCAACTGTACCATACCAAACGGAGGCACACGTGGAGGGAAAGTAAACATGGAATCAGTAGAAATAAATGAAATAATGACTATCAGCGAGCAAAGCGAAACTTCCCCACAACGCTCGACATCTGAAGCCAGCAGGAGCCGCAAGGGAGAAGAGGACAAGTTGGGATCCCGGAGTACACCAAATATGGACCATCAGGACCAGCAACCCAATCGATCAAAAATTAAGGTAATGCTACATGAGATATGTGATGATGGGAAGACCTTTCCCCAAGATGAGAGCCTTATCCGACCCAAATCCGCAAGTAGGGTTAGGGTCATCGAAGACAGAGACGCTGACATAGATTTTGGGAGTGAGTCAGAAGCAGAAGGAGAGGTTACCGAGCCGGAAAATCAAATGGAGGGAGATCTCGACGATTCCAACAAAGAAACCGACGGTGAACAACTGAAAACGGGAGCAGGAGGCACAAAGAAAAAGAGAATTAAAACTACGTCTCGGGTCACAATGAGCCAACAAGAAGCAAAGAAGAGAGTAACCATGAGACCTAGAAATCCAACGGGATTGGGGGAACATAAACTCACCAATGGCCACAAAGGAGGCCATACATTAAAAAGGCGGCCCATCCCATTGACATCCTGCCCGCTAAGAGCCTTCTTCACTGGTCATAAAAAAAGAAAACAAAGCGTCGATACAGAAATATCAGATGCAGAGATGCTGGAACTAGTCACCGACCCAAAACCAAGTCAAAAACATAGGAGAACGGAGCTGGGGCTAGAACCTGAAGAGACGGCAATCCCTACAGATGGGAACTCCCTAGAAACACACAATGAGCCCATAAGCAATCCAGGAGAAAAATATAAACAAGCAAAAGAAGATGCAAGCTTGAAAGGCAGACAAATGGACCTAAGTGATCTCCGTTTGGAGAATTTGGAAAATCCGCAAACAGAAAGCCCACCTAAACAAGGACAATCACCTAGTGAGGAGATTGTGATAATGGTAGATGACAAAGAGGAAAAACAACAGACAGCAGGGCGAAAGAGCCCGGCGAGTCAAACCTCCCTATCAACAAAAAGTAATGCGAACTCCTGGGCCTGGACCAAACCCCATCTTAACAATGGACAACAACAATCTACACCGAAACTGAAAGTGGCGCATCCCACTCTAAACACAGTCAATAAGGGGATGGACAGTGGTTCGCCCAGAATGGGTAGAAACACTGATAGAGCCCAAGGAGAGATAGAGAAAAGTGTCAATTTTGAGGCGGTAGCCCAACTGAGAAGATCAGAGAGAATTCCTACTTCACCAAAAAAGAGAAGACTTAGTGAGATTGCAGCTGCACTACAAAACGAATCCCCCAAGAAAAAACCAGACATGATTGCTATCATGTCAGCAATGACGGTTGTGCTAGCACCGTTTTGCAAATTATATGAGGCAATTAAGGAGAATGTTCAGGATAATTCGGCTATCCTAGCAAACACCATGGATAAGCTGACCAAGTTAGAAGCAAGCCTCCTGGCAACTGAGGAAAAAAAATACATTCTACAGAACCAGTGGACAACGAAAATAGATATAATTGGAAAAAAAGTGGAATCCATCTCTAGCCAATTGGGAAAACCATCCCAGAGGCCTGCCGGACCGGGAATTCTGCAGGACCAACCAACCCAGAAATCGCTCTGGGAAAAAAAAATTGAGATCCTGGAAGCAAAGATCGAACAGATGGAGAATTGGAACAAAGAGGTGCAAAAAACAGCAATAAGGGAAGAGGTGGCTTTAAAACCACAGAGAAAAGAAAACATCGTCCTGGTCTTGAACCAAGGGAATAAGGAGGACCCACAATGGTCCAAGTTGCCTATTCCTATGAAATCAGCGAGGAAACACCCTGAAAGCAATGCCGATACAAAGAATTCTGCAAAGAGGGTATCGGTTTTACCCGTGAGTATGGAGGAAGAGGAGGATCTTGAGCATAATAATGAACCCCACAATGGTACGCAGGTTAATTCTCCAAAAACACTAGAGGAGTTCCTAGTTTGTAAAGACCTAATGAATATATCTACCTATTCAGAAAAGGAGGTTGCAGAGTCCCCGGAAAAAAGTTTGGGAGACCGAGCCAAAAGGGTCGAAATAGGAAGTGAGGAACCCGGGCTTGTAAGATCTAACAGAAAAAAAGAAGGGCATATCAAACCCGAGGATAACAAAAAAATGATAAATGCGGGGTCTTCACAAGGAGCTGACAAGGCTCCCAAGCAGAGAGCCACAGCCAGAGAGATGCAGCCTACCACCCCAGGGGCTAAAGACAAGAAGGATGGGGAAAAAAGCCCACCTAAAGATGGCCGAAACGAAGACGATCGAAAACAAGGAAGAGAAGGTAGAAAAGACATAAGAGTATACAAACTGGAACAATTAGGGTCCGGCAAAAATTCAGTAATTCTGAATAGACCAACAGTTCTGCAAATTACAAAAAAGGTGAAGACCCTGAAGCATATCACAACAAGAGACTTGGTGCTTGTGGAACCGTACCATAGGGAGGATAAGGCAAAAGCGTACCTCCACCTAAAAGAAGCGGCAATCAAATACATGGATGATAAGGTGTATGAAGAACTGGCACAGATGGGCTTTCATTTAACGGAATTAAAGATAAGGAGACCTAACCAAGAGAGGGTAGATGCGAAAGCGGAGACCAATAAACCTCGCCACCATTATATATCAAGAACTGAAGAACTCTACCGAGACCAGCGTTACCCCAAGTTACACCTAAAGCAAAGGCCCTACCAAGACAGGGAATCAAAGTTCTCCGCTAACATGGGGGAGACTGACAGTAGAAGGGCACCCCGTTACCCCAGTACCAAAGAAAAACAGGAACAGACCGGGCAGAGGGAAAGACGATATGGAGACAGAAAGAATTTAAGAGAAGAATTCGGCAAGCATGAGCGAGAACATAGAGAGGACAGGAGAATGAACCCGACATCTCCACGAGATAAAATGGACCAACAAAAACAACAAGTAATGGGTCCATGGAAATGGATAACATCAACGTGGAATAAAAACAAATTGAAATAGCAACGAGGGGGGGTAGTTTGCAGCAACGACATCGGCAAGGAGGGACAAAGCGAACACCCCAGTAATGAAACGATCTCCTTGGGATCTTGGAATACTAGAGGCCACATACATCTCACTATTCAAGGCGACGTCGACCTAAGCCAATTTGACATCATCTGCCTCCAGGAAACCTGGCTGAGGAAAGAACCATCTTTAGATGGATTCTCGGTAATGATTGCCCCAGCTGTTAAAGGCCTGTGGGGTAGACCGTCATCGGGGCTCCTTACGGCCATTAAATCTGGCACCGGCTTAACAGATCCTACAATATGGAAACAATCCTATGAGACGTTGATAATCCTGATCTCTAAAAGCGATAAGAAGGGAAAATCTCGTAAACCCACTGAAATGAGGATGGCAATTTTAAATTGCTATTGGAATCCCCAGTGGTCGTCAATCAAAGCCTTCTGCGATAAGATGAGTGGGCTAATTGATCAACTCTACGCAGAATTCGAAAATATCGAACTTATTATTTGCGGGGATTTCAATGCCAAGATTCGCGAACCACAGAAGGACCCCGAGGATTCCTCCATTCTGGAGAGATTTGAGGACCCCGCAACCAAAAGAGGGAAGGCATGGAAGAAAATCTTATCCTCACGTAATATCCAAAATGCTGCAGCCCTTTTTCCGAACCAAATCAACATACCGACGTGGGAGCGAAAGAACTCAAAAGCAACCCTGGATTATATCTTTTTATCAAATGGGCTTATAGACGAATTGGTAAGCTACAATGTGCTACAAACCATCAACAGTGATCACAATCTCTTGAAATGTGAGTGGCAGACGCCCAGGTCTATGCCTATCGGGTATGAGTGGCAGATGGAAGTCAACCTCCAACAGACCCGACTCCGCCTGAAGGAGCAAGACATTGAGAAAATCAAAATAGGCTGGGAACTGATAGGCGAGGAGGAATCGTTGAGGAGCCCAAACCTACGCCCCAACTATTTGCCCCTACTACTGGCCTTTCAAGTAAAGGGAATGAACAACAAAAAGAAAAAAATCTGCACGTCTCATACATACGACAAGGAATTGGTGAGCAGAAGAAAACTGGTTCGCCGAGCACGAAGACTAGCAAAAAAAACCAGTATGAAGGAAGATTGGGAGATCTGGAGCAGGGAGCAAAAAAAATATAAAAACTGGCTCAGACAACATAAAGCGCTCCAATATCAAAGAGACGCAGAGGAGATGCTAGTAAAACTATCCGCGAAAAAACAAAGCGAATTTTGGGCACTTATAAAAGACGACAAGTGCAGGCACACAGCCAAGATGCTAAATGCAGTAGCTGAAGAAAGATGGATCGACTACTTCACGACTGAATTCGATGAAGTGCCAGGAAGTAAGAAAGTAATGACTCCCACCCAGGAAATCCCGTGGGTTGATCTATCTGAGACCCAACACATTGAAATCGCTATACGTAAGTTGAAAACCTCTAGAGCCCCAGGCCCGGATGGGCTAACCAATGCAGACTTAAAAGCAGCTCCAGCGGAATGGGCCGAGTGGATTGGAAAGATATTCGCACTGTGCGCCAGAACAAAGATGATACCAGATTCCTGGATAAAGGCAGTCATAGTCCCTATCTATAAGAAGGGCCCTAGACAAGACCCATCAAGCTATAGGCCTATAGCTTTGCTGGACATTTTGGGCAAATTATTTGCCACTCGCCTCTTGGAACATTTTCGAGTCTGGGAGAAAATCAGTCCGGCACGAGATCAACTTCAAACCGGATTTCAAAAAAAGGGTTCGACAACAATCAACCTCATGGTGCTGAATATCCTGAAAGCAAGAGTCAAAGAAGGAGCCCCGAAGATATTTTTGGCTTTCATCGATCTCTCCAAAGCCTTTGATATGATCGACCGTAATACCCTGTGGACAAAGTTACAAGGGTGGCAATGTCCGGGATCAATCTTGGAACCAATAATGGCTCTCCATAAGGACACCACTATGAGAGTAAAACTAAACCACCAAGGAGCACTGTCAGGAGAAATCCAGGTGAAAAGAGGAGTTAAGCAAGGATGTCCGCTGGCTCCAGCCTTGTTTATAGCCTTTTTAGGCGATTACAAAGATACGGAAGCGAAAATGCGAGTCTTTCCCCCCAAGATCGGGAAAATGGAAATTCCACGTCTACTATATGCTGACGATGTCATCCTGGTCGACCAGACCAAAGTGGGCCTTCAAAGGAAATTACGTAATCTCGAAACTTACATCGAGAAAAACCACCTGGCGATCAACAAGACCAAAACGAAAATTATGGTGATGGAGAAAACAACCAGTAAACGATCTGCCAACATAAACTTTTACCTGGACAACACAAAAATCGAAATTGTCAACTCTTTCAAATACTTAGGGGTTGTGTTGGACAATTCCAAAATGGAAAAAAGCCTCTTAAACCAGATATGGGAGAAAGCAAAATGTCTTACAGCCCAAACCAGAGCTATTGATCGTAAATTTGGTAAATTCTCTTTGCTACCAGCGATCACTTTTTATAAAGCCAAAGTGGTGCCGGCACTAATATATGGAACGGAGTCCTCCCTTTACCTCCCTCGCAATACTTGGCCCAGGCTGGAAGGGCTTATATGGAAGGCAGTTTTGGGCCTTCCCAAATCTGCCTCCATGCCAGCCATTAGGAGAGAATTAGGTCTACACTCCCTCGCCTCAATGGTAGACAAAAGCGCTCTCCGCTTATATAGAAACATCATCCTGGACGAGGCTTTACCTATCATGGCAGCAATGGTTGAGGAAATTGAATCAGGGAAGTGCATGGCCTTGAATCAATGGGTAAAAAGGAGAAAGGAAGATCTGACAAAGATCGAATGCTCGGAGATAGAGCTAAAAGAAAATCCAGACAGAATCAAAAAGAAGGTGGAGGATCTGGACTGGATAACAACTATCGAAAAAGCAACGGGTAACAAATTACTAGCCCACCTCCCCCCTACTTTCAATAAAGCTAAAGTCCCACTCCAGTACTGCAGGAAGTTCCCGGAAAAAAGGCTCAGGATCACGATCATGAGGGCAAGACTTAACCTCCTACCCACTAGGGAGATTATAACCATCAGAGGAGGTGGAAATGAGAAAAAGTGCAGATTATGCAAGAAAAATGAGGCGATGGAATCCTTGAAACATCTGGTGATGGAATGCACTAGCATGGAAACACAGAGAAACCAGTATCTCCCCTCGTTAGAGGACAATTTATGGATCTTCGATACGAATGAGCTGTGGAATAGATTAATCTCCGGTGAAAATAACAAGTGGTCACAAGCCCTAGCAAAACTAATTGAAATGGCGTTTGACCAGATTAGACAATCCGAGAGTAATAAAGGGCAAATCAATCAACCCATTTGTTTAGTCACAGGAGACCTGGGGGAGGCTCTGTAGAAACTAATAGAACCCGGAGACACGAATTTTACAGTGCGAAGGAGGAAAGCCTGCCTTATTTTTGACAAAACTCAGTTTTTACCGAGTAATAGTTCAAAAAAAAAAAAAAAAAAAAAAAATAAAGACCATTTTGCTAAACATATGAACATCTGTCTCTAGTTTTAGAAGCCTCATGGAAAATTGATTTAAGCGAACAGATAACTATGCTATAGTGTCCTTTGAAATAAGCATAATTTTATTGTACTCCGTCTCCTTACATACCAATTTTTAAGATTAGCATTTCTAAATCAACTAATATTTTCCCTTTATAACTCCATGACTATGCACTGAATTTGAAGAAGCAAGATTCAGTGTTAGGCAGAAACCTGTGCAGTTCCCTTAGGGACCACTGCAAAAGATTTAAGACTACAGGTGTTTGGCAGTAAACCCACTTGGTAGCAGTCTGTACCACACAGATTCACTTGGTAGCTGTGGCTGAGCAGTCAGACTTCCCTCAAGAAGAGTTAGGCAGTATGCAGAGTATACACAATAGGTACAGAGACACAGTAGCACAAGCAAACACTGACCACAGCTTTGGTGTAAAAGTATATAATTATTTATTTAAAGACACACTTGTAAATTACACTAGCAAAAAGAGGTAAGTAAATTCAGCACACAGTCACTATCATATATATACAACCCTATTCACTTATTAGACAAGTCTTAGTGAGAAACACCACTTATTTTCAGACCGAGGTGAGCGCTTAACATAAGATGGCACTCTAATAAGTTGTAAAGAAAGGGAGGGAAAAAGGCAGAGTTAAGGAAGCACACAAGTTTCAATACTTTTAAAAGAACCACAGTAAGGCAGGATAGGCAGAGTTCTACTGGAGAGCAAGGAAGTCAATTGCAAGACCCACTCTTGGAGAGAGCAAGCAGAAGGGGTCCAGGTTCACCCAGTAGTGTTATGCCAAAAGAGTCTTGTAGATGGCTTGCACAAAAAGGATGAAATTCAAGTCAGGAAAAGTTAGCTAGGTTGTCCCAGGCTAGCCCAGGTTAGAAAGTCGAGGCTTTACTGTCACCCTGAACGATCTGTCGCAAGGGAAGCCAGGCGGGACACAGTACCTTAAGTGTGAAGGAAGCTCCAGCAGGGGCAGTTGTTCCTGGCAGCAGGTGCAAGTCGGTGTTTCGTCCAGAGGAAGAAGAGGTCTCGCCGTGGAGGAAAGATGAAGGTTGTTGCCCGGCCAGGGAAGAAACCAGCCGCGGAGTCCTCCGGTTAAAAGGTACTACCCTTCTCTTCGCGGTAGTGGTAAACCGTGGTATTCCGGTTGCCGGGGTGCTTGGCACAGGCAAGGCGGCCACAAGATGCTCCAGGAAGGTGATAAGAAAGCAAAACTGGTTATCCCCACCAGTCAAAGGAAGAAGACTCTCCGGACTGGAGATCTCCTGTGTCGTCAGGAAAAGTGGTGAGACGGTTCAGCAGGGCTCCACCGGTGGTGTCGTCGTTGCAGGTCGGCTCAGCTTCTCCCTCCTCGGATTCTTAGGTCCTGTGGCGACTTCTGAAGTTCCAGTCCCCAAAGCCCTGCTTTTATGCAGCACACCCTCACTCACTCAGCCTAGCTGTCAATCAAACATGCTAAATGGTGAGCCGGCCGGCTCACCACTTGGGCCAATCACACAAGAGTGCGACTTGAGTTACCAAGGTAACTCAGTCCAGGGTGCCTAAACCCCCCCCCCACACCCCCTGTGGTACCCAGACAGAGTGGCACCACTTTTGGAGGCTTCTGTGGAGAAGCCCGCCAAAAAGTGGAACAAAGGGCTCGACTTGGGTTGGAGTCACAGAAGAGAACACAAACGCCATTTTAGAATCGAGTTCTGGCAAAAAATACCAACCGGCGAATATTAAATAAATAAACCGGCTGTATGATCGAGGCTATAAGAATTAAATAATTAAAGTTGGTAGCCTCGAACAATGGGAAAATCCCATAGAGATATATTCGCGGTCGAATATAAAAAGTAGTATCCACTGCCACCAGCCAAAACTCGATCAGGGGGGACGGAGACATGCCCCCTCGAACACCAGACCCTGAGGCAATCGAATTGCCCCGACCAGTACGTCCACAATATGATGTTTTGTACTGGTTTCTGTTCATAATTTGGGACTAGCAAAGCCAATGGTGACTTTACATGCTCTGGGAGACAGTAGTCAGTCCCAGGGTATGGCGTCTATGTTGGGGGGTCGCTACGACACCCCTGGGTTACGGCACGGAGGATGCTGTGTAACCCACATCAAAAAAACACATGAGACCCTATGGAGTAAAAGACCCCATAGCCCATAAAACACATGGAAAGTTAAAGGAACACCTCAAATCATGTCTAAGAGTGGGTGCAAAAGAATCTCACTCTTAGCAGGAGAGAAAAAAATAAACCCCAAAAATCCAGCAAAGCTGCTGGGGACTCAATAGGTTTGGGAAATTAGCCTTACAGAGAATTCTCCCTAACACTCCTTAAACCGCAAGCAGGGTCCGACCTTCCTGGCTATCCGGCCTACTGTAGCTCTGTACAGCGAATTCGACCAGAGGAGGGGTCCTGGCTTGCAGTTTGGGTGAACTGGTTGGTCCCACCAGCTCAAGGGAAGAAGTTTCCTGGAGGATCTTCTCGGTCGTCGGATTCTGAAGATTCGGACCTGCAGCAGGGCTTCACCGGGCGGTTCGGTCGTTGTAGGGGTCCTCTTCCATCAGCTCCTCGTTGGTTCTTTCGTTCCAGTGACAACTATGCCTTTCCAGTCCCAGAGACGTGCTTTTTATGCAGTTTTCCCCCATTAATACAGCCTGGCTCTCAATCACACAACAGTGTGGCTGTCCTGGCAAGGACAGTCCTCTCAGCCAATCAAACAGGAGTGCGACTTGGGTTACCAAGGGAACCCATGGCAGGGGTCAGAAGATCACTCCCTCACATCCTGCCTACCTACACTTTCAGGCGCCTTAAGGAGGGCTTCTGTGCAGAAGCACATGAAAAGATGTCGAACAAAGGAATCATCCCCGGTTTGGCGTACAGAGAAAAACACGAGAAAGACTTTAACAAAAAGAAATGGCGAATAAACCCAGCCGGAGCCGAAATAAAATGTATTTGGTCAAGCAGGTTTATGTTACGCTCACCTGTCTCCCACAGGGGCGTCGGTCGGACCCGGACAACTGCGGTCTGCACCCACGTGATGCGTAGTGCAGCGATGACTGACTGGATCCCCCCTCCTAATCTTGTCTGCTTAACCCATAGAAATATTCTCCTGCAAGTGGAGGGATGGATTTAGCCACTTGTGGATTCAAGTGATGGCACCCCCACAGTCCTCCCCAACTAATCATCTCCGAAATGCCCTCACAGCAATCTCACCTTATATTCTTGAAAGATGAGCTCTCCATCCTGCGTGGATTTGCAGGGGCGCGTCGATTCCAGTTACTTCACTGGTTTGAAGGCTCGGGAGAGTTCCGGAGAGTATTAACTCTCAGGTTCCTGGTGAGGACCAGTAAGTATTAAGTTCATAGAGTTCAATATGTCCGATGTTCACTCTTGTTCCCCCCTTCCTTTCTTGTCTTGCAGCTGGCTCGTGAAAAGATGCTCTTGTGGTAGCTGGTGGCGCTCAGGTAAGAGTCTGTATTACCCGGCGCTGTCCGGTAAATGTTGCACAAGGAAAACGTGTTGTTTTGTCTCGCTTTACAGATGCGGCACGTGAAAATATGGAGTCACAAAAGGATGCCTCCGGTGGTAAATCAGGTAAGTCTATGGTGGTAAGAATTATATTTGTTGGTTCCCTCGGCTCACCTTGTGGTTTTCTTTTGTCTCCTAGGTGCCGAAGTTCGGCGAAGAAATGATGGAGGCAGCGCCGACCCAAAGGATGCTGTGAAGACTGGCGAGTATGGCGCTGCAGCTGGAGGTGCGGCGCGTGCCGAAATTATGTTCTATACAGGTCCGGAGACAAGATGGATCCAGAATCAGGTGTGGAATAGAAATAAGTTTGTTTTCTAACCTTGTCCCTTTCTTTCCTCTTTGTTTTAGGAGCTCCGGATTCGAGGCGGGCCTGGCAGAAGACTGGATGCAGGCTGCAGGCACGGTGAGTGTTACGCTGCTGGATGCAGAATAACGCGAAGCGTGTGTTGCTGGTCGGGTGTGGTTTAAATAGCCTCAAAGGTAGTCCCAGGTAAGAAGTCCCTAGAACCACACCCGAGTAAAAAATAGTCCCTGTAGAAAAATAGTCCCTTTCAGGCTTCATGTTGGATTGGAGTCATTTGCAGCATGGTCTGCCCGAGGTAAGTAATGACTATGAGCCTGGCGCCTTAGGCGCCAGGACTGAACCCAGATAGCCCCTATCTGCTGAGGTTTTACTAAATGTCTAGATGCCTGCTCCCGGGGCTGATGGACTTGGTCCGGATGCCTGGGGGTAGGCAGCATGACAGTTTATGTTCGAGGCTAATATAATAGCCTGAAACAATATCATGGTTATATAAGATCACCGCGGTAGAAAAGTTAGGGTAGTTACCACTGCCACCAGCCAAGTCTTGATGTAAAGGGAGCGAAACAATGCTCGAAGAGACACAGACAAAAAGGGATAAGAATTAACCCCTTCCAATACTCCATGTAAAATGGGGTGTACTGGGTCTGTGGTTTAAAGTGACTAAAATAAAGTTAATGGCAACTTTACCTTTTCTGGGGGACAGTAGTCAGCCCCAGAAAATGGAGTCAGTGGGAAGTCTCTAAGACAACCCTGTTACACTGCACTGAAGGTGCTGTGTAACACACATGAAACATATGAGGCCATGGAGTAGGTGAGGCTCCAGTGCTCAATATCAGAAAAAAAGTGAAACACACAGCAAAACACATGAAAGAGTGGGAAAAAAGGCTCACACTCTTACCAGGTGAAAAAAAAGTCTAGAGATCCAGCAAAGCTGCATTAGGTAACGGAAATCAGTCAATTATGAGAATTCTCCCAAACAACCCTCATCCACATCTTAGTATTGACCCTCCTCCTGATAACCTTCTTGTCTGCATGCATATCATAAAGGTCAGCAGAAGTGTGAGACCTTGTTAGGGAGAATTCTCTGTTAAGGCTAATTTCCCAAACCTAGTGAGTCCCCCAGCAGCTTTGCTGGATTTTTGGGGTTTATTTTTTTCTCCTGCTAAGAGTGAGACTCTTTTTCTCCCACTCTTAGACATGATTTGAGATATCCTTTGACTTTGTAATGTGTTTTATGGGCTATGGGGTCTTTTACTCCATAGGGTTTCATGTGGTTTTGGTAAGTGTGTTACACAGCACCCTCAGTGCAGTAACACAGGGGTGTCATAGTGACCCCCAAACATAGACTTCATACCCGGGGAATGACTACTGTGTCCCAGGGCATGTAAAGCCACCACTGACTTTACTAGTCTTAAATTGTGAACATAACCAGTACAAACCATCATATTGTGGACGTACTGGTAGGGGTAATTAGATTGCCCCTGGGTCTGTTTTTCGAGGGGGCACTGTGCAGTCCCCCCTAGTCGAGTTTCTGGCTGGTGGCAGTGGTTACCACGCGAAATATTCCACTGGAATATTTCCTATGGGATTTTCCCATTCATTTTAAAAGCACCATTTTTTTGGTGCAATGTTAAAGAACCGCCAGGTTATTTATCTAATATTTATTCCCCGGTTGGGTCTTTTTGCCAGGACTCTGTTTTAAAATGGCGTTTGTGTTCGCCTCTGTAACTCCAACCCAAGTCGAGCCCTTTGTTCCACTTTTTGGCGGCCTTCTCCACAGAAGCCTCCAAAAGTGGTGCCACTCTGTCTGGGTCTACAGGATGTGTGGGAGGGGGGTTTAGGCACCCTGGACTGAGTTGCCTTGGCGACTCAAGTTGCACTCTTGTGTGACTGGCCCAGTGGTGAGCCGCCCGGCTCACCACTTAGCATGTTTGATTGACAGCTAGGACTGATGAATGGGGGTTTTCTGCATAAAAGCAGGGCTTTGGGGACTGGAACTTCAGAAGTCGCCACAGGATCAAAGAATCCGAAGAGGGAGAAGCTGAGCTGACCTGCAACGACACCACCGGTGGAGCCCTGCTGAACCGTCTCACCACTTCCCAACGACAGAGAAGATCTTCATCCTGGAGAGTCTTCTTCCTCTGAACTGGTGGGGATAATCAGTGCGCCCTCTTTTCGCCTTCCTGGATCGTCTCGTGGTTGAATCGCCCGTGCCAAGCACCCCGGCGGCCGGATAGCCACGCTTCACCACAACCGCGAATAAAAGGGTAGTACCTTTTAACCGGGAAACTCTGCGGCTGGTTTCTTCCCTGGCAGTGCAACGACCTCCAGCTCTCCTCCACGTCGAGACTTTCTCTTCCCCTGGATGAAGCACCGACTTGCACCCACTGCCAGGAACAACTGCCCCCGCTGGAGCTTTCTCACCATTTCAGGTACTGAGTCCCGCCTGGTCTCCCTTGCAACAGACTGTTCAAGGTGTCCCGTAAATGCTTGACTTTCTATCCTGGGGTGACTTCGGACCTGCTAACTAACTTTTTCTGAACTGATCCAACCCTTTTTGAACTATCTGCAACGACCCTTTAAAGTACTATTCAACTGTGTGATCTTGGACACATTCCGCCTTGCTCTCTCCAAGAGTGGGCCTGGCCTATGACTTTCTTGCTCCCAAATAGACTCTGCCTTTTCTGACTTGCTCTGGTTCTCCTAAAGTGTTGGTATTGTGTATTTCCCTAATTCTGCCTTTTTCCCTCCCTTTTTAATTAACTTATTGGAGTGCCATCTTAGGTTAAACACTGACCTCTGTCTGTAAATAAGTGGTGTTTTAACTAAGACTTGGTCAATAAGTAATCAGGGATGTATATATATTAATAGTGACTGTGTTTGAACTTGCTTGCCATATTAGTTTTAGTGTATTTTACAAAGTGTGTTTTTAAATAAATAATTGTATACTTTTATACCCAAGCTCTGGTCAGTGTTTGCTTGTGCCATTGTATTTTAGTACCTATCTTGTATACTCTACATACTGTCTAACTCTTCTTGAGAGAAGTCTGGCTGCTCAGCCACAGCTACCAGGTCAATCTGGGTGGTACAGACTGCTACCAATTGGGTTTACTGCCAACACCTGTAGTCTTAAGCCTTTTGCAGTGGTCCCTAAGGGAACTGCACAGGTTTCTGCCTAACAGACCTCTTTGTTGGAGGATGGGATGAAGCTAGGGGCTGAGTAGTGGAAGACTGGGGCTGAGATCTCGAGGTCTGATGGAGGTGTATTTTGTAAACTTTCAAAGGCATGAGGGTTCTCTTCAAAGAAATTTGCAAAGAAAGTCATTCTAGACATCACTATGTCCTCTGCTGAACATTTGGCTGAGATGGGGATGACCCCAGGGTAAGGTACAGCAGGTGTGTGGGGTGTAGATAGGTCCTTATTATGTAGGGCCTCACTTAATGGACCCTCTCCCTCCTCGTGTGGACAGTTTGTTTCCATGGAAAGGGCAGACTCTACACTATGAGACCCATCTTTCAGTGTCTTGTTTTTATGATTAGAGCTCTTAGAGGAAGATTGTTTGGAATTAGACACTTTAAAAAAACATGTACCAGAAAGCCTTATTAATCAGGTGTGATAACCCTGAAACTTTAGACTTCCCTACAGATTTTGACGAAATGTGTCATGTTTCGGCACTGGGAAGGACCTCTGCTGCGTCTGCCGACCTTCGGCTGAAGAAGTTTTATGGGGCCTGTAATGTGGCGACCGAGACTTGGAGTGCCCAGAGGACAGGGAATACACTGATCTTCCCCTAGACGAAAAATCTCGGTGTTTGTCCGGCAGAGCCGACATCACAGCGGGGTGTGTGTATAGTGTGGGAAGATGGGAGTTTGTCTGGCAGAGCCGACATCACAGCGGGGTGTGTGTATACTGTGGGAAGATTGGAGTGCTCCTGCCACCGGGGCTAGTGTTAGGGAGAATTTTCATTCTATGGCTAATTTCACTTACCTATAGAGTCCCCCAGCAGCTTTGCTGGATTTGAAGGGTTTGTTTATTTTTTCCTGCTAAGAGTTAGACTCTTTTTCCCACTCTTAGGCATTTTTGCTATGTGTGTCCTAGGGTATTTTTGTGTTTAATGTCTATGGGGTTTTTCTCACCTCCATAGGAACCATCTTTATTCACATGTGTTACACAGCACCCTCAGTGCAGTGACACAGGGGTGTCGTAGTGACCCCCAAACATACACTCCATACCATGGGACTGACTACTGTCTCCCAGGGCAAGTAAGGTCCCAATTGACTTTACTAGTCAATTTTTATGAACTAAACCAGTACAACCCATCTTACTATGGAGGTACTGGAAAGGGTTAATAGTTTTTCCCTTATGTTCATTTTCAAGAGGTTACCATACAGTCCCTCTCTCAAAAGCTTCTGGCTAGTGGCAGTGGTTACTACCATAAAAATTCGACCGCAAATATTTTCCTATGGGATTTTCCCATTGTTCAAGGCTACCACTTATTCTGACAGCCTCTAACATACCGCCGGTGCATTTTAATATTAACTTTACTCCGGTAGGTTTTTATTTGCCAGAACTTTAATATAACTTCTTTCTCATGTCTTTCTCTAAACTCCTAACACAGGTCGGGGATCCTTTGTTTGTCCGTTTGGCGGGCTTCTGCCAAGAAGCCCTCCTTTCGGCGCCACTGAGTCTGGGGTGGGTCCATTGTGTGGGAGGGGGAGTAGGACCCCTGGACAGGGTTGCCTCAGCAACCCATGTCGCACTCTATCCTGATAGGCTGGAGGGTCTCCCGCCAAGATGACCACTCCACTGTGTGTGCGACAGCTAGGCTGTATGAATGGGGATCTTTTTGCATAAAAGCAGGGTCCTGAGGACTGGAAGAGCAAGACGTTGCCACTGGAACTAAGAAGCCAAAGAGGTGAGAAGCCAAAGACATCTGCAACGACTGAACCCCCGGTGAAGCCCTGCTGCAGCGTCTCACCACTTTTCTCCACACGACGAGAGAAGATCTTCATCTGCAAGAGCCTTCTTCCCTTGAGCTGGTGGGGCCAACAGTTTGCCAATCGCCTTACCGGACCTGCCTTGGTCGAATCACCAGTACCCTGTACTCGGAGGCCGGATAGCCAGGCACCAGTCCACCCAGACCGCAATTTAAAGGAGCGTACCTTTTATTCGTCTGGCAGCACCGCGTTTGTTTTCATCCCTGGGTAGTGCGGTAACTCGAACCTTCCTCCACAACGAGAGCCTCTCTTCCTCTGCTGGATCCCCTGAACTGCAGGAACTACCAGGAACAACTGCCAGCGCAGGAGCCACTTCTTCATTTTAAAGGTACATTGTTCCGCCAGGCCGCACTTTCTTTGCGGTAGCACTAAAGGTGTTTTAAATCCTTTACCTACCTGTTGGGTGGGCCGCCCCTCTCTCTTAACATTGTCTTTCACCTTCTGCATCCACCTTTTAAAAATCGGTAACCAAAGACTTGACTGCAGCTACAAGAACATTTTGCTCCTGGGCCCTTGCCCCGTACCACTGACCCTGGCACAGGCCTACTCACTCTGGCTACATTTGTTAGAACTGCCTTCTTTAGATTGATTCTCAACTAGAACTGTGTTGGTGCACCTACTTCTTATAACTACCCTTTTCTTCCCCTTTTTAAACCTTGTGAAATGCCATTTCGCTCAGTTTTCATTAAATATTTCCTACACTGATGCACTGTCTTGCTTAAACTGGTTCACAAACTTATGGGAAGTGTTGCTAGGGTGTGTAAGAAGCTATTTCTATATAACTTGTACTTTCCCTCCCTTGTGAGAAATTGCTACAGTATCCCTTGTGTGTGGTTTTCAATGTGCCATTTTGCTCAGTTTTCACTCTGGCTCACTTGGTCTACAATTTATTTAGGGAGTGTGTATATTTTTCCTTTGACTTATTTTAACTTGCTTGATGACTGTGATAAATGTGTTTTACTAGAAGTGTATAACAAATATATCTCTACTTTTTAATACAAAGCTTTGGTCAGTGTTTCCTTGTGCCATAGTACTGTAGGCCTATTGTGTAAACCCTGAATACTGTTCATCTCCCTCTTGAGATAAGTCTGACTGCTCAGCCACAGCAACCAACAAAATCTTTGTGGTACAGACTGATACCAAAGGGGATTTATTGCTCTCACCTGTAGTCTTAATCTTCTGTAGTGCTCCCCAAGGGAACTGCACAGCACTTGGGAACGTAGCTGTTCCCAGTCACCCTCGCCGTTCGAAAAAGACGGCGCTGCTGCCGTCACTGGAGACTCCCTCCACGTCCATGGCGCCTACAGCCTGCATGGAGTGATAAGCATGGCGTTTCTTTCTGCGATCTTTAAGCGTCTTGGGTCGAAAGAGCTTACAAGGTCGGCAGTGCCCTTTGTCGTGGTTGCGGTTTAGACAAAGGTTACAAACTCTGTGTTTATCGATCCACAGAAACTTTTTATAACAGGTGGGGCAGAATTTAAGGGGTATCCTATCCATGTCTAGGGAAGGCAGCCGGGCGATAAGGGGAAGGGGTGGGAAAATACATTGTATAATGACGGCCCCCCGCACTCCCTACTGTAAGGGCTAGGCCCGTTGGGCCTTCCAAGGCCAAAAAGGATCCGTCGGGCTGTGTTGTCCTTGTCTTGATTCTTCACCGCATCAAGAAGCTCGGCATCGGTCGAAAAGGACAGAAAGAGTAACTATATTTTAAACTTTGCATAAGCAAATGGCGTCAGCCGAAATTGAACTCTGTGAGAAGCGACAGCTCACAGTGGCAGAAAAAAACAATCTGAGGGACTTTGCCGCATGAAGGACCATGGGTACAGTGGACGTCACATTAGGGATAGTATTACTGGCACGCCCTGTCGACGTCCCTTTTCGAGTTTCGAAAACAACTAATACTCTGCAGCTTCCACTAGATGTCTGCCTATGCATAGCATGTGATCTAAGCAGATTCCACAAGCCTATTATATATATATATATATATATATGGGATACATTACTCACCGTAATCGTATTTCTGATGCTTGTATCTGCTTAGATTCACATGCTGTGCATAGGCCGACATCTAGTGGAAGCTGCGGAGTATTACAGTTTGTTTTTCGAAACTCGAAAATGGGCGTCGACACAGGCGTGCCAGTAATACTATCCCTAGTGTGACGTCCACTGTACCCAAGATCCCTCACGTGTCTGGGATCCTCAGATTGTATTTTTTGTGACATGAGGAAGCATGAGGAGTAGCGTGAGTACAGATAATCCAAGCAGATAGACAGAAAGGTAAGACTACAAGTAATCATGCGCCTTCTCTCGGAGGGGAGGAAGGGTGGGTCGCATGTGAATCTAAGCAGATACAAGCATCAGAAATACGATTACGGTGAGTAATGTATCCCTTCTGAGGCTTGTGGAATCTGCTTAGATCACATGCTGTGCATAGATTAGCGAGCAGTACCCGAAGAAGGAGGTGGGATGTGAGAAGGGTCATGAGCAAACAGGTGTCTTAGAACTGCTTGTCCCACTTGTGTATCTGTCTTGGAATGAGTGTCAATGCAGTAATGCTGAGTAAAAGTGTGAATAGAGCTCCAAGTAGCTGCTTTGCAAATGGTGTCGAGGGGAACATTTGCAATGAAAGCCAGAGTGGCACCAATGCCTCTAGTAGAATGGGCCCTTGGCGTAAAAGGCAGAGTTTTTCCAGAAAGAGAGTAACACAACTGTATACAGTTGATAATCCACTTCGAGATCGCGCCTTTAGAGACGCGATCCCCCTCTCTGCCTGTAGCTACGGAGACAAACAGTTGATCTGTTTTCCTTAGCGGTCTGGTTTTATTTACATAGTAGAGGACCGCCCTACGCACATCAAGGGTGTGTAGTTTCACCTCAGCTGAGCTTTGCGGGTTCTGGAAGAAAGCCGGAAGCTCGATGGACTGGTTTACATGGAATTTAGATATAAATTTAGGTGAAAACCTAGGGTGTGTGCGTAAAACCAGTTTGTCTTTGTGGATAATAAAGAAAGGATCCTGCACTGACAGAGCCTGAATTTCACTGACCCTTCTTATGGAGGTAATGGCTACTAAGAAGGCCGTTTTATAAGTCAGGTGTTTGAGACTACTTTTATGCATGGGTTCGAAAGAGGGGCCCATGAGTTTAGCTAGCACCACATTGAGGTCCCATCCTGGCGGTGGGTTCGAAATAGGAGGGTGAAGTCTCTTTACTCCTTCCATGAAGGCTTTAACTACTGGTACTTTCCACCACAATACTTTGTTATGGGATGTGGTGTAAGCCGAGAGGGCTGCCAGGTGTACTTTCAGAGAGTTAAAAACCAAACCTGCGTCCAGCAGGTGGAGCATGTATGTTACCACGTTGGAAGGAGTGCAATCAACTGGGTTGATTTGTTTATTCTGGCACCAAATAACGAATCTCTTCCACTTGTCAAAGTAACAGTGCCTTGTGTTTGGTTTCCTGGATTCTTTTAGGATGTCCATACACCTCTGTGGTAAATTGAGATGCCCAAACTCTATGACCTCAGGAGCCATGCTGCCAGGTTCATTGAGTTGGGTTCCTGGTGCACTGTTTGACCTTGTTGCTGGGACAGTAGGTTGTACCAGGCTGGGAGTTTGATGGGCTCGCACAGCGCCATCCTGCGTAGGTGTGGAAACCATGGTTGTCTCGCCCACATGGGAGCAACTAGGATGAGCGTCATCGATTCCTTGTTCATCTTGTACACCACCTTCCTGATGAGAGGAGTTGGTGGAAAAGCGTACGCAAACATCCCTGACCAGTTCATCCACAGGGCGTTCCCTTGGGAGTCTGGCTGGGGGAACCTGGATGCAAATTTTGGGCATTGTTTGTTTTCGCTTGTGGCGAATAGGTCTATAGTGGGGAAACCCCACTGAGAGAAGAGATCTTCTACGATCTCTCTGTGAAGGACCCATTCGTGTTCTTCTGGGAGGGAGTCTCTGCTTAGGGCATCCGCTAGGGAATTGAGCTCCCCTGGAACATGTTGTGCTGATAGGAAGATGTTCCGTCTGAGTGCCCATATCCAGATTTTCTGGGCAAGCTTGGACAGATTTGGCGAACGAGTCCCTCCTTGTTTGTTCAGATAGAACATGGCTGTCGTGCTGTCTGTCCGGATCTGCACCGATAAGTTTAGTAGATGGGGCTCGAACGCCCGAAGCGCTCGGAATACTGCCAGAAGCTCTAGCATGTTGATGTGGTTCTTGGCTACTGAGTGAGACCAGAGACCCTGAGCTGTGTGGTGGAGATGGTGAGCTCCCCACCCAGTCAGGCAAGCATCTGTAGTTACCACTGCTTGTACTTCGGGATCGTAAAAGGGTTTTCCCCTTGCGAGATTCTCTTTTGTCCACCAGTGTAAGTTCTGTACGAGTGTTGGCGAAACGACCACTAGATCGTCCCACTGACCACTTGCCTGAGACCACTGTTTCGCCAACCATTCCTGCATGGGACGCATGCGCAGACGCGCGTGGGGGACCAGGTAAATGCATGACGCCATCATGCCCAGTAACCGCATTGCTTTGCGTACCGTTATTTGTTGACCTGACTGATAATGTGGAATTTGCAGTAGTATATTCCGAATTCTCTCTTCCGAAGGGAAGGTCAACCCTTTCTGAGTATCTAGGATTGCTCCTAGGAACTGTTTTGAGGTGCTTGGCACCAGACTTGACTTCTTCTCGTTGATAGAGAAGCCTAATTCGTGGAGGAGGTCGATAGTCCTCTGAATGTTTGACCTGCAAATTCTTGGGGTTTCCCCCGTTATGAGCCAGTCGTCCAGATAAGGGTACACTGGGATTGCCTCCCTGCGTAGGTGTGCAGCTGCCACCGCCAGTACCTTGGTGAATACCCTTGGTGCTGAAGCTATCCCGAAGGGCAGTACCTTGAATTGGTAGTGGCGACTGTCCACTTTGAAGCGCAAGTATTTTTTGTGCGCTGGGAGGATGGAAATATGAAAATAAGCATCTTTCATATCCAAGGTTGCCATGTAGTCCCCCTTTTTTAGGAGGGGGATTACCTCTTGTAGCGTGGTCATACGGAATTTTTGGGGCTTGACATACTTGTTGGCAGGCCGTAGGTCCAATACGGGGCGCATTGTCAAATCTTTCTTTGGCACAAGGAAGTAAGTTGAATAGATACCCTTGTTTACCTGGTGTCCTGGGACGAGTTCTATCGCGTCCTTTTCTAGCAGAATGGCGATCTCCTCGAGAAGGATCTTCTGATGTTCTAAGGAGTGTATTCTTTGTCGTGGAGGGTGGTTCCGGGGACGCTGCAGTAATTCTATACAATATCCTGTGGACACTGTTGACAGCACCCATCTGTCTGAGGTGATCCCTTCCCAAGCCTGGGTGAAGTTGGAAATGCGTCCCCCTACTGGGGTTGCGTGAGAAGGGACCCTGAACTGAGCGTCACTGCTTTGGCGGAGGGGTGCCACCTCCCTTGTTGGGGCTGCCTCTGCCTCTTCCACGACCTCTCTTGTTACCCTTGCTGTAACTTTGGGTAGACTGCTGGTTGTTGTTCCATTGTGTACCCTGTCCTTGGGCATAGTTGCCTCTTTGTGAATTTTGGCCGCGTGGGCGATGAAAATTACTGTTCCCCCTCTGGTTCGGGGGTTTGTTGGTAAGCTGGCCAAGGGATTTTAGAGTCTCGTACTCGTCCTTGGCATTCTTAAGTGCGTCTTCGACCGCTTTCCCAAACAATAGATCTGGTTCCACCGGCTTGTCTATTAATGAAGCCTGTGTTTCTGTTTTGAACCCCGACTGCCGTAACCACGCATGTCTCTTGATAACAGTACCTTCTGCTATCAATCTTCCTGCGTTGTCTGCAGCGTCGAAAGTTGCCTTTAAGATGCAACCAGACACAGCTCTCCCTTCTGCCGAGATCCGAGCCAACTGGCCTTTTAACGGTTCAGGAGCAGAGGCTATGAGCGCCGCGACCTCTTCCCATTGATGGCAGTTGTAACTTGCCAACAGGGTGGTGGAGTTTGCAATCCTTGCTTGGTAGGCGGACGTTGAGGCTACCTTCCTGCCAAACCCGTACAGTCTTTTGCTCTCCTTGTCGGGAGGAGCTTCTGACGACGATAAGGGTGTCCCAGCCCTCTTCCGAGTGTTGGTAACCACTAGGGAGTCTGGTTTAAGCTGTCCTCTTATATAAAGAGGCTCAGACTGGGCTGCCCGAAAAAGTTTTTCGACTCTGGGGTTGACGGCTCTGGTGAGGTTAGGATTCACCAGGGATGGATCTATTCTACGTTGGATGGATTTAAGGATAGGGATGGTCTGAGCGACTGGCCTCCTCTCTCCCACCAACTCTTCCGCGAAGTCCCTTTCCTCCTGTACACCGTGGGTGTCGATGTGAAAATGTTCTGCTGCGCGAGCGAGAACTTCATTAAGGAGGGGCTGGTTATCAACTGGCGAGTCGGTAACTGGGGCTTCGCTCTCTACCGGGGAATCTACTCTGTAAATTTCCTGCTCATCCTCTACCTCCTCCAGGTCCTCATCATCCGCATAGTATTCAGTCCCGGTTTGTTCCTCCATAATTGTAAACTCCTGGTCCCCTTCAGGGAAAGGCTGTCCTTGGTATCTGGGGTGTGGAGTAGAGTATGGAGTAGAGTAAGGCTGCACCTCGAAGGGTTCAGGTCTTTCGAACCGGGCCTTTTTACTTAGGGGGATAGGATCAGAGGAGCCGGAGGGTGTGGCCCCTTGAGGGTCATACGAAAGGAAATGTTCTGGGTTTTTGTCGTAAAAATCAGCTAAGGAAGACATCCTTGACATGACCCTGTCTATGTCTTCACTGGACCATTCTTTGGAACAGGGTATGACTTTAGTAGGCAACTTAGAGGACTTATCAAGGGTACCCTTGCTGGATGTTGATGTCCCAGTAGATTTATGTTTGTCTGTCTGCTTAGGGTGGAAGGATGGTCTTACAGGAGTGGAAGGCTGTGCTTTCCGCTGTTTCCCCCCCTCCCCGTGCGTGGAAAAATGTTTTCCCTGCCCCTTGGAGGCCCCAGAGACTTTCGACGCCTGCCGTCGAGGGTCGGGAGAGGTACCTTGTTTTGAGCGTGGGGCCTCGCTGGTGTTAACTGCGGCCTCGGTCTCCTGGAGCGCGGCCTGGGGGTGGAAGTCGTCTTCGTCTTCCGACGATCGAACTTCCGTTAATCTAGGGAGCAAGGCACTCTTGGCAAGAGTGGATGATTGCCTTGCGTCATGAGGCGATCTCGATCGAGAGCGCCCAGAGGACACCGAATCGGACCGTTCTATCTGTGCCTCTTTCCGAGAAGTCGACGTCGTCGAGGTTCGGTTGGACTTAGTGTGTTTAGTGTGTGTAGCGCTTGCGTCGCCGGGGGTCTTCCCCATAGCCGCCCTGCCGGACACCCTTCCAAGGTCGGGGACCTGCGCTCGGCAGTCTTTCGACGCCGTAATGCCCTCGCTGTCCGAAAGTACGGCGTCGCTGCCATCGCTGAAGGCGCCCTCCGCATGGCCGCCTGCCTGGCGTGGTGGGCCCAACGCTTTGTCGAACGGTCCTTAAGTGTCTTAGGCTTAAACCTACTACACGCTCTGAAGTTCGCTTCGGGGTGGTCCCTCGGCAAGCAGAGATTGCACGTGGCGTGCCTGTCGACCCAAGGGTATTTGCGATTGCACTTGGGGCAGAATTGGAAAGGGGTACCCTCCATACGCACCTTGAGGCAGCGGGCTGTAAGTGTAGGAAATCTATAAGGTGTATACCAAGAGTGAAGAGTATGTACCACCCCCCACTCTCCCTACTTGCAGGGCCGAGGCCAGCGGCCTTCCGAGGCCCAGATCCGTCGTGCAGCAGCCGACGGTCGATGTCTTCTCCAGCCGTCGTTGTGTCGAGGGTCGACGTTGGGGTGGGGAAGGATGTTAATAAATAATTTTAAACTTAAATAATTAGCAAAAGTATGGCTAAGGCCAGGGAACTCCGCAAGATGCTTCCGACCAGTATGGCGGAAAAAAACAATCTGAGGATCCTAGACGCGTGAGGGATCTTGGGTACAGTGGACGTCACACTAGGGATAGTATTACTGGCACGCCTGTGTCGACGCCCATTTTCGAGTTTCGAAAAACAAACTGTAATACTCCGCAGCTTCCACTAGATGTCGGCCTATGCACAGCATGTGAATCTAAGCAGATTCCACAAGCCTCAGAAATATATATACATATATACATACATACATACACACACACACACACTTTGGGGAGGCTCTACCCCATGTGCCTTTGGCACCCAACCCCCCGGCGACAGTTCTGCGTTGAACGCCGTAGCGTGTTCGCTTGTAGCGATACTCCACCAAGGGCTTGTTTCATTCGCACTCCCCCTTTAGGGAATTGGAAAGTTGGACAGTATACCATCAAAGTTGGATGCATGTGGAACGGAATGCCACCAGTCTCATATGAAACATTACAGGAAATCGGCACTTATACACAACAATGAACTTCAAACGCCTTATAATTTGATATTTTATCTGTATTGCACTCTTACACAAGTGTTTGAACCCTATCCTTAAGGATTGCAGTTTGGACAGCATACCATTAAAGTGGGTTAAATGTGAAACGGAATGACACCAGACCCATGTCTGTAGGATTTACAATGACCCAAAGCATTACAAAAATCATTACATAAAATCGTTACACGAAATCATCACTTATGATTTCATGTTATAGGGTTAATATAGAATGAACCTTAAAATAAAAACGTCTAAATTGCCCTATAGCTAGGAGGCAAATGCCCTGCATAGAAAACTAAAGCCAAGTGTGCACGTCAAGTTCAAAATAAAAAAGTCTTCTGTTCGAATCCCAAACAACTAACTGGCCCTACCTGCAACTTTAGTAAACTCCTAACTAAAAAGGAAAAAGGGAAGCTTGCACACTAGCCTCAGTGGTATTTGATAGAATATTATTGATCAAATGGTACATCTGACCAAATTCGGCCAGTACCGTTCAATCGTTTTGATTCTATTGGGTAATAAATACTGAAGATGGGAGCGGGGGTTGCAGGGCTGTCCCCCGCACCCCATGCTCGGTATTTTTGACCTTAGAGGGTTGCAGGGGTGTCCCCCACTTCCTGAAGATTGGAGGCAGGGGATGAAAAATAAAATGTAAAAGAAAAGAAAAGGGCCCCTGCCCCGTCAGGTCGGACCAGACCAATGTTAGAGGGATGGAACTGATGCTGCAGGGTCATGGGAGACAGCAGATGTGGAAAAGGTAATGGGGGGATGAATGGAATGTATTGGGGTAGGGAGACAGATTTGGTGAGTTTGGCTGTGGTAAAATTGTATTCGCGGCGAAAATGACTACTGTCAATTCCGCCACAAACAATTATGCCATGGCCAAACAAAGATAAACCTCAGCATGGCATTCTGCCTGGGCCAAGAGATGCTGGACTTATTCTCAGTCTTCAAAGTTACTTTTTCACAGCAGGATTCTTCTTCCCAATAATTGTATCAAGTTATGGGTTTCCCTCTCCTTTTAATAAAGAAAATAGTCTCTTGGTGTGAACATTTTGATCCCTCCAGGATGGCATGGAAATAAAACACTCACCGTTGAGGCACTGGGACTCTCACAAAGTCCTGAAATCGTCAAATAGATTTTTTTCTTTCACATAGGGCAGCTGTCCACCCTGGCTTGTCAGACGTTAATCGCTTCTATGGCTTTCTCAGCCCTAATTCGAAGTGTTCATGTCTCTTTCTTCTCCCCTTACATAGGGTATTCCTACACTCTGGTTTCTCAGGCTCCCGTAACTGATAGCTTTCATAGCCGTCACTCACAATGTTTGTACCTTGTAGCATTATGCTCTTCGATGGGTTGTTCAGGCTCCTGTAACCTTGTTGAGCTTCATAGCCTTAACTCCAGTAATTGGTACTCCAGTAATTGGTACTTCAGCGGTACGTTCTCAGTCAGGTCTCACAGACTCCCATAACTTTGTCAGCCTCCCCCGTGGCTAGTAGTCTCTGTAGCTACGGTCCGACTTTTGCAGAGATCGGCGACCCATGCTCAACCATACGATCTGGTCTTGGCGCATGTTACTGGCCCACCTCAACTCCTTCAAGGTCGCACCCCCAGGCGAGGCAGGGTTCTTTGCCTCCCAGTCATTTGAGGGGTCAGAAATGTGAGGCGGACAACTTTGTGAAGTTCTCAACAAATTACATTTTTTATAAGGTAAGATTGGATGAATGCCTCACTACCCTGGTGGTGATTTCCCTGCCTAAAGTAAACTAAAGGAAACACTCCAACAATGGATATCTGTCCCTCACACCTAGACATACAGCAAACAAACAAGGAAATGCATAGCAGTTCTAAATAAACAATGCGTGCATTTGAAATCTCACCAGTCTCTATTTGTAACCTGGGCGAATTCCCCTTCTCCAAGTTCAAATATGATTCTGTCTCACAGTTCAAGAAAAGAAAATCAGGAAATCCTTAGTCTTAACTGAATCCTTCGGGAATCAGGCGACAATGGGTAGATTAACATGCGTGTCAGCTGCAATGCTTAGCCTTCTTTTGGACCCCCAGGGAACGGGTGTCCGCGAAGGATCTCAACCTCTTCTCAGAGGGAGCACGCTCATGGTACCGGCCGGTCTTGGATGAGGCACGACTGTGCCCAGAGCCTGAATCAGAGGCCTTTCCCAACTTGAGCTACACCGCTAACTTGCAGTTATGGTCGCCCTTTGTGTTAGTCGAAAAACAACAGCAAATCCTGCTTCCCTCCTCATCGTGGTCTGGATGGAACAAGTTACTTACCTGTAACTGTTGTTCTCCAGCATGGGTCTGGCATGGATTCACATGCTCATGAACATTCCCCGTCGTCAGGCTGCAAATCCTCGGTAAAGAAAAAAAAATCAGTATCAGTTTTGTTTCTGATCTGACTTTCTTAGTAGTAACCAATCACTGGTCTCTGGGTCATACTGCCCCCAGCCAATGACTGCCCTCTCCCTAAGCCCCTGCCCTGGCAGCCATCCTCAGATTTGGTAGCACGTAAAGTGACAGTATGACCAAGTTAAGAGCCACAGAGGGGAAGGAGGGAGGTACTAACTTGTTCCTTCTCCAGCCTGGGGTCTGGCATGGATTCACATGCTCATGAATATAAGAATACATAGCAGTACACACATGCACAACCACGGGAGGTGGCAAAAGGCTCAACATTAAGCATTACATAAACTCAACATTAAGCATCTCTTACCTCCTCACCAGGCCCACCTTCAGGCGAACAGGTTGCGCCGCACTGCTTGGCCGACTCTTGACTCCTCCCTGGAATCCCGGTCGACGCAGTAGAATCACGTGAAGGTGTGTGTCGACCTCTACGTAGCAGCCCAGCAGATGTCCAGAAGGGGTACACCAGACAAGGACGCCGTGGTAGCAGCGACCGCTCTGGTCGAATGGACTCTCGGACGGCCGGGCAACGGTCAGTTTGCCAACCGGTGACAGTGCATGATGCAGCCGGAGAGCCATCTGGAAATGGAAGCATTCGAGATGGCCTTCCCTTGATTCACAGGTCTAAAGTTCACAAACAGTTGTGATGTCTTCTGAAAACTCTTCGTGCAGTCCACGTAGAACTTCAGCGCTCTAGCTACATCCAGCAAGTGCAAAGTCCTTTCGGCCAGCGACGAAGGCGACAGGAAGAAAACTGGTAACAACAAGGGCTCGTTGAGGTGGAAGTCCGACAGCACCTTGAGCATGAAGGAGGGGTGCGTCCTCAGCACCACCCTCGTGAAAAGTCAAGTATGGAGGCTTGCAGGATAGGGTCTGGATCTCTCCCACTCGTCGTGCGGAGGTGATGGCCACAAGAAATGCTGTTTTCCACGACAGGAACTTCAACGGTGCCGAATGCAGAGGCTCGAAGGGTGCCCCCATGAGCCTGGTCAGCACCACGTTGAGCTCCCACGCCGGGGCCGGAGCCTTCACCGGCGGGAATGAACGGAACAGTCCCTTCATAAACTCCTTCACCAGACGATGAGACCACAGAGATGATCGTCCCGTAGTTCTGGTGTAGCGGGATATCGCCGCTAGATGTATTTTGATGGGAGGCATGAGCCAGCCATGCCTTGGCCAGCGACAGCATGTACGGCAGCACTTGAGGGACCGTAATTCGCAGAGAGTTAATCTTCTGTGCACGGCACCAGACAGAGAAGCTCTTCCATTTGTGTCCATAGCACTTGAGAATTGAGGACGCCCTGGCCTTTGCAAGCACCTCCTTGCAGTCCGCCGGGATATCGTACGCTCCAAACTCTAGTGCCGCAAGAGCCAGGCCTGCAAGTTCAGCAACCCCGGGTCGTGATGGAGGATGGCGCCTCCTTCTCTGGAGAGAAGATCTGCGTTCATCGGTAGTTTGACTGGGGGTGGGGGGGCGCTGACTAGTCCAGAAGATCCTGGAACCAGATCTGTCTCGGCCATGCCGGTGCGATGAGGATCATCCTGCACTGGGACCTCTTGAGTTGGTTGACGAGTCAGTAGCAACGGAGGGAACGCATACAGGAACAGGCCGCCCCAGGGGAACGAGAAAGCATTGCCCATGGCTCCTCGGCTGAGGAAACCTGCTGGCGAACCTCTGGCACTTGGAGTTCACTGCCATCGCGAACAGGTCGATCTGGGGTTTGCCCCATCGTCGGTAAAGCTGATCCACTTGGTCCTAACGCAGTTCCCACTCGTGGCATGAGCGCAGCTCCTTGCCGAGCGAGTCGGCGATGGTGTTCTTTATCCCTGCTAGGTGGAAGGGTACCAGAAACATCCCCTGGGCAAAGGGCCAATGCCACAGCTCCTGGGCCTCCTCGGATAGGGCCGGGGACCTGGTTCCTCCCTGCTTCCGGATGTACATTGTGGTGGTGTTGTCGGTGAAGATCCTCACCACCTTGCCCTTGAGGGATGGGAGGAACGACCTGAGAGCCCAGAACACTGCTGGGAGGTCCAGGATGTTGATGTGGAGTGACCTCTCCTCCGGGAACCAAAGGCCTCTCGCGTGAAGATCTCTGGTTTGCGCTCCCCATCCTTCTAGGGAGGCATCCATCGTCACCTTCTCCTGGTGTGCTGGGGTCTGAAAGTCTGTGCCCGCCGCGAGATGCGTATGGGTGCCCCACCACCGAATAGCTTGGCGGAAGACCTCGTTGAGCGGGATCTTGTCTTCGAAGCTGCCCGCCGCTTGTATCCAAAGGGCGTCGAATTCCTGTAGAGGGCGCATCCGCAGCCTGCATAGGCGCACCAGGTAGTTGCAAGAGGACATCATGCAGAGAAGGGACTTGATGGACCTCACCCTGGCCACGTCTGTGGCCAGCAGGCGCTGCAACTTGCCCAAGATGGCCTGCGTCCTTTCCTTCGACGGAGAAGCCAATCGTGCCACTGTATCAAGCTCGGCTCCCAGAAACAGTGCGACCTGTGACGGAACCAGGTGGGATTTGGGGAAGTTGATGGAGAATCCCAGATCCGTGAGCAGTTTGACGGTCTTCGCTGTGTGCTCGACGGCGAGCTCCCTTGTCCTTGCTTGGACGAGCCAATTGTCCAGGTAGGGGTAAACGTGGATCCCCTGCAGGCGCAGCCACTCCGCCACAGGTGCTAGCCACTTGGTAAATACCCTGGGCGCCGACTTCAATCCGAATGGCAGGGCCTTAAATTGTTAGTGCCGTCCCTGGACTACAAATCTGAGAAAATTTTGGGGACCTTTTAGAATGGGGATCTGGAAGCCAGCATCCTCCAAGTCCAGCGACGATAGGAGGTCGCCTTCCTCCAGCTGTCCCAGCATGTGCTGGAGGGTGAACTTCTAGGCCTTGATGTATTTGTTTAACAGACGCAGGTCCAAGATGGGGCCACAACCGCCTGTCTCCTTTCTGACGAAGTATCTTGAGCATACTCCGGAGCCCTGGAGCCTCTTCAGGACGTGATTTTCCTTCCTGGAGGAATGCAGGGGCACTTCTTTAGAAATTCCAGAGTGTGCCCGTGGGCCAGGGCATCCAGCACACAACGGTCGGTGGAGATGGACTCCCACACGCTGACGAACTTCGCCAGCCGACCTCCCACCGGGGTGCTCAGGTGGGGGCCCGACGTTACGGCCGGTTCAGTCCTGCTTGGAGGCGGCCTGGCTGCCCTGGCGACGAGATCCTCCTGACTTGCCGCACCCTCTGTAGGCCTTTTGCGACGAGGAAAGGGCTGCCTGGCGGTATGTAGAGGAGCCACCGCCGAATCCTTTGGTGGCACCTTGCTTGCCTCCGGAGTTTCGAAAGGGCGGCCATCGTTGCTGCAAAACTCCCAAGGCCCGAGCCGTCGCCGTGTCAGCCTTGATGGCTTGAAGTGACTCATCCACTGTTTTTCCAAACAGGTTGTTCCCGTCGGAGGGCATGTCCAAAACTCTGGTTTGCGCGTCCTGGCGGAAATCTGTTGCCTTGAGCCATCCCTGCCACCGAAGACCTACACCGTTGCGCAGCTGGCGGAACCCGGTGTCAGTGATGTCCGTGGCCACCGTTATAGCGTGGTCCGACGCCACCTCACCTTCCTGCAGGATCTCCAGGGCCTCCGCCCTCTTGTCGTCCGGTAGGAAGTCCAGCAGGGGAGCGATCTTGTACCACAACTCCCTGTCGTAGCGGGCCACAATCGCTAGGGCATTGGCCGCCTTAATTGTCGTCGCCGCAGACGAGATAACTTGTCGTCCCATGGCGTCCAGTTTCTTTCCCTCAGCGTCAGGTGGGGAGGTTGAAGTTGAAGCCGTCGCCCCACCGCTTTCTTCTTGGCCGCCGCCGAGACGACCGAATCCGGGGTCGGCTGTGCCCTAAGGCACAAAGGGGCGGAATCGGGGACCTGGTACTACTTCTTGTACCAATCCCTCTTGGCAGACGGCGTGGATGGGTTCTTCAGGAGAGCAAGTCCCTCGTCCCAGATGACGTCAAGCAACGGCACCATGAGGACAGTCTTCCTCTTGGCCTCGCGCCGTTGATAGAGGAAGCCTTCCTTCTTCTGTTCTTCGGGCAGAGCTGGAAAAGCTCGGATGCCCTGGCAATCATGGCACGGAAAGAGCCAATTTCATCGGGCAGTGTCACGACCACAGGCCAGTCTAGGGGTAAGGTTCACCGTAGCTCTAGAAGGGTTAATCCAGTTATTAGTAAAGTGCACTGAGGCAGTCTAATAGATTCCCCTTCAGTTATTAGGATTGCCTGTTTCCTCGTAATGGCCGCAGGTTAGTGCCATAGAAAGACTAGCACCACCGGTCTAGTCTTTCTCAGTGTATCCCTATATTAAGCTAACTCTCCCGAGACGCGCGCTTCGCGTTGATTGAAGTTCAGTACTGACTCTTACCGCAGTCTCTCCAAGATTTCCTCTCAGCAGTTCCCTTTTTCATTGCCCGCTGCCCATGCCCTTGCCAAAGCGTATTCTTGTCCTTCCTTAGCCCTGTTTTGTAGTTTCCCTTTCAATTTATGTATTTCCTCATTTCTCCATTCTGTCATGGAATGTTCGTTTCTCCTCAGTGAACGAGGAAATTCCAAGCACCCGCAAGTATTCTTCAGAATTGTTTGTTGTTTGACAGTTCCATTTGGTCATGTGAAAGTTGTATTCATGCCGCCGTGCAGAGGAGTATTTCAAATTTAGTTTTGGTATTTTAATGACGGTAACGCATGTTGTTGCTTAACGTTACCTTGGTGTCAGCGTTACCTTCAAAGAAGCACGCATTCAAGGGGCTTTGAGTGCTGCGTCATATTTGTCAAAGCCACACTCGTATTTCTGTCAAGTGAATTAACTTGTATCTGTGAGGTACTGTATTAGCCTTGTTGTTGCAATTTTGAGACAGTTTTTTCTCCTCAGCCTAGTTTACAGAAATCATTTCAGTACTTCCCGGAGTGATAGCATATTTAGTTTTCTGAGGCATGTTATTGGTTTTATTGTGACTATTTATACCAGCAGGTCATTTAGGGTTTCCCCTTAGTCACTGACCCAGCTCATAGGTATTTAGGCTAAATTAAGAGAGGAAGTGTCAGATTGTTCTTTTCAATTACATCATTTTAAGAATCCATTCTCCCTAGTCACATAAGCCCCATATTGTAGTTGTGGAATCCATGGTATCAACATTCTTCAGAACAAGCGCCCCTGTGTTAAGAAGCAGGATGGAGAGCTCACCCAAATAAATAATCAGGTGAGCTGGAAAAGACTTGTTTTCTGCAATTATGCATTTCTTGGGGTAGAGTAGAGAGTATCATGAGATTTTCATGTTAAGGGAAGTTTGTTTGTTGTCTCCACAGAAATTCTCTGCTACTAAAGGAGAAGGTATTATTCGGGTCTTCACGGGCATTCCCGCAAAGTCAAGGTAAGCGTTACAGGCGGTGAGGCCCGAGGGGGTGGTGATGGAAGGCCCACCCCGTCGTCACCACCATCATCCGTCTCCGCCGTGGCCGTATCTGTTCCCGTGTCCTCCCTAGGATCAGGGGAAGGAGATGACGGCTGAGCGGGCCGCAAGGGCTGGAAGGGCAGGGGGGGGGGCTTCAGGGGGGGATGAACTCTCCTCCGCTTGTTTGGAGGGCTTCCCGACAGGCCCGGTTCTGCTGGGTCGTCTGTTGGAGATAGGGGCAACCTCGTCCTTTCTCCGTGCATAAGATTTGGATTGCCATCAAAATGGCCACCGAGTTGTCCTGAGGCTCGGGCATTGGTTGTGATGGGCGCGATGGATGATGCTCCTCCACGGGAGCCTCATCGGCGCCACCATCGCTCTCTTCGTCCGCCTCCTCTGGATTCCTCCCATGGGACCGGACCTCCTCAAACCTCTTGAGGCCCTTCACAACGTCAACCAGCTCCTCCTCAGAGGCTGTATCCGAGTCCGTAACGGCCACCGGCCCCCCCACCCCCTTTTTCCACGGGGGTCTTATCGATGGGCTGAAAAGATTCCCTCCGTGGTGGCAGGGAAACTCTAGGCCCCAAGGTCGCCTCCACTGGTGTAGCCTCCACAGGCTTCGCCAGGGCCGCCACGACTCCCTCGATAGAGTCCTCAGCCGGGTGAATCAAGGCCTTCACCACCTTGGGCGTGCTTGAGGCCTTCACCTTGTCGGGAGGGTCATCGCCTCCCAGAAGCTTACCCGGGTTCTCGGATTTTCTCTTCCCCCGAGCCAGAGCGTTGGCTCGTGGTTGATGGCGTTGGTGAAAGTGGGCCCTGCCTGGCAGCCAAGGAGCCCGACCCTTCGGTGCTCCCGGTGCTTTGCCTTCTGTTGGGCCCCTGTCGCTGGAGCGCACTCAAAGGACTTAGAAGACCGCACGGACCTCTTCTTCTCATCTGCTGGGCTCTTCCAGCCAGTTGGTGAGGCGGATACGCCGATCCTTCATGGTCCATTCCGACATGTTCTTGCAAAGCGCAGTCCTTCTCCACGTGCGTTTTGTCTTTGTGAAGGCAGTAGAGACATCTCGAATACTCATCCTCCTTGAAAACATTCTGTAATCCGCATCCATGGCAGTTCCTGAACAGCTTGGATCCGGGCGTCGAGCTTCCCTTGTCCTGGGCCATGTCCACGGGGTAGGCCTCAGATCTTATGGAATCCTCCAAGAAGCTTAACTCGACGAAAAAACTTCGCCCTTGCGGGGCTTAGAAAATTCAGAAAAGGGTCCACGTTGATCGGAAGTAGAAACGGTGTAGCTTGAGGTTCGATTGACTGAAAAAATGAGATTAAACTCTGAAAAAATCAAAACGCAGTAAAAGCTCGAGAGCTAAAGCACGAGGACTCCCAACACTTGAACGTGCGGAAAAAATCTGAGGATGGCTGCCAGGGGAGGGGCTTAGGGAGAGGGCAGTCGTTGGCTGGGGGCAGTATGACCCAGAGACCAGTGATTGGTTACTACTAAGAAAGACAGATCAGAAACGAAACTGATACTGATTTTTTCTTTAAACGAGGAATCCCAAACTGAAGACAGGGAATATTCATGAGCATGTGAATCCATGCCAGACCCCATGCTGGAGAAGTAGACAATACAGGTACTTGGTGCAGATCCTAGACAGACATTTCGTAACCCACAACTAGCACATAACTTGAAGAGACTCCTCTTCATACATCGTAGAAGGCGCAAAGTAGGCCCAAACCTAGGCCTTCCGAAACTTGAAATGGTGATGAAGCAGATCTTCGCCGACAATGGATCATCGCTGCCGGTAGTCTAGCAACGATCAACAGTGGAAGAAATCAGAGAAAAAACTACCAATATGCAAAAAGCTCAAAGAACAAGATGACAGGACTCCCAACACTGATACGTGTGGTAAAATTCTGAAGATGGCCACCAGGGGTGGAGCTTGGGGAGACGACTGTCATTGGATGGGGTCAGTATAACCCAAAGCACAGTGATTGGTTTAGAGGAGAAGAACAAGTTACTTCTTACCTGGTAACGTTCTTTCGATGGGATGTTCCTCCGACGTATTCCTTATCTTGATAGATCATCTCCAACTTGCTGGCCTCGGAAAAAAGTTTTCAGTAGAGGGCGCTGCGCGTTTTTGTCCCTCGAGCCGATGTCCCTCGACAGCCTCCGTATCGGCGCCGATGTCATCATGCGTATAAATAGACTTGCGCAGCGTCCGTTGCTCAGTTCCGTTTTGACGTTAAGTTGTTTTACATGAATTGGTTATTGACCCAGAAGGAGCGTAAACTGTAACCACAAGGGAAGTTTTACTGAGGGGATGGATGGGAGGGGTGATAAGGAATACGTCGGAGGAACATCCCATCAAAAGAACGTTACCAGGTAAGAAGTAACTTGTTCTTCGAAGGGATTGTGTCACACATCGGGGTCCGAGTGACCCGCGCACCTCTTCATTACGCCAGGTGAAACAAACCACCAAGGTACCTACCAAAGTTGTGACGCTTCGTCACAATATACGACGTTTCTCAGCCCCTTACTTCTCTCGGTGGCGGTTACCCTGGAGATTGGGCTCAACAACATCAAAGGTATCGACAACCTAACCTTTGCCTACAACTCCCAGGAAACCTACTTTTTGCGTGTAGTTCCGACTATTCAGAACGTGAGCTCTGACGGGCTTACGGCGCTCCGCCTCCTGAGTATATTAGGCACTGCAGCGGTAAGGACGCTGCTTCTGATTAAAGTTGCAACCGGCATCCGAAGTTTCGTCTTCTGTGCCTTCCAACCTTCCTGTGTACCAATTCCTGTTACTCCAATTACGGACTGCCTTGAGAGTTCTCAAACACTTGACTTCCTGTGTACCCGACCCTTGCCTGCTTTACAGTTTGCTTGTTTCCTGATTCTGTACTGTTTTCTACCTACCTATGTACCAGACTTTTGCCTGTCCTACGGATTGCTTTCTTCCCGATTCTACTCGGTTGCCTTCCTTCTGTCCTGATTTACCTACCACAGCCTTCAACTGGTTTTCCTCACCTTCCCAGCTGACTCCAAGTACTGGGTACTGTTCCTTCTCCAATTCCAGTGTTCTTTTGTGGATTTCGACTCCATTGCGAGGTTTTGGATTTGCTCCCTCAAGTGCACGCAAGAATGCTTTGCTGATTATATACAAAAACTCTTTTCCTGAAAGTGCACACAGGGACGCCTTGCTGAGAAGTGTCCACCTACCCGTATCTAGTGCACCCCTCGTGCCGCCTGGGTATAGCTTCCCTACCAACCTTCCCGTTTATTGTTTTGTACCTCCGTTGTTCTAGTTTAGGTTATTTCAATTCCTGTTCAATTCCTTCTGGTAAGACTTCCTTCACTTTATTTATTTGACTCCTACCTGAATCTATTAATTCTTACCCAAATCCTCAAAATAGAAGTTAATCTCTTTTCTGTACTTACAGGGGAAATTCCATTTCTGTTCCTTTTCGATGATAAGGGGAGTGGGTGACCCAGATACTTTCTGCTTTTGAGAGGCTTTTCTCTTTTGATGATCTTTGCTTTTTCCAAATATTTACCAATTGTCTTTCTTTTAGCTGGGTCCGTGGCGGTGTGTTCTCCCCGCTCTTTTGGGTGATCAGTCTCTCAGTCTGTAATTCAGTGCAGCTGAGGGTCATATCATCAAAAAGAGCTTATTCCCTCAACAGAGAGGAGGCTCAGGTGGAGGTTCCATCTCAAGCTCTTCAATCAACTTCACGTACTTCCTTCCTGGTCGCTTGCCTGAACCACTCGCCGGCCGGTGAGTAACAGATTGTGCCCTCCGACGTATTCCTTATCTTGATAGACTCCCATAGCAGTGGTGTGTAACTGGAGGTGGGAGTAAAATTGCCATGTTTCCCTTCAAGAATGGACAGAGTGCAACACAGCTTTGCCAAATCTAGTCTCTTGGCTAGAGGAGGAATCCAGGTTGTAAAATCTTGTGAAGGTATGTGCAGACGACCATGTGGCAGCCGCACATATGTTTCGAATCGGTACCCCTCTTTGGAGGGCCGAAGAGGCTGCGATACCCCTGGTTGAATGAGCCATAAGATTTTGAGGAGGCCCTTTCCCTGCCAGTTTGTAACATTCCAGAATGGCCAAAATAATAAATCTGGAAATGGTCTGTTTTGTTATCGGTAATCCCATTTTGTGCCCTGAGTAACCTACGAACAGTTAGTCTGCTTGCCTAATCCTAGCAAGTCTGCTGATGTAAAAGCTCAAATCCCACCTTGGGTCCAGCCTATGCAGCCTTTCTTCCGCTTTCCCCGGATTGGGAGGGGGATAAAATGAAGGTAAGGTAATCTTCTGAGTGATGTGGAATTCAGAAACCACCTTTGGGAGAAAATTAGGCTTCACTTGTAGGACAACTTTGTCTTTATGAAAAATTGTATGAGGGGGTTTACAAGATAGAGCTTGTAATTTGCTCACCCTCCTAGCAGATGTCAATGCCACTAATAAGACAGTTTTAAGGGTGAGAAACCTTAGTGAACAAGAGTGGAGTGGTTCAAAAGGTGTGCTCATCAGGAAAGTTAGGACTAAGTTTAAATCCCGTAGGAAATTTAAGACTATATTTAAGTCCCATAAGGGAACTTGGAATGGTCTTGGAGGATAGACATTGGTTAATCCCTTCAGAAATTGTATTACTAAGGGTAACTTAAGATCGATAGCGCTGCGAGATAGTCCTTGATAGTGCCAACCTGAAGGCCCGAATTTGCCAAATAGAGTAGAAAAGATAACACCGTTGGTGTACCACATGAAAAGGGGTTGATATTCTTTTCTCTACACCGGCTGCAAAATTTGTTCCAACGGCAGCAGTATAAAGTCTTTGTTGCTGGCCTTCTGGCCGAAAGCAACACCTCCATGACGTCATCTGGGAGGTCCCAATCCTTGTATCTCAACCTTTCAGATACCAAGCGTGAAGGTTGAGGGTTCCGATGTCTGGATGGAGAACCTGACCTCCCATCTGCGAGAGAAGATTCTCCTTGAGTGGAAGACGAATTGGAGGGCAGATGGACATGTCCAGAAGGTTCGGGTACCACGTTCTCCTGGCCCAGTCCGGGGCGATTAGGATCATGGCTTTCCGGAACCTTCTCAACCTCCTGATCATTTGAGGAATGACAGTGACTGGAGGAAACGCGTAACGAAGTGGAAACTCCCAGTCCACTACGAACGCGTCCCCTAGAGCTCCTCTCGGGGGGAAATTCCCTTGAACAAAACTGATTGCACTTCCTGTTGAAGCTGGTGGCGAACAGATCCACTTGAGGGGTTCCCCAAAGGGTTAAGATCTGTTGAAGGACTTCCTGAGCTAGTTCCCACTCGTGGGAGAATGTACTCTGCCTGCTCAGAGCGTCCGCTGTCAAGTTCTTCTCTCCGACTAAGTGAACTGCGATAGAGAGATTCCTTCTTGGATTGCCCAAAATCCAGAGCTGCATCGCCTCTCTGCACAGAGGCAGTGATCCTACGCCTCCTCTTTTGTTGAGGTAGTGCATGGCCACTGTGTTGTCCTTCATTATCAGGACATTTTTCCCCTGTACAGCTGGCAGAAAAGCCTTCAGCGCTAGTCTGATTGCTCTCAGCTCTAACAGGTTGATATGTAGTCTGGACTCCGATGGAGACCAACGACCGCTGATGGTCAAGTCGTTGGCATGGGCTCCCCACCCCGTGAGTGAGGCATCCGTGACTACTGTTATCTCTGGCCATGGTTGCCAAAACAGTTCTCCTTTCAAGATGTTCTCCTGGCAGGCCCACCACTGAAGGTCTCGAGCCACCTTGTCTGGAACCTGAAGGAGATCTGTCATTCTCCCTGAGAATTGCGACCACTGAGTTCTTAGTGCCCACTGAAGCGATCTCATTCTCAGGCGAGCCTCTGGCACAAGGAAGATGCAGGATGCCATGAGGCCTAGCAACCTCAAAAAGTCGAAGGCTGGGAGACGTTGGGCATTTTGAAACTTGGTGACCATCTGCAGAATATCTTGAGCCCTCACCTCTGGTGGCGTGGCTTTTCCCAGGGAAGTGTCCAGGACCGCTCCAATGAACTGGAGTCTCTGTGATGGTATCATCTGTGACTTCTTTAAATTGAGGGAGAAGCCCAGTTTGTGAAGGAAGTGGCAGACATAATCTAACTGGATCTGAGCTTGTTCCGGAGATACAGCTCTGATCAGCCAATCGTCCAGGTAGGGGTAGACGTGAATTCCTTCCCTCCTTATACTTGCAGCCACTACCGACATTAGCTTGGTGAAGACCCTCGGGAGGAGGTCAGCCCAAATGGCAGAACTCGAAATTGATAATGAGAGCCGCCAATTGCGAACCTCAGGTATTTCCTGTGTTTGAGATGTATTGGCATATGGAAATAAGCGTCCTGAAGGTCCAGAGATACCAGCCAGTCCTGGAGCTGGAGGGCCTGAAGGATCTGAGAAAGAGTTACCATCTTGAACTTGTCCTTCCTGAGGAACTTGTTAAATTCTCGTAGGTCCAAGATAGGTCTCAGTCCTCCGTCCTTCTTCGGTATTAGGAAGTAGGGGGAGTACCAGCCCTTGTTCCTCTCCGCTACAGGTACCGGTTCTATGGCACCTTTCTCCAGCAGGTCTACAATTTCCTGCAAGAGGAGCGGATCTGGAACTTTCCAAGAGCTGTTCCCCGGTGGATGACTCTGAGGAATGCGCAGAAAAGGCAGGCAGTAACCTTGGGCAACTGTCTCCAATGGCCAAGCATCTGACGCAATAGCCTGCCATTCCGTCAGATGTTGAGTTAGCCTGCTCCTTACTGGTGTCTTGTGAGGAGAGTCCTCGGAGTGATTTAGAGGCGGCTGATGCAGGTGCCGAGGGTAAAGAGGCACCTGCTGCTGCGGCTTTTGTATTTTTACCCGTCCACCTCGGGTGAATCTTTTTTGACCTCTTTGAACTGACTGTCCTCTGCCTTTTCCGAATGCGGAATAAAAGAGAAAGGACTTACCTCTCCAAGAGGTTCCTGAGGGCCGATATGGCGTTTGACGGATTGCAGCTCCCAGGGATTTTGCTGCTGCTTTGGATGTCTAACTTTTCTAGGCTGTCATCCGCCTTCTTACCAAACAAAGAAGAGCCGTCAAAGGGCATATTTAAAAGTCTGGCTTGTACATCTGGAGCAAACCCAGACTTTCGCAACCACGCAAATCTGCGGGTTGTAGTACCTGCCGCCATGGCCCTACTGATGCTGTCAGCAGAATCAATGCCAGTTTGAAGGGATTCGCACATTGCGTCTTTATCATCCTTAATGATGTTTAGAAACGCTTCCCTTTCTTCTCCCTCTGGGAGGCAGTCAGCCGCTGATTAAGCACACTCCCAAAGTGTATGGCTGAACCTTGCGAGCGTACAAGTAGCGTTAATAGATTTCAATGCCATGCAACATGCAGAAAAAACTTTCTTAGCCATAGAGTCGTATCTTTTGTCATCCCTGTCCTGTGGAACAGTAGGGTATGCCGATCTACTGCCTGATGCAGTTGCTGCTTGAACAACCAGACTCTCTGGAGTTGGATGCTTAGACAAAAAATCAGGGTCAGTAGTAGATACCCTATATTTGGCTGATAACTTCTTGTTAACCGCCGGGATAACCTCAGGAGTTTCCCAGTTAGCCAATATTTTTCTTTGTAATGCAGCCTGAAATGGAACCACAGGATCCTCCTATGGGCCTTTAACTAAAATGTCTGTAAGGTCATCCTGTTGGAATGCAGGTGAAGGTGTAGACCAACCAGTGAATTCTATAATTCTTGCCATTAAAATTCTGTAAGGGGTCTCAGCATGTTCCCCTGGGTCTGGTTTGGCAAATTCTATTTCTGGGGAAGTATCTAACCCACTTGCCTCATTTAAGGATTCTCAAAGGTCCTTCAACCTATTTTCCTCAGAGGTAAATTCCTCTGGTTCTGGTGTTGCAGATCTCTGCAACCCAAAGGGTCTTTCTTGATCCGAATCCTCCCCTTCCTCATAAATTGAACTCGAACCTCGAGATGACCTCGAAGGTATGACCACTGGCTATGAGGTAGTGACGGCCGTGGGTTTGTTCTTTTTCGGCGTCGAAGACGGCGTCGATTCGATCAACCTATGCGTCGATGAGCCCTCCGATAATGGCGTCTATGACGCAGATTTATGCGTTGAAGGGACCTTCGACGATGGCGTCGATGGCACAGTGTCTTTGCTCAAGGGTTCGTGACGCTCTCGAGTAGTTTCTTTCGCCGGGTGCAACAACTCGCAGCGTTTAGATTTTTCGGGTCTTTCACCCAGGGCATCACCCTCAGATGTCTTTGAGGGGGTCGAGGCCGCTTTCTTGAAGATGCTAAGCATCCTTTTACGGAATTCCTTCCACTCAGCCGGAGAGCTATGTTTTGTGGGGCAGGTGGCTCTTTCCGGAGAAACAGAAGACGAGGAAGGGGATCTTCGACGTCTCTTACTTGAATGCTTGGATCTCGAAGAGTGGTGGGAACTGCTTCGAGACCTAGAACGATAATGTTTCCTGTGTCGGCGAGGAGACAAATGTCTCGACCCTGCCGAGGAAACTTTCGAAGGAGTTTTAACCGTCTTACCTCTCTCAAGCTTCCCCTTACGCTCCTTCAAGGCTTTCGCCGTCATGGACATGCAGTCCTCGCACTCCGAACATTGGTGCTCCGATCCCAGGCGCCACAAACAGATCCTGTGAGGATCTGTCAATGACATTTTCTTCCCACAGTCTCGCCATTTTTTGAAGCCGGACCGTGGAGTCGTCGGTTCGGATGAGGAAGCCATCGAGTAAGAGTTGGTATTCTCGAGGAATAATGAAGAATATATTTTCTGACTAACGAACTGAGCAACGTGATTCCGAGGCCCACGAAACGCGGAAAAACGGAACTGAGCAACGGACGCTGCGCAAGTCTATTTATACGCATGACGTTGGCGCCGATACGGAGGCTGTCGAGGGACATCGGCTCGAGGGACATCGATGCGCAGCGCCCTCTACTGAAAAAAAAATTGCGAGGTCAGCAAGCTGGAGATGATCTAGCAAGATAAGGAATACACCGGAGGACACAATCCCTTCGAAATACAGTTTTCAGACTAAAGCGAAACTGCCTTTTTTTTTTTTTAAACAGAGGATTCTCAGCCTAACGATGGGGAATATTCGCGAGCATGTGAATCCATGCCAGACCCTATGCTGGAGAAAGCAGTTTTATGCGTTCGATTTTTCAGACTGGCTTTGTGCATTGGCTCGAAAGGGGTCCCCCATGAGCTTTGGGAGTACAACATTTAAGTCCCAGTCCGTAGTCGGATTAGAAATAGGTGGGTATAATTTAACACCCTCCATGAATGCTTGGAGTACAGGCACTTTCCACTACGAAACTTTAGTTTGTGATGTTGAATAGGCTGAGAGTGCTGCTAGGTGTACTCGTAAGGAATTAAAGGCTAAGTCTAAAAGATATTGTAAATAGTGTACTATGTATGAAGGCGAACAGTCAATAGGGTTGATGGTACGAGCTTTACACCACAAGACAAAGCGTTTCCATTTGTGAAATAACAGTGTCTTGTGGTAGGTTTGTGTGCTTTTTTTTTTTTAGAATGTCCATACACATTTAGTCTAGGTTTAAATTACCAAACTCCATGAACCCAGGAGCCAAGCTGCAAAGTTCAGTATCTGAGGGCATGCAAAGTGTTGTTATCTGGTTCTGCAACATTTAGTATGGGCACAGTAGATTCATTGGAGGACAAAGACATTTTTAGCAGATTTGAAAACCATGTTTGTCGTGCTCACAAAGGAGCCATCAAGGTTACTTGTTCCTGGTGTAGCTTGTAGACTATCCTGTTGAATGCTGGAGTGGGGTGGAGAAAGCGTACACACATTTCCCTGACCAGCTTATTAACAGTGCGTACCATTTATATTTTGTCTGGGGATACCTGGATGCATAGCCATAGCATTGTGAGTTCTCATGTGTAGCAAAGAGGTCTATGTCTGGAAAGCCCCAGTTGGTGAAGACGTCACGTAGGATGTCTGCATTCAATTGCCATTCGTTTTCTGATGGCAGCTCTGCACTTCTGCTTAGTACCTCTGCCAGAGAATTGTGTTCCCATGGAACATGTGCTAGGAGAAACAGGTTGTGTTTCAGTGCCCAAAGCCAAATGTTCTGGGCTAGTGTGGACAGCACTGGGGAGTGTGTCCTCCCAGTTTGTTTATGAAGAACAAGGCTGGGGTGCCGTCGGTTAGTATAAGCACTGACTTTGCTACTACCTGTTTGAAAGCTTGTAGAGCTTTGAAGACTGCTATCAATTCTAGAAGGTTGATCTGCTTTTTGGTCAACGCTTGTGTCCACACACCATGTGAGGTTAGTTGGAGAAAATGAGCTCCCCACCCTGACAGCGATGCTTTTTGAGTAAGAGTGGCATTGATTGCAGGGGTTGTTGAATGGCTTTCCTTTTAAAAGGTTCTCTTTTGTACACCACTGCAGAGATGGAACAAGAGGATCCAAAACCACCACTAGATCGTCCTACAGACTTGCATGCTTGCGACCATTGTTTTGTTAATCACTCCTACATTGGACGTATGCGCAACCCACTATGTGGAACAAGATAAATGCATGAGGCCATCATTCCCAGAAGGGCGCATGGCCTTTCGTATGGTTACCTGATGAGACTATAAATTGTGGGATCTTTGAAGGCACTGAGTGGACACGGACAACAGATTGAAATTTGAAGCAAAAAAACTCTTTAACTTAAATATCAGGATGGCATCAAGACCTAACTTGCCCTTTACTAAGGTGGGCTTTCCCTACCTAAATAAGCTAAGGATAGTCAAAGACATTAAGTTGAACTTAAGAGTTTGTTTGTGTCCAAAAACCTATACTTGCCCTCACAACTAAAGCTAAACAATGTGTAGGGATGTCAGCAACAAAAGAAACAGTGTTCACACTAAAGGTTGAGCTTCTTCCAGCTCCAAGCTTATCCTTGGTTGCCTTCATGATAGTTCCACAGAATGGTCTTGGGATTCCCTTTGCCACAACTCAAACAATTCAGTTAATTCAAAGGAAGAGGTTCTTCCACTTTCACCCAGTTCAAGTTTCTCACATATAGTTCACAAAAGGGTTCCTCCACCATTCAACAGGCAGGGGGTGCGTCACAGCCTCTGCCGTTGACCTAGGCTTCTGAAGCACACGTTTCTTCAATGGTGCACTAGTTTCAATGCCTGACTGATTCCTTCCCCAAGCTTCAAGATAGTTCAAACTATGGTGGAGATTCCCCACTCTAAGCGCATTTGTGGGACCACACGGTCCACCAGTTACAGGTTGCGCAACCGGTAACCCTGGTTGGCATCTGTCACCAACATCACAATGTTCCTTAATCTTACTGCTTCAATCAGGGTTTCACAAAGTGCATCTGTATTTGGCCAACAGTTGTTTCTCAATGCTTTCCATCGATTTTGGCCCACACTGGTTTCCCCAACTCTTTCACTATCTCTGGATTCTTATTTGATTAATAATGCTTTTCTCTGGCCACTACCATTTTCTTAAGGCTTTTCGCTCGCTTTTGCCACTACTGGTTCCACAATGTTTTGTGCTGGCTCTTGCCCCCACTGGTTTCACAATGCTTTTTCACTGTCAGGTCGGTATTCAAAAACACACAGGATATGAAAATCCACCAGTCTATGCGGGCTGGACAACCCCCTTGCCATGTCTGGGCCGCCCTTCTCTAGGTGGACTCACCCGGTTGTACCACCAGCGGTTCTGCGAGTCTCCAGTCTCACATGGGCCAATTTCTCTGTGTGGCATCTTGCATCTCTGATGTGCTGGTGTTCGGCTGCTTTGCTGCGTCCTGATCGGTAGGCTGTCAGCGACTCGAGCGGTCTACGCCTGCACACAGGCAGAGCAGGTGGATTCGCCGACCTCCACTGCGCCTTGCTTCCGCTGCTGCAGTTCTGCACTATCTGGTCCCTCGATGCACTGCTTGCCTTCTCTCGCACCACTGGTTATAGTCCTGTCTCCTCCAGCTGGCTTCTGCTCCACCCCATTCACCACATTTCCAGGTGTTGGAGATTTTAAAGTCTCTGCCAGGCCGATTGGTCTTTTGGCAACCAGATCACTCAGTTTTCTGGCTGCAGTCCTTTCTGCATGTTGTCCTCTTCTCAGTACTAACGTGGTTTATGTATGTATGACTGTCATAGGGAAAATAGTGAAGAGTCTGACAATATCCTATAAAGGCTGGGGAATGGTATTGTCCGTATGAAAGGAAATGGGGAGACCATGTCTTAGCTGCGAGGTTCTCTTGTTCTCTCCCCAAGTCTCCCCTGTCCAGGTGACCCTCCCTCGCATATACAGCCCCCAGGGTCAGGATCCAAAGGGCAATGGCCCTTCCCTGGCTACCTGGGAGGAGGATAACTTAGGAAGAAAAGTGAGGACGACCGCAGATTCTGCAAAGATCTGAAAAAGCATGTTTTGCACCCTCTAGTTGGAGGGGACGACTAGGCCGTCTTGTTTCAAATGAGTGTTCCTAGAAATTGTTTCACTTGATTGGGCACTGGACTAGATTTATTCTTATTGATTGAGAAGCCCAATTGATAAAGTAGTTTCACTGAGTATTTTGCTGACACAACTGAGGTGTGCCCCTTGTTATTAGCCAGTCTCCTAGGTAAGGGTACACTGGAATGGATTTCTGCTGTAGGTGTGCTGCTACCATGGAACATACTTTTGTAAACATACTTGGCGCGGAGGCTATGCTGAATGGCAGCACTTTGAATTGGTAGCGCTTGCTTCCCACCTGGATTCTTAGGTATTTCATGTGCGCTGGCAACATTGAAATATGAAACTATGCATCTTTCATGTCATGTCTTGCCATGCAATCCCCTTGTTTTAGTAGAGGGATTACATCCTGAATTTTTGTGGCTTAACATACGTGTTTGCAGCACGCAGGTCTAAGACAGGGCGCATTTTTAGATCTGTTTTTGAAACAAGGAAGTACACTGAATAAATACATTTGTTTTCCTCTAAAAGTGGAACCAGCTCTATAGTTTCATTCTGTAGCAGTGTCAAAATGTCTTCTTCTAAAATCAAGTGATGCTCTGAAGACATTCTTCTCAATTGACGAGGATGTTAGCAAGCTATTTCTAGGAATTCTAATATCCCGTGGCCACAGTTTCTAGCACCTACTGATCTGATGTTATACCCTCCAATGTGTGGGTGAAAAAAGTTATTGCCCCTGTTGGGAAGGGAATGGCCCTGCCCCACCCCGCCTAGTCGTAGCTTGAATGAATGAACTCCATCTGAAGCTAAGGGGGGGGAGCAGCCCCCACCTTCAGCGTGCATGTAAGAGCCCTAGAGTGCATAGAATTAGATGAATAACAGAAGCCATGCCCCAACTACAACACTCCATTTTGTATTAGGCCTAGACGCCATTTTTAACGAGGCCCAAAACCGTCACTCTGAGGGCTGTGGCTCTCACATATCCAGCTCGCACAGAGGTGCCAAGTCTTCAGCACACCAGGCCAGCTCTGCACAAGCCTTGTTCGCCACAGAAGTCCATCCTTCCCCTGTCCTCTCAACTGTTACAAATACCTGGTATCGGTTTCAAGAATGTCCTCTGCGAGGAGCGTGAGACAGTACCAGGCCCCAGCACTGTGTCCATCCATTACCACTAAACTGCCAGCACGCTCCTGACCCCCAACACACCAGACCGAAAGCTTACCACCCTGTTGACCTGGCCCCCTATCTCTTCACATAGCAATAAGTTCCTTGCCCTCTGATCCCGACCATTCCAGATTGACCACCACAGATCTAAAGCCTGCATGTCTGTATATCTCTCCAATAGCAACACACGTCTTGTTGTATCATGAGGCATCAGTGAAAGTAGACAATAGATCAACCCCCGGGGGAGAAACTTGGGTGCGGGAACTGCAGTATTAACGAAGTCCTGAATGTACGGGATGACACACATTCTCCATTCTCATGAACACCGCTTTGTTATGATGTTCAGGTCCCTGCCATCTCTAATAAATTACTGCTTCCTGTTTTTTTTTTTTTAGATTAGAATGTTTCGATCGTGTCACTCGACCTTCACCGCGAGGATGAGCCCACCTGGTCCCACGTACACCAAGATCGACTCGGAAGCAGCAGCCAATTAGTGCCTGGCATCCCCTATGGTGCAGGCTGAGCCAATTGTCTCACCAACCAGCGATGTCATGTTTTTGCCCCATGTAATATCTATCGTCACTGAGGATGCATTTGTCCTTTTTAATGTGCTGCCCGTGTAATTTCTTTGGCAGAGCGCTCCCGGGCAGAGTTCTTTGCTGTCATTTATATTTAGGGTTTTCTGTTTTAGGGGTTTATTTTCTTTTGTTTACTTCCCGTAGTGTTTTTCCAGAGTTTACAAAAGTTTTCACAATCTGTTTATCAGAGATTTCCTGGTCGCCCCTTAAAAAAAAAAAAAACCTCATATCTTCTTTCCAGCGTAAACACAGAATTATTTTGTTTATTGTTTAATTGCATGCATAGGTGGGGTAATATTTCTCAGCGCAAGATGTTATAACCACTTCATGTTACTCCAGTCATCTCTAGCATTTCTACAAGTCAAGGTAGTTGGCAGCACTGGGTTTATTGCAGCACCTAACCAATGATATTTAAAATATCCGCCAACATCTTGGACTGAGGCTGCTGACGAGTCAAATCGCAAAAAAAACTTGAAAACTCCAGATCGCAGTAACATTTGCCCAATCTCTGTCAAATCCTTCTTAGGAAAAAAATGTGAGCAGGTTCATTCTGGAAACAAACATCCTAACATGCTATGAACTGGAATTTAAACCAGACAGTTGGCAGAGATACTGAACTGGCTCTCAGCACTCTCTGCAGACACAATGGCACCAACCAAAGTAACTGATGCAAAATCCCCAAGGATTTGTTCACAACAATCTACTCCATCTCAACCTACACGTGATAAGCATGATGGAAAAAGCAAAACATCTGCGTATTGTGAAGACCATACAAAATCAATTTCAAAATTCAACTTTGACATGGCGGCCGTAGTACATTCACAAGGGGCTATGGCATTGCGAGGATGGTAGGCCTTCCTAGCAGATACCTGACTGTAGTAATAGCCAGGTAACATGCGGTCAAGGGCATTCCTCTTGAACAATGTTTATTCCACTGATGTAATGTCGTACACTTGTGACAAAGCACAGCAAGCGCAACACCACATACATGGAAACGGGATAAATGTTTATTAATTGTGATAACAATGGAGTTCCAAAAGGAATGAATTCCTAGAATGTAGTTCTCAATTCTCCAGAGAATTCTTTATAGATATTAGCAAAACAGTTAGATGTGCAAACTGCCTTGGGTTCAGTGCAGCGCCCAAACAATGACATTTAAAATATTAAAAAGAAATGCAAAGAAGTTGCATTTCATTTAGTTTGTCGTGTCCGTGTTCCGACTAGGCAATCAATTCCACCTTCTGCCACAAGGTGGCAATGGTTGATAATCATTTGACACTTTATTGCAATGTCAGTTCCAATAGACAATGCTGAAGCAGAACTGTGAGGATAGCTCAACGGCAATGCTTCGGTCTTGGAAACAAGACAACATAGAATAGGAGTTCGAATCCCGCACCCTGCACTTTGCAATTATGAAATACCAGGGTTTATCGGAGTCCCCGTGGAATATAATAATGTAAACGGGGGGAAAATATCGGTACTTTTCGGTAATCCCGAACACCGGAAACCCTATTTATATTATATCAAACTGTTATCCTTACAAAGCTATCTCCTTGCTTTATTCCCTAGCGGGGTGTCTTTATTTTACTTTGAAAGGGGACGTTGGAGATCTCTACATTCACCACCCCCTACTGAGGAAGCATGCAAGCGTACCTGGACTGGAACTTCATTTGCTGGAGGGGGCAGCAGAGCCTCTAGAGGCTGCAATTCGACTCCAACCTTTACCTCTTTGTTGACTGATTTTGAGGATTGTACCATGTACCAAGGACCTCCGAACCTACACTGAGGCTCGTGTGTAACCTGGGCTCCGAAATTAATGCGGAGCATTGAAGGTGCCTCGATGAATGAAGGGTTTATTGGAAATTTGCCCTTGTGCCTTTAGGTTTCATGTTCCTTTTCTTGTGGTTTCTAACTGTATACTTCCTTCCCAAAAAGGACAGTGTCCTCAATAGCCATGGGTATCAGGGTTGCCTGAGTTGTTGGGCTTGAAGCCCGAATTCCGAAAGTCATGAATAGCGTTTGAGTAAGGTGTCCTCAGCTATGATTCTGCCAGAAGTGTCTGCTGAATCAAGAGTATTTTTCTAAATATTCCAGGCTACCCGTTCCCTTTCATTAGACACTTAGTAATTGGGATCCGACTGGTTCAGGGACTGAATCTAGTTCTTGTATTAGATCCCACTGGTATTATGATAGCTAGCAAGTAAAATTGTGTTAGCAATGAGAGTTAGAAATGCTGCCGAGGTGGTAACTTTTTTGCCTGGGGCATATCTTTTGCACTCCTTGTCTGGTGGTGCCTCAGCATTTGACAGTGGCACACCCGCCCTTTAGCGAATCAGGCTTTACAGGAAAGTGTAATGAAAAATGGGTCTAATGGAGCTGGCTTGAAATCTATTGTGCGGTTGACTACACGAGTTAATGAAGGTGTAACCATGATGGGGCAACTCTTTTTAATTGATTGCAGAAGAGGAATTGCTTGGCCGATTGCCTTCCTCATTTAAAATCTCATCCACAAAATCAGTGTCTTCCACTGTTAGATATTAAAATGATTTGCAGCCCTTTTAAGAAGGTTGTTAAACAGAAGCTGACCATCAATGGGGAGCTGGGGAGGGGGTGGGGTGTGTGACTGACCTGCCTCCGGTGTGATATCAGGAGAGTCTATAATGGTGATGGGTAAAGTTCCATAAACGTGACAAATGAGGAGACCTTATCCATAGGGTCCTCGAAACGTTGCCCAGTCAAGGCCCCTGTTTTAGGGGTCTCCGGCAGTGGGAACACAATTGCCTCTGGTCTATTTTTCTAAAGTGATTGAGACAATGGGGAAGTAGCTCCAGAATATTATGGTACCTTCTGTGGGGGAGATGGTGTGTCTTTAGTGTTCCCTTAAGACTTTCGTTTGCGTTTCCCCTATCTAGAATGGTTTATAGTCAAAATACCGAAAAAATAATCTCGAACTACAAAAATCTCGAAAAAAAAATATCGAAAAATAAAATATCGAAAATATATACATCTCATTAAAAGGGTCAATATCTCGAATACGTATATGTCGAAAAAAAAAACGAACATGCATAAATAGAAATAAAGAAAAAACAAAATTAGCATTTTATGATGGGGGTTCACCCCCAACCCCACGTCCACCACCCCCTTACCCGGCACCCCGCAGCCAGCGCCCGCTACCCCCACACCCCCCCCACCCTACTCGCAACATACGTAATCGAATCAAGAGTTTAGAAGGGGTTAAACTGATAGGTGAAAAGCAAGAGTAAAGAACCTTGTTCACGAACCAAGATTGGAATAACGATATTGCCAAACCGTCATTACCTGACAGTGCGACATTTGATGCTGTACTGCGGGAAATCGCTTGGGTTTACTTCGCAACACACCAGGTACTATTTATAAAACATTCAAGTGGATTAACAGTAAAAAAGCATATTACTTAGAGATATATGACCGAAAACGTTTCTTCCGTTTGTTTTAGAATACGAAATGGAATTTGTGACAAACCAAAAGGGAGGAAAACAGCTGACTTTAAATGGATACGTTTACCATAAGGAATATGAAAAGAATGAGCGTGTATACTGGAAATGCGCCGAATATAAAAGAAATAAATGCAGCGCTCGAGCTATTACTGAGGGAACAAATGTGCACAGTAAAAACGAACATAATCATCTACCTGACCAAACTAATATTATTATAAAAAAAAACCCTCTCAGAGCTAAAAAGAAAGGCTGAAGAAAGTCTCGGGGAACCAAGTGGCTCGGTTGTGTCAAAAGTATGTGACCAATTACCAATACATATTGCTGCACAGTTACCGGCTGAGAGGTTAATGCAACGGACAATAAACAGAGCTAGAAAACAAAAAGAAAATATGCCACCTGTACCAAGGCTTTTTGAAGACATTACAATCCCTGATGTATTAAAAATAACAAAAAATTGAGACATTTTTCACCAAGCAACACTTGATTAAAACCGCGAAAAAATATTAATATTCTCCACTGCAAGTAATTTCCACCATCTGACTAACAGTGACAAATGGCAAAGTGACGCAACTTTTAAAGTATGCCTGCAGCCATTCCTCCAGTTTTACACCATTCATGGCACAATAAACGGCAAAATAATTCCACTTGTGTATACATTAATGCCGAAAAAGACTGAAGAGGCGTACAGAATCGTGTTTGATAAAATTAAACAATCTATCCCTGAGGCAAACCCTATTACAATAATCATGGATTACGAGACAGCACAAATCAAAGGTTTTACATCAATTTTCGAGAATACACGAATTCAAGGATGTTTTTTCCACTTCACACAGAGTATATGGCGCAAATTGCAGAAATTAGGTCTAAACACAAAATACACGGAGGACAGTTGCTACCAGTTTAATATTAAAAAACATTTTGCATTGGCATTTGTACAAATAGATTATGTAATTGATTTTTATGAACATTTAATTGACAGTGCTTTTTACAAAAATCATGAGGAGGAATTTAGTGATTTATTGGACTATTTTGAAAAAACCTGGATTGGACAATTAACCAGAAGTGGCACACGAAGGAGGCCAAAATACCCATTAAATTTTTGGAATTGTTATCAGGCAACCATAGAAAAAACACCAAGAACGAATAACGCCCTGGAGGGATGGCACAGCAGGTTGAACAAACACTTTAACATCAATAACCCCACGTTGTGGCATTTTTTACGCGACTTGCAAGATGAAGAACACCACCAACAATTTAAATTGGCACAAACAGTTTCCTTAGCTAACCAGGCACAACCAAGAAAAAAATAGAGACTATGAAGGAAAACTGATACAGTTAATAGAAGCTTTTGACCCCCAAAATAAAGAAACCTTCTTAGACTCTGTAGCGTTCAACTTGAAATGTTAAAAAAAATTACTCACGTTTCAGATAAAAGTGCAATCCATTGTGCCATGGCGATAGTGATTCCGAATAAAACATCCTGGTGATGCAAAATACAGGAACTGGAACGGCAATCCATTGGAAATAAACCGAAAAAACCATCAAAAAAGTCAAAATACACATCCAGGAAAAACACGTTCGCGAAAGAGAAAAACCATCCTTACCTAAAAAAAGCCAAGAAATATTTGAGTACACATCCAGGAAAAATGCGATCGAAATAAAAAAATAACCAAGAAATTCCGTGGGAAAAAACAAGAGAAGTCCTCATGCAGACAAAAAAGCCAATGCTACTCCAGAAAAAGGTACCCATTGAAAAAAAAAAACACGTTGTAGCCATAATCCGTAATCCAGCGACCAAGTAAATCCACTGGAAATCCATAGTCCATCGAATCCAGGAAATCCTCTAAAAATCCACAGTCCATATAATCCAAGTAAATCCAGTGAAAATAGGCAATCCAAGGAAAAAAAACAGAAAAATCCATTAAGATCCAGGAACAGCTTGCAGGAGACGCAACCGCAGCAGAAACCGATAGAATATGAATTTTAAAAATGGCGCTTACGCTTTACGTAGGACTACGTAACGTGGATTTAAACAAGTAAACAAACACAAAGTTAAAATATATACAACTGTTATTGATGCAATAGCACCATCAAGAGGAAAATAGATGTATTACATGTTAAAAATATTACTCAGTTTAACATAACATATCTGTAACCTTGTATTAATATATATATATATAAATGTATTAAATATGTTATATTATAATACTTTTTTATATAGTCTATTACTTTAGAAAATGTTATTAAATAAAATACAAAGAATAAAAAGTGTGGTTTTTACTTACCTTCGAGATTGACATAAATTCGAGATTGCTTGAAAAAATTCGAGATTATGACTTTTGAGATTTTTTATTTTAGGTCAAATAAATTCGAGATTATATTTTTCGAAATTTATAAATTCGAGATTTTGACTGACCATCATCTGATTTCTACGTGTGTTTCGATGGTTGCAAAACTCCTGTTGAAGGACTTGAATGCACGTCAACTGGTGCCTGTTTTGCTTTATTGCCTTGTGCTAAAAGCGGGTCCGGAAAGGCAGCAGGCTTGTGGTGCGTGTGGTGGGTAGGCCGCAAATTGTCTTCCGCCGGCATGCAGCCTTCCTTCAACACATCCAAAGGATGGCTCGGGTTGTGTGCTTATAATGTTTGTGCACGTGTGTGTCGCCAGGAGTCTTTTCCATGGCAGTATGCTGAGTCTGCCTTTCGGGGCTGGGGACTGACACGCGTGAGAAGGTAGGCTCCTTCAAAAGGTCTTCAGCATCTGAAGCGAAGCCGTCGCTAGCTTGGCCTTCCTGGTCTGATTCGAAGGTGCTCGTAGGGGTTTGAGACTCGGTCATCATTGCATGGGCCACCCACCGTTTGGTGGGTCTTTAAGCGTCTTGTGCTTAAACAATTTGCATGACGCACAACGCCCCTCTGGATGGTCTCGGGGAAAGGCACTGGATGCAGTGTCTTTCCATGGGTATTTTCTGTTGCAAGATGGACAGAAATTGCATGGGCACACCTGACTGGAACGCCGTAGTCGAAGTGATCACTCTGGTTTAGTGGGCTCTGGGATGGCCAGGCAGCGGTGGGTTCGCCAACCGAGGACAGTGTATGATGCAGTCGGAGAGCCCCCTTGAGATGGAAGCCCTGGACAAGGCCTTCCCATGATTCACAGGACCAAAGTTCACGAACAGTTGAGAAGTCTGCTGAAAACTCTTTGTGCGTGTCATGTACAACTTCAGGGCACGAGCAACGTCCAGCGAGTGCAAGACCCTTTCAGCCAGTGACAAAGGCTTCGTATTTAAAACAGCTAACACCAAAGGCTCGTTGAGGTGGAATTCCGACAGAACCTTCAGCATAAAAGAGGGGTGCGCCCGCAGCACCACCCTCGATTTGTGGAAAATCAGGTATGGCTGTTTGCATGATAGGGCCTGGATCTCACCCAACGTCCTGGCAGGAACGGTAGGTTCCACAAGAGGAACTTGAGAGGGGCCAGATGCATAGGCTCGAAGGGGGCTCCCATGAGCCTTGTCAGCACAACGTTGAGTTCCCACGCCCGGCAGGAGCCTTCACTGGCAGAAAAGATCAAAAAATTCCTTTACGAGTCGATGAGACCAAAGTGAAGATATTCCTGGATACCTGGTGTAGCGGGAGATAGCCGCACAATGTACCTTGATAGATGCTTCGCCTTTCCGGCCTTGGAAAAGGATAGCAAGTACCGAAGGACCTGCAGGGACTGGCACCACATAGTGAAACGCTTCTACTTGTGACGTAGCATTTCAAGGTCAATGATGCCTTGGCAAGGACCCCCCCCTGCAGTCAGCAGGCAACTCATATCCTCCAAACTCTAGGGCTGCAGGAGACAAGCCCTCACGTTCAGCGATCCTGGGCTGTGATATAGGATTGTGCCTTTTTCGCTGGTGAGAAGATGCAGGACAACTGGTAGCTTGACCAAAGGCGTTGCAGTCAGGCTGAGAAGGTCCAGATTCTAAATCTACCTCGGCCACGCCGGGGCGACGAGTACAATCTTGCATGGACACTTAGGGTGTTGACTCGTAGCAGGAGCGGGAATGGAGGAAACGTGCACAGAAACAGCCCTTCCCACAGAAAGGAGAATGCATCCCCCCAGGCTCCTCAGCTGGTGGAATCTGCTGGCAAGCTTCTGGCACTTGGAGCTTGCTGCCGTCGGAAATAGATTGCTCTGGGGTCTGCCCCATTTGAGGTATATACCTGTACACCTGATCCTGACGTAGCTCCCACTGGTGGCAGGAGCGCAGTTCCCTGCTGAGGGAGTCTGCAATGGTGTTCTGGACGCCCGCCACGTGGAGAGGAACATCCCGTCCAACGGTGCAACACCACAAGTCCTGCGTTTCTTTTGAGATTGCTGGGTATCGAGTGCCCCCCTGCTTCCTGATGTAGAACACGGTGGTGCTGTCCGTGAAGATCCTCATCACCTTGCCTTTTAGAGACGGAACGACTCGAGGGCCCAGAACACGCAGCTCCAGAATGTTGATATGACGTGCAGATATCAGGTGTGCGCTCCCCAGCCCTCCAGGGAGATGTCCGTGGTGACCGTCTCCTGGTATTGGGATTCTGAAATCCTGTGCCTCGAGCTATGTTAGAGCAGACGCCCCACCATACTATCGCCCGACTGAACTCTTTGTTGAGAGCGACCTTGTCTGTGAAGCTTCCAGACACCTGTATCCATCGGGCGTCCAGGAATTCCTGTAGGGGTCGCATCTGTAACCTGCAGAGCTGGACTAGGTATATGCAAGACGTCATGCCCAGAGACGACTTGATGGCCTACACCGTGGCCGTCTTCGTCGACAACACCCGATACAACTTTCCTTGGATGGCTGCTAACCTCTCCTGCGAGGGCTACGCCAGGCAAGACACCGTACTGAGTCGGGTGCCTATGAACAGCGCGTTCTGTGATGGCGTTAAGCAGAACTTTGGAAAGTTGACGGAGAATCCCAGATCCGTCCGTAGTCAGAGGGTAGTCTGCGTGTGTCCATCGGCCAGCTCTCATGAGTGTACGCCCTGTAGAAGTAGAGAACACTCTGGGGGCTGACTTCAAGCCGAAAAGTGGGGCCTTGAACTGGCAGTGCTGTTCCTGCACCATGAAACGCAGAAACTTTTGATGTTTCTTGTGAATGGGGACGTGGAAGTAGACATCCTCCAGGTCCAACTTTTCCAGCTAGCCGAGCACATGTTGAAACGTGACCATTGTGACTTTTGGTACTTTAGGACGTCGCAGGTCTAAGATTGTCCTCCAGCCCCCTGTATTCTTTCTGACCAGAAAGTATCTGTAATAGACTTTGGAGTCCCAGAGCCGTTGGAGAACTAGCTCTATCGCCCCTTTTTGCAGCATGGCCTGTACCTCTTTCAGGAACTGAGAGACATGCTGCTCCTGACGGGTAATGTTACGCTCACCTGGTATCCACGGGGACGCCACCCAGCCCTGGTTGGATGATTTGCACTCTCGAACCCTCTCCTGGTCCCTTAGTAAGGCCTCTGGTTAAAGATGGGCCTGCAATATAGGAGAGCTGGATTCAATACCAGATTGTCTTTATGTTTTCCCACCTCCCTTAGCCTCAACTCCTTCCTCCCCCTTGGGCCATCTCCTCACCGTAATATTGTAAAAGGTGGATTCTCCATCCTGCTCCTCGTGGCAGGGGCGCGTAGATGTGGGGGGCGAGCAGCGACCAAGTTACTTCACTGGCGCAAGCCCCCCTCCTGTGGGAATCCAGGTCTGCATCAACTCCGTAGGTTTGCTGCTTTATAGTCTTTATATGCAGTTCTTATGTTCCTCTTAGTTCGAATAATAATGTCTTGCTTCTTTCCTTTTAGGTATGGAAAGGTATTTTGGTGTTATCATGCAGTTTGAAGATGAGCATGGGCCGGTACCGAAAGCGCGTTGTGCGCGATGCTGTCCGGTAAGTAATGCGCGACGCTGTTTCGCCTTTTAAATTGCTAACCTTTGTCTTTTCTCTCCTTGCAGGTTGCGATGTTCCTCGCTGAGCGCCGTAATGTTCCAGCAATGATACTGACCAGGAGATGACTACCCAGTTAAGAATTGTGTGGCTTTCTTCATTCGGGAGGAAACGTGAGTTAACTAACGCTTACTAATGCTGTCTTTCTTTCTCCTCTTTCCAGGTTATGGTATTCCAGGATGCATGCGGTGCCGGATGATCGAGTTCGTACCTTCAGGTGAGTGGAACTTAAGTCGGCGATGGATTGAAGACAGGATACTATTCCAGGTAAATTTCGTAGTGTTCTTTCTCGCTCTGCAGGTCCTTGGTTTCAGGTAAGCTGGCATCAAAGAACTGGACACGGTGAGCGTTACGCTGCCCACAGCAGAATAACGCAAAGCATGTTCTGCTCTTTGGGTGTGGTTTAAATAGTCTCAGATAAAGTAGTCCAGGTAAAATAGTCCCAGGCCTGCCACACCCAAAGTAGTCCAGGTAAAGTAGTCCCAGGCCTGCCACACCCAAAAGACTAGACTGCACAGCTCAGTTCCTTGTTACTGAGCTATGTGTGCCCGTCCATGTTGGCTGAGCGCCCCCCCCCCCCCAAATTAAATATTCCCAAGTAAATAGTCCCTTTCTAATGTTGGTCTTCATGATGGTTATGAGCCTGGCACCAAAGGCGCCAGGACTGACTCCAAGAGAGTCTTGGATGAGGTTTTAAGGTTTTTGACCTGGCCCTAACTGGAAGGCTGACTTGCCAGTGAGGGCCAGGGCAAGGGTCATGACAGAAACCGGAGGGATCCGTGGACACCTGCGTTGAAACTCCAGGATGTGTGCTTGGATGAGAGCCTCCAGCACCCATCGGTCGGTGGTGATCTTTCTCCACTTGCTGATGAACCTAGTCAGCCTCCCACTGGGGTGCATGAGCGGGGGCCCAACTACCCGGTCGGTTCAGACCTACTTCTGTGCCAGCATCCTGCCCTGGGGGCGATGGCAACGCTGGCCTCTGCTACCGTAGGCCTGGGAACGGGATGAGAATCCATGCCAGACCCCATGCTGGAGATGGAACAAGTTACTTACCTGTAACTGTTGTTCTCCAGCATGGGTCTGGCATGGATTCACATGCTCATGAATATTCCCCGTCAGGCTGGGAATGCTTGGTAAAGGAAAAATCAGTTTCAGTTTCGTTTCTGAACTGTCTTTCTACTAGTAACCAATCACTGGTCCCTGGGTCATACTGCCCCCAGCCAATGACTGCTCTCTACCCAAGCCCCTCCTCTGGCAGCCATCTTCAGATCTGGTAGCACGTAAAGTGGAGCAGGACCAAGAGAAGAGCCGCAGAGGGGTTGGAGGGAGGGTTCGCATGTGAATCCATGCCAGACCCATGCTGGAGAACAACAGTTACAGATAAGTAACTTGTTCATTCTCCAGCCTGGGGTCTGGCATGGATTCACATGCACATGAATACAAGAATAGATAGCAGTACACACATGCACAACCATGGAAGGTGGCAAGGCTCAATATTAAGCATTTCAACAACTCAACATTAAGCATCTCTTACCTCCTCACCAGGCTCACCTTCAAGCGAACAGTTGCGCAGCACTGCCTGGCCGACTCTGGACTCCTCCCTGGAATCCCAGTCGACGCAGTAGAATCTTGTGAATGTGTGCGTCGACCTCCACATAGCAACCCTGCAGATGTCCAGCAGGGGCACACCAGACAGGAACACCGTAGTAGCAGCGATTGCTCTGGTTGAATGGGCTCTCGGACGGCCAGGCAACGGTCGGTTAGCCAACCGGTGACAGTGCATGATGCAACCGGAAAGCCATCTGGAAATGGAAGCCTTTGAGAGGGCCTTCCCTTGGTTCACGGGTCCAAAGTTCACAAACAGTTGTGATGTCTTCCGAAATCTCTTTGTGCGGTCCACGTAGAACTTCAGCGCTCTAGCCACATCCACCGAGTGCAAAGTCCTCTCAGCCGGCGACAGGAAGAAAACAGGTAACACCAAGGGCTCGTTGAGATGGAAGTCCGCTGGCACCTTGGGCATGAAGAAGGGGTGCGTCCTCAGCACTACCCTCGTCTCGTGGAATGTCAGATATAGAGGCTTACAGGACAGGGCCTGGATCTCTCCCACTCATTGTGCGGAGGTGATGACCACAAGAAACGCTGTCTTCAACGCCAGGAACTTCAGCGGTGCAGAATGCAAGGGTTCGAACGGCGGACCTATGAGCCTGGTCAGCACCACATTGAGCTCCCACGCCGGGGCCGGAGCCTTCCCGGCGGGAACGATCGGAATAGTCCTTTCATGAACTCCTTCACCAGGCGATGAGACCACAGCGACGATCGCCCCGGAGTTCTGGTGTAGCGGGAGATAGCCGCCAGATGAATTTCGATGGAGGCATGTGCCAGCCCCGCCTTGGCCAGCGACAGCAAGTATGGCAGCACTTGAGGGGCCATAATCCATAGAGGGTTGATCTTCTGTGCGCGGCACCAGACAGAGAACCTCTTCCACTTATGTCCATAGCACTTAAGAGTCGAGGACGCCCGGGCCTTAGCTAGTACCTCCTTGCAGTCCGCCGGGATATCGTAGCCTCCGAACTCTAGTGCTGCAGGAGCCAGGCCTGCAGGTTCAGAGATCCCGGGTCGTGATGTAGGATGGTCCTCCTTCCCTGGCGAGAAGATCAGCGTCCGTCGGCAGTTTGACTGGGGGGCGGGGGGAGACGCTGACATGTCCAGAAGGTCCGGGAACCATATCTGCCTCGGCCACGCCGGTGCGACGAGGATCATCCTGCACCGGGACCGTCTGAGTTGACAGAAGCAACGGCAACAGTGGGAATGCATACAGGGGAAAGAGAATGCATTGCCCATGCTCCCCGGTTGGGGAAACCTGCTGGCGAACCTCCGGCACTTGGTGTTCGTCGCCGTCGTGGACAGATCGTTCTGGGGATTACCCCACCGTCAGAATAGGAGATCCACTTGATCCTGCCAAAGCTCCCACTCGTGGCAAGAGCGCAGCTCCTTGCTGAGTGAGTCTGCGACAGTGTTCTTTACTCCCGCCAGATGAAGTTACCAGGAACATCCCCTGGGCGACGGCCCAGTGCCACAGATCCTGCGCTTCCTTGTAAAGGGCCAGGGATCTGGTGCCCCCCTGTTTCCGGATGTAGAACATTGTGGTGGTGTGGTCGGTGAAGACCAGTACCACTTTGCCCTTGAGGGATGGAAGGAAAGACCTGAGGGCCCAGAACAAGGCCCGGAGCTCCAGGACGATGATGTGCAGGAACTTCTCCTCCGGGCGCCAAAGGACTCTTGCATGGAGATCTTTGGTGTGCGCACCCCATCCCTCCAGTGAGGCGTCCGTCGTCACCGTTTCCTGGTGCGCTGGGGTCTGGAAGTCCATGCCCGCCACGAGATGCGCGCGGGTGCCCCACCACCCGATCGCTTGACGGAAAGTCTTGTTGAGGGAGATCTCGTCTTCGAAGCTTCCCGCCACTTGCATCCAATGGGCGTCGAGGAACTCCTGCAGAGGCCGCATCCCCAACCTGCACAGATGCACGAGGGAGCTGCACGATGACATCATGCCGAGCAGGGACTTGATGGACCTCACCCTGGCGACTTCCATGGCCAACAGCTGTTGTACCTTGCCCAGGATGGCCTTTGTCCTTTCCTCTGACGTGGAGGCCAACAGCGCCACTGTGTCGAGCTGGCCTCCAGGAACAGGGCGTCCTGCAACAGTACCAAGTGGGACTTTGCAAAGTTGATCGAGAATCCCAGTTCCGTGAGCAGGCGGATGGTCTTCGCTGTGTGGTCGTTGGCGAGTTTTCTTCACTTTGCTTGGATGAGCCAATCGTCCAAGTAGGGGTATACGTGGATCCCCTGCAGGCGCAGCCACCAGTGCCAGGCACTTGGTACGACCCTTGGTGCTGACTGCAACCCAAAGGGCAGGTCCGTGAACTGGTAGTTCCGCCCTTGGACCACGAAACGTAGTCACTTTCTATGTCCTTTTTGTATGGGAATGTGAAAGTAGGCATCCTCCAAGTCCAGCGAAGATCGGAAGTCACCTTCCTCCAGCTGTCCCAGCATGTGCTAAACAGTAACCATAAGTAACTTCTGGGATTTGATGTATTTGTTGAGGTGGCGAAGGTCTAGGATGGGCCGCCAGCATACTCCGAAGCCTCTTTGGGACGAGTTCTATCGTGCTCTTTCTCAGCATGGCTCGTACCTCCAGAAGCAGCTGTGGAACGTGGTTTTCTTTCCTGGCCACACACAGGTGGGAAACAGGTGCACTTCCTTTGGAACTCCAGAGTGTGCCGATGGGCCGGGGCATCCAGCACCCAACGGTCAGTGGAGATGGACTCCCACACGCCGACGAAGTTCGCCAGCCGGCCTCCCACCGGTGTGCTCAGGTGGGGGCCTGACATCACGGCTGGTTCAGTCCCGTTTCGCCGAGGCCTTGCCACCCTCGGCTCCTTGACGATGATATCCACCATTCTTACTGCAGCCTCTGTAAGCTTCCTGCGATGAGGAACGGGCCGCTTGGCGGTACGAGGAACTGCCGCCAAATCCTTTGGAGGCACTTTGAGATTCGCCTCCGGCGGTCCAAAAGTACGGCCGTCACTGATGGAGTGCCCAGAGCATGTGCTGTCTCGGTGTCAGCCTTGATGGCCTGTAGAGACTCATCTAAAGCCTTCCTGAAGAGGTTGTCTCCATCAAAGGGCATGTCCAAGGAGGCGGAGGGTGTTTCTTCCTCTTCTTGGCCTCCATCGCCAGAGGGTCGATGGGGCCGCTGGCACGATGAGCATCCTTGTCTGTATCTCAGAGACCAAAGTATGCAGTTCAGAGAGAATGTCCACCCAGAGGTCTCTAGGTGGCAGCTGAGGCGGAATAGGCAGCTGGCGCACCAGTAGGGCTACCAGGCCCTCGTTGCCTTGCTGCGCTTTCTCAACGGTATCCTCGCCATCTCCTTCGTCGGCGCGCTCATTGTAGAGCCTGCTCCCTATGTTCTCCGCCTCCAGGATGGTTCGAAGGGAGATGAGCTCCTCCTTCTGAGGAGATATCCTTACCTTGGAGGGCCTCCGCACCCCCCCCTCCTCGCTTCCAGAGGGGACGGTCTTGTGGAGATGACCGGCATCTTCTTCTCCGGTGTTCTCTACGAGCCGGAACGCAGCCTTCCTCCTGGGAGGAAGGGATACCCTCGCCTTCGGGGCTGTGCCTTGTGGAGCTGTCTCTGCGGCCTTTGCGAGAGACGCCACCACCTCTTCTATGGAAGGCTGGGCCTTCACGGTCAGGATCGGGGCCTTGTCCTGTTTGGCCGGGAGAGGCATGCTGCTGGGATCCACCCAGAGCAGGGGCCGTGGCCTGTAGCTACTCCTTCAGCTGCCTCTGCCGATCATTCGGTGTGCGAGGCGGCATCACCTGGTAAAATGCACAATCTTCCTCCTTGTGTGCCGGATACAGGCAATAAAGGGACTGGGAATGCCTGTCGTCTGAAGAGACAGTCCGTTGGCTGCAGTCGGATCAAAGCCTGAAAAGCGGGGCTGAATCCTTCACCTCTGACATGGTCCACGCGGCGTAAGCCTGAAGAATCTTCTGGAATTCTCCACGAAGAAACTTGATGAAATCTGCCCTTGAGGGGCGCTGAAGAATTCGATATATGGGTCCCCATTAATCAGAGGGTTAATCAATGGAGCACAAGGCTCGACTGACCGTAAAAATAGATTAAACTCTTCCAAAAAAGCGAAAAAAATGCAGTAAAAGCTTGAGAGCTAAACATGAGGACTCCGAACACTTGAATATGCGGTAAAAATCTGAAGATGGCTTCCAGAGGAGGGGTTTAGGTAGTGGGCAGTCATTGGCTGGGGGCACTATGACCCAGAGCTCAGGGATTGGTTTTTAGGAGAAAGACAGTTCAGAAATTAAACAAACTGATTTTATTTACCAAGGATTCCCAACCTGACAAGGAATATTCATGAGCATGTGAATCCATGCCAGACCCCATGCTGGAGAAGTCTGCCTCCAAAAGGAGTCTTGTGAGACAAGGCCTCAGAGAAGAAGAAGCGGCGGCTGCAGGTAAAACTGTTTCTGCTTGGGCTGGCTTAGCACCACTTCCTCGTCCACCATGAGGAAATCTTCTCGGACCTCTGATTGACTTGTCCCACTTCCTCTTCCAATTGAGGAGTAGAATTGAAAGGACTTACCCCTCCAAGAAGATGAACCGGCGTAGGGGTGTTGAGGCAGTCTAATGGCGGCGCTAAGAGATTTAGTCGCCACTTTCGAGGTCTGCAGCTTTTCCAAACTCATCAGTCTTGCTGCCAAACAGCCTCGAGCCGTCAAAGGGCATATTGAGGAGTCTGGACAGCACATCTAGAGCACATCCGGACTTCCTCAACCACTCAAATCTGCACAACAATGTGCTAGTTGCCATAGATTTGCTCATGCAGTCTGGAGTATCCAGACTTGACTGGAGACATTCACCCATTGCCTCATTACCATCCTTGATAATAGCCAGATGGCTGTCTCTTTCCGTCCTTCCGGGATGTGGTCAGCCGCCATAATTACGCAGTCGCAGAGGGTAAACGTAAACCTTGATAAGGTTGTGTTAGTTGACTTTAATGCCATACTACCAGCAGTAAATATTGTTCTCGCCCAGGCATCTACTGTCTTATCGTCCCTATCAGGAGGGGTAGAGGGGTATGCCGATTGCTTAGTAGATGTAGCCCTTGAACCACCAAACTTTCTGCTGTTGGATGTTTTGTCAAGTATTCTGGGTCACTGCTGGATGGCCTATATTTTCTAGCAACATTTGTATTCACTGCAACCGCAGTCTCTGGTGTGTCTTAGTTTGCTGAGACTCTTTTTTGTAGTGCAATATGAATCGGCAAAATGTGAACATTTTGGTCACCCTGATGCAAAATATCTGTCAGGTCCCTCCTGCTCAAAAGGAGGAGTAGGCCTGCTCCAACGTAAAAACGATAACCTTACTCATCATCTTCCTATATGAGTCAGCATGCTAAGTAAGATCTGGTTTATCGAATTTCAGCTTGGGAGACGTATCTAAACCACTGGCCGACTGGAGGTTATCATACAAGTCTTTTAACCTAGACTCTTCGGAGATTAATTTCTCTAGCACATTAGGGTTGCCATATTGTAACCCAAATGGTGGCATCATATGGAGGTTCATTATCTTCATAGGTAGAGGTTAAAGACTTTAAAAAGTCTCTTTGGCAAGGGTTTGAAAACCTTTTCACAGGTTACTGTTGGCTTCGACAACTTCGAAGTAATCGTCGACAACGACTTTGAAGTCGGAGTTGATTTTATCTGAGTCGATTTCGACACTGGTGTCGACTGCTCCGACGAAGACTGTTAGCGAAGGCGTTGGCATTGTCGACTTCTTATGCTTTTTCAAAACAACCCTCGATGGACTGGATTCCTGACTTGTCAAATACCTTGACGATTTCTTGTTGAATCGAGATCTCTCTCGATGCTGTACCAGCTTATGGTTCGGTTTGGAAGATTTCATCTTCGACTCCCCTTTGTCGTCTTGATGCAGATCAACAAGGGCATGGGCTTTCTGCTCGTCCTTCGAGGGTGTCGGGCCACATTCCCGAAGATTTTAAGCATTTCTGAACGAATTGCATCCCATTTTGCAATTGAGTCAGACTTGGTTGGACATTTGATTACCTTGGCCGAGGAATCACTAGAGGTCGAAAGGTGACCTCTGACGCCGGTTCTTGGTCTTCTTCGAAGAAGACTAAGAATGGCACAACCAACTTCTCGATAGTGATCTTTTGGATTTTTTTCATCGAGGAGAATCCCTCGACTCAATGGTCTTTCTTTTTGAGCTTTTCGAATGAGACTTCGAAGGGAACCTCCCCACCGCCAATTTACCTTTACGTTCCCTGAGAGCCTTTTCGGTCATCGCCTGACAGGAGCTATAGTGAGAGGTATAGTGACCGGTGCCAAGACTCTGCAGACATATGCAGTGGGGGTCGGTGATCGACACCTTCGATCCACAGTCTTCGCACTTCTTCAATCCCGTCTTAGGCGTTGGAGCCGACAGGGAGGACATTTTCGTTGATCGAAAATAGCTGACGAAGTTCACTGAAGAACGGAAGCGTGCCGTAATTCTTCAAAGCGTTAGCTCGGAAAAAAGTAACTGAAGCTAACCGGCGCTGCGTGCGCTATTTATACTGAAGATGACATCAGCAGTCGAACGGAGGCCCTCGAGTGACATTGACTTGACGGCACACAGCGCCCCTTGTCATAAATAAATTCTGAAGCCGCTAAACCTGGAAGGATAATTATCATAAAATGAGGAATATGTGGGAAGACACAATCCATTCAAAGTGCTGCTTAGTTCGTGTACTCTCCGTGATGCTGGAAATGCATTGGAGGGACAGGGCCTCCCTGTCCTTGTGCTGTAGTCTCTTAATTTGTGGGCACCCATTGGTGGGGGTGCAACCCTGTGCTCCTAGTGTATGTTTTTGGGCACCTGTGTGTGGCTAAAAGAGCGAGCAGGGTATGGGCTGGTGGCAGCTCCATGCTGAATTGGACAGGTGTTCTGAGTAGCTGCCATTTTGGGATACCCAGGCCCTGCCATTGGAATCAGTTGATTCCTGATATGGAACAAGATGGACCCTGTGGCCTCTTTGCTTTCTATTGCCGTTTACCTTGTTTTCCCAAAGACCTGGGGAGCCCTGCCTCTGTCCCTTCCCCCTGACTGGCTGTTGGGTAGAAGTTATATATATGGTGTTGCAGAATGGCTGGAGCCTTCCCAGTGACTGTATGTTGTGGGTACACCCTATGGTTGGGACCTGGGTGAATGGAGTGTGAGACCAATATACACTTCTTGTTGTGGATCTCTGGTTTCTGGTACATAACCCAATGACTGAGACAGCCCTGCCCGAAACTGGTATGAATGCAATGTGTAGCGTTGAATGGCTGGGTTCTTGTCCCAATACACATTCCTTGTTGTGAGTGTTTAAGAGGGAGGAGAATGGCCTGACTGCACTGTATGCCTGATTGGCTCACTGACTTCTGAATGCCCTTCTGAGTGATTGGTTGCCTGAGTGTGACCCAGCAGAATGAATGGGAGATCAACAGTATACCTGGGGGCCTCTCTGCTAGAATTCGTTCAGAAGCTGAAGAGAAACTGGAGTTGAAACTGAAGCTTGACCTTGAAGCCCTGCTGGAAGAGAAGAATTGCTGTTGCTCTACTTCGATCTGAAAGCTGTTGTGTCTCCAAGAACTGATCTAAGAGAAGACCTGGTAAGGAGACCTCTCCCCGAGCTACGAGGGAACATCGTGCACCAGCTGATCTTTGCCAAAGATCCCTGGTAGACAGACCTATGAAAGGCTGCTGATCGGAGACGGGGACTGCCGCGGAATCCCAAAGAGAAGCGCCCGGACTGTTGTCCGTCACCGTCGACGACAGCTATTGCGACCGGAGCCTCAGTGCTCCCGTTGCCCAAGAACCTTTGATCCAAGGACGCTTTCGCCTGTACCGTCGACCACTTGTCCTGCCGGAGAAAGTCGAGGCTGCTGATGCACGAGGAGCATCCACCAGTGGGTTTCCCGCCACCAGAAGACCGCAGCGTCACAGACGAGCTGACACCCTTGCTGGGCCAAAGTTCTTCAAACGCTTTGCGGTCCTGAACTATCGACCCGTGGCTCCTGCCTTAAAGGGAGTGCACTCAAGAAGGGCCGTCGATTTCCCAACGAGGAACTCTACAACACCAGATACTTTGGGGTTGCTGAACTTTTGGAAAGACTTCTGTGAACAATATATGGACTGGACTTGTAGTATATCTTTATCTTACAGGTTGCCCAGGTGGGTTGGTGGGGTGGATCTCCACACAGAGCTGTGTCTAGGCAAACAGGGTCAGTATTCTGCCTATTGTTCTAACCAACTGCTTGCCTCCTATATCTAATGTTAGTTTCCTTTCCGAATGATTTGTGTGACATTTAACCGTAGAGTTGATGCACTTTAAAGAGATTTAATAGTGACTGTGGTACCAGGTAGAACTGTATATTTTTGTTATTGTAGATTAACCAAGTACAAAGTGAGTTATTGTGATTGTGTACTTAACCTTGAACCTTAATTATATAAAGACTGTTTTAACTAATACAGTGTGTGGACATTCCTTTGTGGGTGTTTGGGGACTAAAGAACCACCCTGCATCACCCCCTGAGAGGCTAGGCCTCGATTGCTCGACCAGAGCTACCAAATAGAGAATCTTGTCTGGGGGTCCTCTGTGCCTCTCCTCTGCCATATAGAGAGCAGGAACATAGACACCCCCCTCCAGTCTTTACACTCTGCCACACAGTATAGTACCTCCACCTGTCCCAATATTAAATACGTCGCAGAAAATTGCTACTGATGCACCAAATTGCCTAGTTAATTATGCAGAAGAATTATTATTAATCCACTTCGGGAAGGATCCATTATTCCTCCTGTTAAACTACCCAATATAAGTAGTGACCTCTTTGGTCTGGAAAAAGAAGGGGTGTTATTTAAATCTGGTCTGTGCAGTAGAGTGATGAATAGAATGTATGGGGGTTATGATGTACAATAGTTCTGGTATAGGAATGTTTACTCTTGAGAGGAGGCAGTTGGCTTGGGAGATCAGATGAGAGTGTGGGTCTTTAGTGTGCTGCTTTTAACCCACAATAAAGTCTGCTGTACCTCCCAAATTGGTGTGGCATTCATCATTTCAAGGGGTAATATCGATAATTCCATTAGCTAGACTGAATGACTAACTTTATCCCTTTGAAATTCCAAAAATGAATGATCAAGTGAATGTGGCAGTTGGTGGGGGAATTATTCCATCGCCCTGGAGACTCATGAGAATCCAATTAGTAGGAATGGTAATGTGGATAATGAACCCATAATTTTGAATAGAACGTACCTATATCCACGAGGTTTGATGTACTCATTGCAACTGTACATTGGGAAGCATTTTGTAGAACTGTCCCTGTGTTCCTTGCGACAGCCATAGTGGAGATGTGGATATACCAGTTACACAGATAATGATACTTCTGAATAAGGTTTACTCTGAGGTAGTGCATATTAAAAATATACTCTCCCAGCTGTTAAATAGGTTGGGTACCACTCAAGTACAAATACACTAGTACCCAGACAAGACTTAATTTAGATGTATTTGTTCCAAAAGCACCTTGCCAAGTACGATTGTTGTCTGGGAAGAACCTGCAGCTCCTAGAATTCAGATGCAGGGTAAAATAATTGCCTCAAATAATTCCATACAGAGTAGAGCACTAATTAGTAGGGCCGTTATGCCATTGAGCATTAGCAAGAGAAAAGAGAACACTTTAACAAGACCCACTGGAAGTAAAAAGGAAGGACCCATGCAGGGGGTATGACTAAAATAACCACGGGTCAACAAGATCTAGAGATTTTACTATTGCCCGAAATAACAGTTATGATGTGTTGGTAGTAACTTGTTATTCAATCTATATAATAGGTTGGTGTCAGGAAATGGCACCAAGAACATCTTGTTGGTAAATAACCACATCAGGATTTGGGAAGCAAACCATTTGATCAAACCAAATGCTAATGCAGTGGGTGATCAAAACGTGCAAATTCTAACATTTACATATAACAGATGTTTTGTCAGTAGTCGAGGACCAAGTATGCACTATACCGGATCTGGTCGTGGACAACCAAAGCGGCAGAATAAGCAGGCCCTTGAAATTGCTCGTATAAGGCTTAGTCTTAACCGCAGGGCTTGCAATGGGAGGAGTATGGGCGATATCCTGGCAAAACTTACCTTTGTGGTAAAAGACAGATCAACCATTTTGATTAGATCAACCATTTTGATTAGATTATGATCAATACCTAACCTTGGGCACTGGTGGCAAAATGCAAAGTAACCCCAAGGCGTGAAATTGATCATCGCCCTTTGGAGTTGCTATTAGTGAATGGGGTCGTCTTATCCAGTTAGTTGAAAATTCCAATAATAATATGCTAATTGAGGTAGTAGTAGGGGAAGGTAGAAGCACCCGGAAGAGCCCCCGGGTCCCTCACCTTGGGAGCCTTAGAGGCCTCGTGCATACCAGAACCAGAATCTGAGGTACCCTTGCCTGTGGGAACCCCCGGGAAGGAGTCGCCATGCTGGTGAGCCGTCCTGAACAGAGGGCCTACCTTGTCTTGACAAGAGGTCCTGGAGACAAATTCCATAAGGTGTGCTGGAGGAGAAGTATAGAATATCTTCTGCCACTGCGACAACCGATTATTCAATCCTCTGTGACCGAGAGCGCTGCAAACCACTAACGCGTACCAGCGGTGGTCGGGCCCCAGGCACTCAAGACAAGTGCATGAGGGTCCAAGGCCAGGAACAAGCTGTCGCACAAAGCACTTCTTGTGAATCCTCCTGTAGCCGACATAGGCCAGGGGAGGCTAGGCAACGAAGGGAGGTTAAATAAGATTTAAACACAAAGAAGGAGAGCAAGCAGTAGGTTAAAAAAGTCTCCACACTGGACCAACGCCGTCCTTGTGGAAAAAGGGACTGAGGTGAGATGCCGTAGGGTGGGGCATCGGTGGCTGCGCCCCCGCGCAGTACTAAATTTAAAGGGGAAGCTCAATTTGTTACTGCCAAAGGTTCTGGTACCGTCCCCATGTTGTGGGATGCACACGAGCGTGGAGGTGAGGCCGGGAGGCACGAGTATATGGCAGTATCCCTGGGTAAGAACATACTTCCATTGGCTTTACCATATAAAATGCATGCCAAAGCATGAAAACCAGTCCAAACTGGCTGCACTGAAATGCCAGTCGAGCTACGTAACATCACTTGGCATGCTTGATTCATCAAAGATGCCCAACACAAATTGTCATGCTACAGTAAGAAATGGCCCAATTTATTGCATAAAATGCCAGTCTAGCTTCGTAAGACAATGCATTACTTACCGTAAAAGCATTTCTGATGGTGTATCTGCTTAGATTCACATGCTGTGCATAGGCCAACATCCAGTGTTCATTGCGGAGTATTGCATTTTGTTTTTCGTAGTCGAAAAAGGGGACGTCGACAAGGCGTGTCTGTAACACTATCACTATAGTGACGTGTAGTGTACCCACAATCCCTCACGCGTCAACGTCCCTCTGTTTGCATTTTCTTTGCCCTGAGAGAGCCTATTAAACGTGAGTGTACAGAAAAGAGAGAGAGAGATAAAGGATGTCTATGTTCCTTCCATCTGAGCGGGGAGGAAGGGTGGGTGCATGTGAATCTAAGCAGATACAACCATCAGAAGAACAAGTTACTTTCTTACCTGGTAACGTTCTTTCGATGGGATGGTCCGACGACGTATTCCATATCTATGACAGGTAATGTCCACAGCTGTGCTGCTTCGGAAAATCTTTGGCGTCTGCGTCCTGCGTCGATGTGCCATCCCCGAGGACGACCTCCGACGGCCGACGTCACCCGATGTGATGAGTAGGACGCACGGCGCCCATAGCCTCAGTTATAGTTTTTTCCCAGAACGTGTGCCACCAGTTCTCTGCCAGTCAGACACACAAGGCCTTGCGGAACGCAAGCTGCAATCGCAAAAGAAATTCTGCAGCGGGGAAGGCAGGGAGGGAGCGATATGGAATAAGTCGTCGGACCATCCCATCGAAAGAACGTTACCAGGTAAGAAAGTAACTTGTTCTTCGAAGGGATTGGGTCCTCCGACGTATTCCATATCTATGACAGACTCCCAAAGCAGTACCAAGCAAGGAGGTGGGAAAGAATTTAGAATACAAATTTAACATGCCCAATCAAATTGCGGAATAGAGAACTGCCTTGCCAAAGGCCAGATCTTGCCCTCTGATGGAATCGAGGGAATAGTGACGTACAAAAGTATGTACTGAAGCCTAGGTGGCTGCATCACAGATGTGACGAATAGGAACTCCCCTCTGCAGGGCAGTAGACGCAGCCACTCCCCTGGTAGAGGGGCCCGCAAGCCAGCCGGAGGGTCCTTACCCGCCAAGCGGTAACACTCGGAAATAGCTAAAATAATCCAACGAGACAAAGTCTGTTTCGTCACAGCTTGTCCCAAACGCTTTCCAGCGTAACCAATGAAAAGTTGATCATCCACTCTGACCCGGGACATGCGCGAGATATAAAAGCTCAACGCTCACCTAGGATCAAGCCTACGGAGCCTCTCCTCTTCCTTACCAGGATGTGGAGGAGGATAGAACGCCGGAAGAACAACCTTCTGGCTCAAATGAAATTCCGAAACCACCTTCGGAAGAAAAGAAGGACGAACTCTAAGGACAACCCTTAAACACAGTGAAGGGTGGCTTAACTGAAAGTGCCTGTAACTCACTCACTCTGCGAGCGGAAGTAACCGCAACCAAAAACACAGTTTTCAGAGTTAACAGCCTCAAAGGGAAAGAATGTAAAGGCTCAAACGGAGCACCCATAAGAAACATAAGAACAAGGTTCAAATCCCAACCTGGCACCAGAAAAGGTGACGGAGGGAACACATTAGTGAGCCCTTTCAAAAACTGCGAAATTAAAGGAATTTTAAAATAGGAACACTCTTCAGACAAGCGTTTAAATATGGACAGCGCCGCCAGGCAACCTTTAATGGTCCCCACTTGCAAGCCCCTGTGGGCCAAAGAAAGCAAAAAAGACAGAACCATGGGAATATCACATTCAAAAGGATCCACATTCTGAACTCTGCACCAGTCGCAGAACTTTCTCCAACGGCAACGGTACAGAGACTTAGTTGCCGGCCGCCTGGCCGAGAGCAACACCTCCATCACGTCTTCAGGGAGGTCCCAATCCTTATACCTCAACCTTTCAGAAGCCAAGCATGAAGATTGAGGGATCTGACCTCTGGATGGAGAACCTGACCCCCCTCCCGTGAGAGCAGATCGTCTCGGTAGGGAAGGCGACGTGGAGGGCAGATGGACAAGTCTAGAAGGTCCGGGTACCACGTCCTCCGGGCCCACGCTAGAGCAATGAGGATCAATCGGGAACCGAACCTCCGCAGCACTTGGGGGATGACGGTGACTGGAGGAAACGCGTACAGCAGTGGGAATAACCACTCACCACGAACGCATCTCCTAAGGCTCCTTTTGGAGGAAATTCCCACAAGTAAAACCTTTCGCACTTCCGGTTGACACTGGAGGCGAAGAGATCCACTTGAGGGGTCCCCCAAAGGGCGAAGATCTCCAGGAGAATCTCCTGAGCCAGCTCCCACTCGTGAGAGATCATGCTCTGCCTGCTCAGAGCGTCCGCCGTCTCGTTGTCGTCTCTGGCCAGATGAACCGCCGAGATCGAAACTTCCTGCTGGATGGCCCAGAACTCGAGCTGCATCGCCTCCCTGCACAGTGGAACTGACCCTGCCCCCCCCCCCCTTTTTGTTGAGGTAGTGCATGGCCACTGTGTTGTCCGTTAGAATCAGGACACTCTTTCCGCGCACAGTCGGCAGAAAAGCCTTCAGGGCTAGCCTGACGGCCCTCAGCTCCAACATATGGAGTCTGGACTCCGACAGAGACCAATGACCGCTGACTGTCAACTCGTTGGCATGAGCTCCCCATCCCGTGAGGGATGCGTCCGTCACGATCGTCACCTCCGGCCAGGGCAGCCAAAATGGGGCCCGCTTCATCAGATTGCCCTCGACGGCCCACCACAGAAGGTCCCGGGCTACCGAGGGCAGCACCTGAACAGGGTCCGACAGCATGCCGGAGGACTGAGACCACTGGAGCTTCAGTGCCCACTGCAAAGATCTCATCCGCAGACGAGCCTCTGGAACCAGAAGAATGCAGGATGCCATGAGGCCGAGCAGTCTCAAGAATTCGGACGCTGGGAGATTCTGGGCAAGCTGAAACTTGTGCACCATCTGCTGAATGTGAAGAGCCCTCACCTGAGCAGGAAAACACTGCCCCAGGGACGTGTCGAGCACTGCTCCGATTTACTGGAGCCGCTGCGTTGGTGTCAAATGGGACTTCTTTAAATTGAGGGAGAAGCCCAGCCTGTGAAGGGAGTGGCAAGTGACGGACAGATGATCCAGGACTTGCTCGGGAGAGCTCCCCCTGACCAACCAATCGTCCAGGTATGGGTAGACGTGAATCCCCCCTTTCCTGAGATGCGCTGCCACCACCACCATGAGCTTGGTGAAAACCCTCGGGGCGGAGGTCAATCCGAACGGCAGGACCCGAAACTGAAAGTGCGAGTCGCTAACCGCAAACCTCAGGTACTTCTTGTGCTTGGGATGGATCGGCACATGGAAGTAAGCATCCTTGAGGTCGAGAGACACCAACCAGTCCTGAAGTTGAAGGGCCTGGAGGACTTGAGAAAGAGTTACCATCTTGAACTTGTCCTTCCTGAGGAGCTTGTTCAAACCGCGCAAGTCCATGATGGGTCTCAATCCCCCGTCTTTCTTCGAAATCAAAAAATAAGGGGAATACCATCCCTTGTTCCTCTCCGCTACAGGCACCAGTTCTATGGTGCCTTTCTCCAGCAGGGCTTGAATTTCCTGCGCAAGGAGCGGATCTGGACTCTTTAAAGAGAGGTTCCCTGGTGGATTTTCATGAGGCCTCTGCCGAAAAGGAAGACAGTAGCCGTGGGTTGTGATCGCCAGAACCCACACATCCGAAGTAATGGCTTGCCACTCTACAAGATGCTGGCCCAGCCTTCCCCCAACCGGCGAACCATGGGACCTGGCCTCATGACTGAGTGGTAGCGGCTGCGGCGTTGCCTGAGGGCAAAGAGGCAACTGCCCGCGCGGCCTTGGCACCTCGAGTACCTTTGTTTCCACCTCTGGCACTCTTACGATGGCCTCTGACTGCTAGCTCCCCTCGCTTTACTGAAGGACGAGTAATAGCGAAAGGAACCTCCCCTCCATTCCTGTCCCCTAGGATGAAAAGGCGGAGGTTGGCGAACTGCAGCGCCCAACGACTTCGCTGCAGCTTTGGAGGTCTGCAACCTCTCAAGGCTCTCGTCAGCCTTGCTGCCAAAAAGGTGTTCACCGTCAAAAGGCATGTTGAGGAGTCGGGACTGCACATCAGGAGCGAACCCAGACTTCCGCAACCACGCAAACCTGCGCATTACGGTGCTCGCCGCCATGGACCAGCTGACACAATCCGCCAAGTCCAAACCCGACTGAACGGCCTCACACATAGCGTCCTTGCCATCCTGAACCATAGCAAGGAAACCATCCCGTTCGTCCCCTTCGGGAATATGATCAGCCGCTAATGCAACACAGTTCCACAGAGTGTGTGTGAAATGAGACAAGGCACATATGGAGTTGGCCGCCTGAAGCGCCATACCCCCCGAAGAAAACACTTTCTTCGCCCAGTCGTCAAAACGTTTGTCGTCCCTATCCGGAGGGATGGTAGGATACGACGCCCGCTTTGCCGGGGCCGTAGCCGCCTGCACCACCAAACTCTCCGGGGTGGGGTGCCTAGACAAGTAGCATGGGTTGCTACTGGCTGGACGGTATTTTCGCGACAAAGACTTGCCCACTGCCGGGAGACTCTCCGGAGCAGTCCAAGCCGCCACCACCCTTCTCTGCAAAGCCATATGAAAAGGCAAAACCGGGTCAGTGGGTGGACCGAGATCAAGGATGTCCGTGAGATCCTCCTGAACGAACTCCCATGGGGGAGCTGACCAACCCAAGTACTCGGTAACCCGAGACATAATGCGCCGATATGAAGAATCGGCATGAGAACCAGGCTCCGGCCGACAAAACTCCACCTCCGGAGAGGTGTCCATTTCACTGGCATCATGCAGCGACCGCCTCAAGTCATCAAACTGGCTATGGCCCGAGATAAGGTCATCTGGAACCGTAACCGGAACCGGAACCAGGCCACCATCAGAGCCTTCATCACCCTCTGAAATGTACTCCAGGCGGGGAGAGGAAGACCTCTGTGGACCAAAGCAGTGCCAGACCTTAGCCAAAGCCTTTCTAGGGGCAAGCCCCGTGCCACGGGGCCCCTCCGACACCACTGCCTCGAAAGGCGTCGAGGGCGCCGAACGAGTTGGCACCGGAGTCGACAGAAAAGGCGAACGAGTCGGCGCCGGCATCGACAGAAAAGGCGTCGACCGAATCGGCGTCGACGTCAGCTGCAGCGCCACCAGCATCGGCGGCGTCGACACAGTCCTCGAAGCCGGAGCTCCGAGCGTGTCTCTCGACAACCTAGGCGCCGACGGTGTCGATGACCCCCTCAGAGGCAGAGCCACGAGAGAAATCGTCGACGACCTTGGCGCCACAGGCGTCGACGTCTTCTTCGAAGACGGCACAGGATCACACGGTCTCGAGCGCGTCGAGGACCGGGACCTGGCACGGGCATGGCAAGAACGGCTACCCTTGTCCGAGCGGGACCTCTCCCGCGAGCCATGCCGACCATTCGAGCCCGAAGGCGTACGAGCAGTGTCTCTCGACCGGTGCCAACCGACCCCACTCGGAGGCGCGGACGGACCGGTGCCCTGCGATTCCAGAATAGCTAGCATCTGCTTCCCGAAGGAAGCCCATTCCTCCGGTGTCGCTTGCATGGAGGGATAAGCGACCTGCCGACGGGCGGAGTCCTCGGAAGAGGACGGGGAAGGAGACCTATGCCGGCGCTTCCTGGAATGCCTCGAAGAGGCGGAGGAGTGGCGAGACTGACTCCTGGAAGGAGACCCACCGGACTTCCGACGATGACGCGGAGAGTCGCCCCTCGAGTCATCCGTCAAAAGCCCTGCAGACCTCGACTTCCGGGGCTTAGACATCCGGCCTACCGACAGCTTCTTCTTGCGTTCCCGCAAGGCCTTTGCAGTGAGCGACTGGCAGTCGACAGTCGTCCGTATCGTGGGCCTCCCTGAGGCACCAGAGGCAGGCATTGTGCGAGTCTGTGACCAACATCTTGGACCCGCAGTTCTTAAAGCCCGGACGCGGGGTTGAAGACGAGAAAGACATCGCCACGAACAGGGCTTCACAACAAACCGAACAGGTTCAACGAACCGAGAATAGAAAACAGCAAAATCCAACGAGTCGAGGCGTACCGAGATTAACGAAGCGAAAACGTTCGTGGAAAAAACAGAACTGAGGCTATGGGCGTCGTGCGTCCTACTTATCACATCGGGTGACGTCGGCCGTCTGAGGAGGTCCTCGGGGACGGCACATCGACGCAAGACGCAGACGCCAAAGATTTTCCGAAGCAGCACAGCTGTGGACATTACCTGTCAGATATGGAATACGTCGGAGGACCCAATCCCCTCGAAATGCTTTTACGGTAAGTAATGCATTGTCTTCTGATGTTTGTTAATCTGCTTAGAATCACATGCTGTGCATAGACTAGCGAGCAGTACCCGGAGTTGGAGGTGGGTTGTGAGAAGGAACAGTAGAAAAAAAGATGTCTTAATACTGCTTGTCCCACCTGGGAACCAGATCTAGAGTGGGCATCTAGACAGTAGTGTTTTGTAAAGGTGTGTACAGAACTCCAGGTTGCTGCTTTGCAAATGGACTCAAGAGGGACATTTGCAATGAATGCTACGGAAGCCCCAGTGCCTCGAGTAGAATGTGCTCTCGGCTTGAAGGGTAGTTCTCTCTTAGCAAGAGTGTAACAGAGTGATGCATTGGACAATCCATCTAGATATAGTGGATTTCTAAACTGCATCTCCTCTTCCTGCTGCCACCGAGACAAAGAACTGATTAATCTTTCTCAGAAGTCTAATTCTTTCCATATAAAACATGACGGCTCTGCGCACATCCAGTGTATGCAGGCTCCTTTCTCCCAAATTTGAAGGGTTTTGAAAGAAGGTTGGTGGTTCTATTGAATGGTTGACATGGAATTTAGAAATGAATTTTGGTGCAAACCTAGGGTGTGTGCGTAGAACCACCTTATCCTTGTGAACTGTTACAAAGGGGTCTAGTATAGAGAGCGCTTGTAGTTCACTCACTCTCCTAATGGAGGTGATAGCTATTAAGAAAGCAGTTTTAAGAGTGAGGTTCTTAAGGGATGCATTGTACCACATTTAGGTCCCATTCGAGAGCTGGGTTAGCTATATGACGGTGTATTCCTTTTACTCCCTCCATGAAGGCTTTAATAGACTTCATGGAGACTTTCCACCATGACACCGAGTTGAGAAGTGGTGTATGCGGAAAGTGCAGCTAGATGAACTTTAATAGAATTAAAGACCAGACCTGAGTCTAATAAGTGAGTCGGGTAAAGAACAATCTGTGTGGGAGAGCAGTCAACGGGGTTGATGCTCTTACCCTTACACCAGATGACAAATCTCTTCCACTTGCTAGAATAGCAGTAATGAGTGTTAGGTTTTCTAGCCTCCCTAAGAATGTCCATGCATCTTTGAGGGAGCTGTAAATGTCCATATTCTATGACCTCAGGAGCCAGGCTGCTGTCACAGGACAGGGGCAAGACGATACACCCATGCCCACAGTCCATGAACTGGGCATACCCAGTAAAAAAAAGAAAAATGACATGCCTGCCACCACCCTCCCCCATCCGCCGGGCCCAAGTTCCTCACATGCACATGATGAATGTGTGTATGCGAGGCGCTGGGGGCACTGGGGCCAGGCATGGTATTTTTTACTGGACAGATGTCCAGTAAAGAAATCCCATCCCTGTACCCCCAGCACCAAACACACACAATGTGATTATCTGTGTATATGCCAGCCACTGGGTAGTCCAGGTATGTTATTTTTTACTGGACATCTACCATATATGTTTATTAAAAAAATACAGTCCCTGTCGCGTGTCCCACAGCACCAAACACACACAATCAAGTGACGCACCTCAGGAGAGCTGATTTTGGTCGGTGCAACAAAGGGCTTTTTAAAATGCCTTTGTTGTACACACCTCCTCTACTAAGTCGCCAAAATCAGCGCCACACACACACACACACACACACACACACACACACACACCCCCATCCCCCCTCTCCAACGCCAGCTAGCATGAACAGACGTGCCAGAAGCAGCAGAAGAGGAAGAAAAGGCAGATGAAGCAGATCGAGTAGACACTGGTGAGTTTACCATTGTCGGGTAATCCCTGATATGCTATGTAATCAACCGCTGGCTACTGAAAATAATTTTGAATACCGGATATAAAAAAAGTCACATTTGCATAAAAAGAACTTTGTAAAAAGTGAAGGAACGAAAGGTTATATCCATTATTGCCAAACCCAAGAGAGGGCAATACTGATTGCAAGTCATTTATAACCATTGTGGGCAGAGCAAGAAAGAGGCAATAGTTGAGGAAGACATCAACACGCATTGCCTAAGCCAAAGAAGGGCAAGAGTAATACAGAAACATTTTCAGTAGCAGTTTGATGTAAAAGTGGGAAAACTAGAGTGGCGGGAGAGAAGCCCCCCTGGTAGAAATTATCAAGAAGGAGAGAAGAACAAACTTGCAATTCTTGTGGCAAATACAACAGTGGAACTAACAGCACCAATGTGTCTCGTATTTTCCCAGACGTTGTGAATTATGATGTTGAAAATCAAAGACTTTTCCAAAAGGGTTGAAGAAAACCTTACCACAGAGAACTTGTAGTAGCGTTAGGAGCTTTTGTCTTGGAAAGCGAATATACCATGATAGGGATCTTTTAGTGGTAGTACTGGCAGGTTAGTGTACCAGGAAGAAATCAGTGAAGTACTGCATTGTGGTTGAAGGTTGTGGATATGAAGTGGCAAGACCATTAAAGTGTTTAATGAATTGTGGTGAAATCCTGACAAAACATTGCTGTTGACAGAAGAATTGTGAAAAGTTTGTTTATGAAGTAGCATTGGACTATTTTCTATACTTACGAGAGATACAGACTTGTCGTTTGGTTGAACTGTTCATTAAAAACCAAGTGAATGAATTTCGAAGCAAGAATAACTTTATGATCAGAACCTTGCTACAAAACAATTTTCTTATTTGAACATTTGATTGAAAATCCTGCTTTGAATCTGGCGAAGGGGATAGAACACAGGTTACAACAATACACAGATATTAGACTCATGTTGAACATAACTCATTTCTGTTACCTTTGAATTGCCAAATATTACCTTTATGAGTTTGATTTATGTATAGGTGTGAGAGACGGATTCCTTTTATTAGAGTGTTTTCCTTTAGTTATTTTATAGACAGGGAAATCCTCTTCAGGTTAGGTATAGTGAGGGGCCTGTCAAACCCTTATTTACTGAATAAAATGGCTACTTGTGAAAAACCTTTAACAAGTTGTCCGCCTCACATTTCTGACCCCTGCCTCTCACATCTGAGTGACCGCTGCTGCTCCAGCCCTCTTTTCCAAGCAAAAGGGAAGCTCTGATTTGGACGACTTCCTCCCCTTGACTGGTGGGACCAACCAGTCTAACAAAGTTACTCACCGTAGTGACTTCCTTACTCCTAGCCAACAGTCTTCATTCCTCCATACTCTTGGGGACATTCCGTCCTGTGGGACGGGACCGGAGCACTTTTGTAAAAAAGCATCAAATTGAAAAATGTGTCCTCTTTTTACGCAGGGTTCAGCACGCGGCCGTAACCCCACCCTCCTTAGCTCCGCCCCACGCATCGCCTTTCAGTCCTTTTCTATCGCCAGGTCTGAGACCATTTAAGCAATAATAGAGGATACCTATTAGAGGGGAAGGCGGGCGGCCGTATGGTAGAAAGGGGACAATGGACGAGGCGTAAGGTAGTCACTACGGTGAGTAACTTTGCTATAGTCCTACAACCCTTCCCCTTTCCTCCATACTTTTGGGAGATTGCCAAGCACTCCTCACAGGAAAACGGGTGGATGAACTCCTTTACTGAAAGGGGTTTTTAAAAACCGCCTGCCTGAACTGAGCATCGGCTCTGGAGCTCAGGTCTAAGCAGTAATGCTTACAAAAAGCTGATGGGGAAGCCCATGTGGATGCTCTGGCACGGGTTTCACCAGGGAACATTTCTGGAAGGCAACGGCAGCTGCCTTGCCCCGCACCAGATGGGCATGAATTCCCTTTGGCGGCTGAAGGCCCTGAACAGTATACAACTCTGAAATACAGGAAGCAATCCATCGGAAGATAGTTGCTTTCGAGGCCTGCTTTCCTTTCAGATCTCCGAAGGTCACAAAAAGTTAGAGAGCTCCTAAGTTTAGATGTTCTATCCAAATAAAACTTTAGAGCTCGCCTGACATCCAAATTATGCAATACCCTCTCGGCATCCGAGGCCGGGTCTGAAAAGAAACGGGTAAGGAAATAGAGTGGTTCAGATGAAAATCGGATACAACCTTTGGAAGGAAAGAAGGTTTAGTCCGGGCGACAACCTTATCTTTGTGAAAGATGAGGAAAGTATGTTCTACAGACAAGGCCTGAAACTCGCTTACACGCCTTGCCGAAGTCACCACAATCAGAAAAGCCATTTTCCACGAAAGGAACTTCAAGTCCACCGAAGCCATGGGCTCAAAATGGCATAAGACAGTGAGGACCACATTCAATTCCCACTTTTGCGCACCGGTGGATAAAGATGCAATAGACCTGCAAAGTGTCTTTTAATGACAGGGATTGTCGGTGAAAAAGAGCAAGTGTCCGTGGACAGGTAAGAGGCGATAGCCGACAATTAAGACCTACAAGACAAGACATGTATGCCTGAAGCTGTCAGATGAGAAACAAATTACAGGACCGCATTGATGATAGCTTCTCTGGGGTCCAGCTGCTTAGCTAAACACCAGTGACAGAACCGGAGCCATTTGCTCCTATACTGAGACTTTGTGGAAGGTTTTCTAGTCGCCTGGATAATACGCATATGACAAGTTTTCTAGTCGCCTGGATAATACGCATATGACAAGTTGAAACTTTCCAAAGATTTGAACTCAGGCACCAGGCAGACAAGCTGAATGATTGTGGGGAGGGGTGCCACATCTGCTGATCGCTCTGGTGAAGCAGGTCGGGAATCAGCAGAAGCCTGATCGGCGAGCAGACTGACCGATGCTGAAGCTCAGAAAAACAGAATTTGGCTGGCCACCAAGGAGCTATGAACAGGAGTGCAATTCGTTGTGTTCCTGAGCTTGCATAGCGCCCAGTGAATCAGAGGAAGAGGCGAGAAGGCGTAGGCCCTCATGTTGTGCCATGGAATCTCGACACCATCCCCCAGGGAAGAAACTCCAAGCCCGTTCCTGGAAGCATAAAGAGATAGTTTCCTGTCTGATGGCTTCGCAAAAAGGTCCACTTCTGGAGTGCCCCAATGGCGAAAAAGGTCGAAGAAAAGAGGCTCTCTGTGTTTAGTTCCCACTTGTAGCTGACCACTGCTCGTTGGCTGAGAGAGTCTGCAGTCACATTCAGTTGGCCTCGGAATGTGCACCGCCAGCAGCCAAGCACTGTGCTGAATGGTCCATTCCCAAATCTGAATGGCTAGATCTACAAGGGGAGGTGACTTGGTAACCCCCTGGTTGTTGATGTAAAACATGGATACAGATTTGTCTATGCCGATGCGGACCATCTTGTTCACAATCACTGGCTTGAAAGCTTTGAGCGCCAGGAAAATCTCCAGAAGCTCCAGATAATGTATGTGAAATTGTCTTTCCTGTGACGGCCATAGGTCGAAAACCTGAAGATGACCCAACATCGCGCCCCACCCTATAAGGGAGGAGTCCGTCTTAATGTTTGTTTGAGGGGAGTGCTCCTGAAAAGGAGCACCCACCGACGGACTGCTGGAGGATGACCACGATAGGAGATCTGTCAACATTCAGGGTGGAACTGGAATCATTTGTGTGTGCAGGTCCACCGCCTGAAGCCATGAGCTCCGAAGAGCCATCTGCGTGAGTCACATCTTGAGACGAGCAAGGGGAAGAGCAAGCATGCACAAAGCCATGAGGCCTAGAAGCCTCTGGAACCACCAGGCCGACATGCTCTCTGACTGAATGAAAACCTGACACGTGGTCAACAGATCCGCCATTCTGTCCAGTCAAGTTCACTCTGCAGTCGATCGTGTTCCAACAGAAACCCAGGAATATCAGGTCCTCGGAGATCATCTTGGAGGTTTTCCACTAGTCCGTCGACAGTCCAAGGCAGAACAGGAGCTGGAGGAGAGACTGAAGGTTGCTTGAGGCTTTCACTGGACAAGGACTGCGCAGAAGCCATTCGTCCAAACAAGGATACACATGAATACTCTGTAGCCGAAGAAAAGCAGCAATGACCGACATCATCTTCATGAAGTCACGCAGAGCTGAGCAACCAAAAGGGAGCACTCGGAATTGGAAGTGCTCCTCTCCTCCCACGGAGAACCGCAGATATTTCCGATGCAGGCTCCAAATTAGGATAGGCATATACGCATCATCCTGAAGGTCCACAATGCTGAGCCAGTCGCCCTTCTGAAGAGAGGACTTTATTTGGCAGGGCGTGATCATCTTGAATTTCTCTTGGGGAAGAGAAAGGTTGAACTGGGAAAGGTCTAGGATGGTGTGCAGGCCAGCCTGGTTAGGTTTGGGCACCTTGAGCAGACTAGAATAAAACCGCTCCCCTCATTCCACTAGGGGGACCGGTTCCACCGCCTTGAGATCTAGAAGCTTCTGGATCTCTGCTGTGAGGGAGGATGATCCCTGGCTGATTGAAGGGCGGGGTTGGGGGAGGGGGGCAAGCGGAGCCCGTCTGAGCGATGGACAAAACCCACCGGTCTTCAGTGATGGTTTGCCATGAGACCAGATGAGACTAGATTCGTCCTCCCACTGGATTCTCGTGCGAGCGCCAAAAAGTATCATTTAGCTGATTTTTTTTCGGCAGAGAGACTGCCTGTCCCTGATGAGGAAGCTGAAGAGCGAGAGAAAAATCGCTCCTGTTGCTGTCTCCGACAGGAGATACCTGTCGGTGGATCAGCTCAGTGTGACCTGCGATCTTGGAACCCTCTGAAGCCTGAGGAGGACCGAGGCTGAGATCCAGATCTCTGAGCTTTGACTGGGGGCTTCACTAGCACCGGCAGAGACTTGGCAGTTTGCATACTCTCCTCAGTCTTTGTAAGCTCGTCATCCGTTGAAGAATCAAGCAAATCTTTGCCGTCAAAAGGCAGGTACAGAACGTTATCTTGGACCTCCTTCAAAAACTTTGTTGCATGAAGCCAAGCTAGACGAGAGGTGTCCACCCCCAACATGAGGCCTCGAGCTGAGGTGTCGACATGGTGCGCAGCAGCCTCCAGCATATCCTGCACCAATACCTTGGTGTCAAACAAACCGCCCTTAAAGTCTTCTAGCCTGTCCACAGAAATGAACTCCTGAAAGTCTGCCAAATCCCTCAACAGTTTCATATTTGCCACCACCAAAATGAGCTCTGCGTTAGCCTGACGCAATTGCAGCGCCGAGTTGGCAAAAACTTTCTTGGCCAAGGAGTCGAGCAACTTCCTCCTTAGCCAGAACCTGAGCTGCGGCAGTAGAGGTCGCAGAGGCCTGCTTGGATTGCAGAGTGGCAGCCGCAACCACTGTTGAGGACGGGAGCAGACATGACACCAAGGCTACTTCCTTAGAGATGTGAAGCCTGTAACGGACATCAATTCACTTATTTATATGTAGCCCAGTGTGGGGTTTCTGCCACACTTTGCGGGCCTCGGCCAAAACGTCCTTCTGAAGGAACAGGCCGGTGCGCTCCTGTGGAGACAAGGTGAGCGCCGCCGAAAGCACCCCTTCCTGCGGAGCGGGTGCCTCAGGTACTGGTATGTCAAGGAGTGGCATGTCCAGAACCCGGTCATGGAATGCTCTTACAGAGCGGGGCTGGTCCTCACTATCCAGGTCTGCCTGAGGGTCAACCAGAATGTCAGGATCCGCTGGTTGCGATGCGACTTGCATTAAATTAAATCTGCTGGAGTCTTGTCAACCGGAGACAACGGAGGCATAGGCGGTGGTATCGCTGAAGGGGCGACAGGTGCCGTGACTGGAGCTGTCGGGTAGGATGTGGCGCCAGAGGGCAGATCTCCCTAAAAAGGCCTTTAAAGTACTCCCTCATGGGAACAATGTTCATAAGACTTTGACACTTGCAAAAAAAAGGACTCCTCTGCCGAAAATTTAGTTACTGGAATGGGCAGAGGCTGCTCATGAGGGGCATACCCCCACAAACGTAGTGAAGAAGGCTGCCAAGAGGGCCCGCCACCCACAGGGTCTACATAGACCAGTGGGGCAGAAGTAGGAGGAAGCGAAACCGTAGTGAGACCGTATGCGGTAGTGGCATCCGAGCGCGCCAGCTACAGGAAGGGCGTAACGGATTCACATTATCCTGTGGACAATGTTGTTCACCAAAAAGAAGGTTCCCAGCACTCGCCGTCGATAGCTTGGGTGGGAGGGAAGATTCCAAAATGGCCACTGTAGAACACGCGGAAAGGCCCGCCATTTTGTAAGCATCTGAGGAGAACTGCGTCACATGTGTGGATGAGGCAGGAAAATCCACACACTGGTCAGGGGACTGGATCGAAACTTTAGCCTTGACACAAGGATGCTCGGTACTATGGGGCCTGGGAAGTTTACTGGACATCCTGTCGTGAGCCTTTGAATTAGCCTCCAAGGGAGGAACCTCGGCCAATCCGTTAACAGGGGAGAAATGGTCAGCAACCTCTCCCTGTGCCCCCTCAACAGAACAGGTAACACTGCGAGCGTGGGAAAGTTGAGGAATCCACCTCACAGACAAGACCCTAACAGGTCTCTCAGTTCTGCCGGTACACACCTTAGCCTCGATAAGAGGAACCTCGAAACAGAGTCCGGTCTTTATAGCTCCCCCGAGAGGGGCCTCCAACCGTGGTTTGGTCCAGAAAGCCTCAACGGAGGCCTCAGAGCGTATCCCAGTGTCTGTATGGGAAGCTCCAGACAAGGAGACCTTGGAGCGAACTCCGGTACCCAACACCTTGTTAGGGAGAATTCTCATAAATGGCGGATTTCCCTTACATAATGAGTCCCTCAGCAGCTTTGCTGGATTTCTAGGATTTATTTTTTCCACCTGGTAAGAGTTTGAGCCTTTTTTCCCACTCCTACATGTGTTTTGCTGTGTGTGTTTTCACTTTTTGTGATTTGTTTTTGTTGAAAATGTGGTTTTTATTAAGTTTGTATGGTCATGTCATGAATAAAACAATGATACATCCTGTGAAATAAACAAAAGATTAATGTTCACAACTTTTGCCCCCCCCCCCTGCATTCCCACCCCATTCACTTTCCCACACCATGGTACATTAAATGATAGCAGCAGCGGGGTTCAACACGTCATCTCACGAAGGTTAACTCTCAAGTACAAGGTGGCCCCCCATAAAAGGGGGGGGGGTAGCTCGAAACCGCCAGGGCCATGCTGTAAGATCTGAGAATCACATTTTAACAGGTCCCTCTTGGGCAAAGCGGAGATGTCCATGCGACAATGTTCAGATCTAGGAGACTGTCCAGAGCTCGTTGTTGTCTTTCAGGCCGTTCTCCCATATTTGTCAAAGAGCGGAAGCCATAGGCCTTCGATATTGAACTTCTATTCGTCGATCAAGTGGGTCAAAATTCCATATCGTAAATTGCCTGTATTTTAGAAACCCACTCTCCCTCCCCCGGGGCTCGAGGCGATTTCCATTTTTGGGCCCAGCAGCATCTAGCCGCCACTAGCATGACATGTAGCATGTAGTCGTGTTTCACCTTTGGACCCCACTCAACTTCAATACCAAACATTAGCCAGGGGGATAGGGTCCTTTCCATTCCATCTACCTCTTTTATCCAAGAGAGGACTTCTCTCCAGTAGGTTTGTGCAGCGCAACATTTCCACCACATGTGTACATAATCCCCTTTTTCTGTGTGGCATTTCCAACAATGAGGATCATAGCCCCTTCTCATTCTGGCTATTCTTTGTGGGGGGTAGTGCCATCTATGGACCAGCTTTAGGGCCTAGTGGCAGTATTGGGGAGCAGCTGTAGAGCGGTTGGCCTGTCTACATATATTGGTCCATCTTTTTTCCGTTATGGGAGTGCCTAGGTCCTTCTCCCACTGTGTCTGGGAGGATGCGGGGTCTCGCGGGGCGGAGAACAGCAAAAAGCAATAGAGCCGTGCTATAACCCCTTTCGTCCCCTTATGTGCGATAATAAATTGCTCGAAGTCTGTCAGATCCCTCCTGAGGGTATCTCCCCATCTACTCTCGGTGATGGCACCCTTTAAGTATCGGAAGGGGGAGAGATTGGGAAGACCCAGGGCGTCATTCAGATACCCCAAGGGTATGAACACCCCAACTGTCCAGAGTTGTCCCGCTCTACAAAGACCTGCCTCGTACCATTGCTGGAAGGCTTGTTGATACCTTCCCAGAGTGGGGGGAGCCCAGATATAGCTCAGGGGCGATGGCCACGTTGTGAGCCACCTAAGATAGCCCCCTTCCTTCCATATGGTCCATATCACCCCTAGGACTGGATGTCTCAATACCCTTTTCGGAATCCTTGCTTTCGGGACCCAGAGCCATTCGTCTAGCGTGACCGTAGAGAAAAGCAGATTATCCAGCCCCACCCACTGTTTCTTCGGGCTCGTTGTCAAGTGATCTACCAGAACTCGCAACTGGGATGCCCTGTAGTACGTGTCTAAATCAGGGAAATTAACTCCACCCTCGTCTTTGGGCCTTATCAGGATGTCATAAGCGATTCTGTGGGATTTTCCTGCCCAAAGGTAGCGGAGAAGAGTCCGCTTAATCTGTAGGAGGAACGGCTTCGGTATCTGGGTCGGCAGCATTTGGAACAAGTATAAACATTTGGGAAGGATGACCATCTTGATGGAGTTAAGGCGTGCCATCCACGAGAGGCCAGATTTCATCCAGCGTTCCAGGTCCCGTTTGACCGCCAACCAGAGAGGAGGGTAGTTTGCATTGAAAAGGTCGGTCAGATCCAAAGGTATCTGGATCCCCAGGTGGCAGAATCCCTCTGGTTGCTTACAAAACGGGAGGCCCTCAATGAACTAGTTACTCTTACCTTGTAACGTTCTTTCGATGGGATGTTCCTCCGACGTATTCCTTATCTTAGATAGAAATCCTTCAGCTTTGCTGGCCTCGGAAAATTTTTTCGCCAGAGGGCGCTGCGCGTCGATGATCGCCGAGTCGATGACCCTCGACGGCCTCCGTGCCGACGTCGACGTCATCCTGCCTATAAAGGCCGCGCGCAGCGTCCGTTGCTCAGTTCCGTTTTGTAGTCCCCAGTAATGTTTTTGGATTAGACTAATCACCTTGAAGGAGCATAGGCTGCAAACCCACAGGAAGTCATACTGCGGGGATGGATGGGAGGGTCGATAAGGAATACGTCGGAGGAACATCCCATCGAAAGAACGTTACAAGGTAAGAGTAACTAGTTCTTCGAAGGGATTGTGTCCTCCGACGTATTCCTTATCTTAGATAGACTCCCATAGCAGTGGTATTGTGACTGGAGGCGGGAGTAATAAAAGTTATGTTACCCTTCCAGAATGGACAGAGTGTAACACAGCCTTGCCGAATCTAGTTTCTTGACTAGAGGAGGAATCCAGGCTATAGAATTTGGTAAATGTATGTGCGGACGACCATGTGGCAGCCGCACATATATCTCGAATTGGCACCCCTCTTTGAAGGGCTGAGGATGTTGCGATACCCCTGGTAGAATGAGCCCTTAGATTTTGAGGAGGCTCCTTTCCTGCCAATTTGTAGCACTCCAGAATGGCTAAAATAATCCATCTGGAGATGGTTTGTTTTGTTATTGGAAGGCCCAACTTATGTCCTGCATAACCTACAAAGAGTTGGTCTGCTTGTCTGATCTTAGCCAATCTGCTGATATAGAAGCTCAAGGCTCGCTTAGGGTCCAGCCTGTGCAGTCTCTCTTCCTCCTTCCCCGGATGAGGAGGAGGGTAGAAAGAAGGTAATATAATCTTCTGAGTGATGTGAAACTCCGAGACTACCTTCGGGAGGAAGTTAGGCTTCACCTGAAGAACAACTTTGTCCTTGTAAAAGATTGTATGTGGAGGTTTACACGATAAGGCTTGCAACTCGCTAACCCTTCTAGCAGATGTCAATGCTATTAGCAAAACAGTTTTGAGGGTGAGAAGCTTCAATGAACAAGAGTGTAGTGGTTCAAAAGGGGCACCCTTTAGGAAGTTTAAAATTAGGTTTAAATCCCATAAGGGAACTTGAAAAGGTTTCGGGGGATAAACATTAGTTAATCCTTTTAGGTATTGTATTACCAATGGAATTTTGAAGTATGAAGGCTCCTCTGCAGTGCGCTTAAAGATTGATAGCGCTGCGAGATAGCCCTTAATTGTGCCAACCTGTAGGCCTGAATTAGCCAGGTAAAGTAAGAATGACAACACCATAGGTGTACCACAAGAAAAGGGTTCAATATTCTTTTCTCTGCACCAGCTGCAAAATTTGTTCCAACGGCAGCGGTATAGAGTTTTAGTTGCCGGCCTTCTGGCCGAAAGCAACACCTCCATAACATCATCCGGAAGGTCCCAATCCTTGTACCTCAACCTTTCAGACACCAAGCGTGAAGGTTGAGGGTCTTGATGGCTGGATGGAGAACCTGACCTTCCTTCTGCGAGAGAAGATCCTCTCTGTATGGCAGTCGAATTGGAGGGCAGATGGACATGTCTAGAAGGTCCGGGTACCACGTTCTCCTGGCCCAATCCGGGGCAATTAGGATCATGGTCTTCCGAAACCTTCTCAACCTCCTGATCATTTGAGGAATGACAGGGACCGGAGGGAACGCGTACAGAAGTGGGAACTCCCAGTCCACTACGAACGCATCTCCTAGAGCTCCTCTCGGAGGAAATTCCCTTGAGCAAAATCTGTCGCACTTCCTGTTGATACTGGTGGCGAACAGATCCACTTGAGGGGTTCCCCAAAGGGCGAAGATCTCTTGAAGGACTTCCTGAGCTATCTCCCACTCGTGAGAGACTGTGCTCTGCCTGCTCAGAGCGTCCGCTGTCAAGTTCTTCTCTCCGGCTAGGTGAATTGCCGATAGAGAGATTCCTTCCTGAATTGCCCAAAACCAGAGCTGCATCGCCTCTCTGCACAGTGGTAGTGAGCCTACGCCTCCTCTTTTGTTGAGGTAGTGCATGGCCACTGTATTGTCCGTCATTATTAGGACGTTTCTTCCCCGTACAGACGGCAGAAAAGCCTTCAGCGCTAGTCTGATGGCTCTCAGCTCCAACAGGTTGATATGTAGTCTGGACTCCGATGGAGACCAACGACCGCTGATGGTCAAGTCGTTGGCGTGAGCTCCCCACCCCGTGAGTGAGGCATCCGTGACTACTGTTATCTCCGGCCATGGTTGCCAAAACATTTCTCCTTTCAGGATGTTCTCCCGACAGGCCCACCACTGAAGGTCTCGGGCTACTTTGACCGGGATCCGAAGGAGATCTGTCATCCTTCCTGAGAACTGTGACCACTGAGTTCTCAGTGCCCACTGGAGGGATCTCATTCTCAGGCGAGCCTCCGGCACGAGGAATATGCAGGATGCCATGAGGCCTAGCAACCTCAGAAAGTCGTAGGCTGGGAGATATTGGGCATTCTGAAATCTGATGACCATCTGCAGAATATCTCGAGCCCTCACCTCTGGTGGCAAGGCTTTTCCCAGGGAAGTGTCCAGGACTGCTCCAATGAATTGGAGTCTCTGTGATGGTATCATCTGTGACTTCTTTAAATTGAGGGAGAAGCCCAGCTTGTGAAGGAAGTGGCAAACATAATCTAGTTGTCTCTGAGCCTGTTCCGAAGATACAGCTCTGATCAACCAATCGTCTAGGTAAGGGTAGACATGAATCCCTTCCCTCCTTAGACTTGCAGCCACAACCGACATTAGCTTGGTAAAGACCCTCGGGGCGGAGGTTAGCCCAAATGGCAGAACTCGAAATTGATAATGAGAGCTGCCAATTGCGAACCTCAGGTATCTCCTGTGCCTGGGATGGATCGGCACATGGAAATAAGCGTCCTGGAGGTCTAGAGATACCAACCAGTCCTGAAGCTGGAGGGCCTGAAGGATCTGAGAGAGAGTCACCATCTTGAACTTGTCCTTTCGGAGGAATTTGTTCAATTCCCGTAAGTCTAAGATGGGTCTCAGTCCTCCGTCCTTCTTCGGTATTATGAAGTAGGGGGAGTACCAACCCTTGTTCCTTTCCGCTACAGGTACCAGTTCTATGGCACCTTTCTCTAGCAGGTCTAAAACCTCCTGCAAGAGGAGCGGATCTGGAAGCTTCAAAGGGTTGTTCCCCGGTGGATGACTCTGAGGGATATGTAGGAAGGGCAGGCAGTAACCTTTGGCCACTGTCTCCAGAGCCCAAGCATCTGACGTAATAGCCTGCCATTCCGTCAGATGGTGAGTTAACCTGCCCCCTACTGGTGTTCTGTGAGGGGAGACCTCAGAGTGGTTTTGAAGCGGCTGATGCAGTTGCCGAAGGTAAAGTGGCTCCTGCTCCTGCGGGTGCGGCTTTCTTTCCCCTACCCCGTCCACCACGGGTAAATCTTCCTTGGCCTCTTTGAGCCGGTCGTCCCCTGCCCCTTCCATATGAGGAATAGTAACGAAAGGACCGTCCTCTCCACGATGATCCCGAAGGACGAAAGGTATTCTGACGGATAGCAGCTCCCAATGACTTGGCTGCTGCCTTGGACGTTTGCAGTTTCTCCAAACTGTCATCCGCCTTCTTTCCAAAGAGGGTAGAACCGTCAAAGGGCATATTCAAAAGCCTGGTCTGCACGTCAGAGGCAAAACCAGACTTCCTCAACCACGCATGCCTGCGGATTGTGGTACTTGCCGCCATGGCCCTGCTGATACTGTCAGCAGAATCTAGGCCAGTTTGTAGGGTCTCGCACATCGCATCTTTACCATCCCTGATGATGTTTAAAAATGCGTCCCTTTCCTCTCCTTCTTGGAGGCAGTCAGCCGCTGATGAAGCGCACTCCCAAAGGGTGTGGCTGAACCTAGCGAGCGTACAGGTCGCGTTAATAGACTTTAACGCCATGCTACAGGCAGAAAAAACCTTCTTAGCCATGGCATCATACTTTTTGTCATCCCTATCCTGCGGAGCAGTGGGGTATGCAGATGTGCTGCCTGATGAGGTTGCAGCCTGTACAACCAAGCTCTCAGGAGTAGGGTGTTTTGACAAATATTCAGGGTCAGAACTAGCCACCCTGTATTTTGTTGACAGTTTTTTATTTACTGCCGGGATAATTTCTGGCGTTTCCCAGTTTGTCAAAATCCTTCTCTGTAGAGCAGAGTGAAATGGAACCACAGGATCCTCCTGTGGGCCCTTGTCCAGTATGTCAGTGAGGTCATCCTGCTGAAAGGCAGGAGAAGGTGCAGACCAACCCATAAATTCTATGATTCTAGACATCAGAGCTCTATATGGAGTCTCCGCATGTTCTCCTGGGTCTGGTTTGATAAATTCTGCTTCAGGAGAAGTGTCCAAGCCACTAGCTTCCTGAAGTGCATCCTGAAGATTTTTTAATCTTCCTTCCTCAGAGGCGAAAGTCTCTGGCTCTGGTGATGTGGTCCTCTGTAAATCAATATCTTGGTCTGAATCCTCCCTTTCCTCAAAAATCGAGGTTAAAGGGGGATACATTGGTTTTTGGAATGGTATAAACCCCATTTCCAATGCAGAAGGAGCCATCATCACAGGCCTTGAAAACGTCGATGTCGTCGACACCGACGTGAAAGTACTCGAAGGCGCCGTGAAAAGCGTCGAGAAATGTGTACTAGGCCTCGAAGAACTCGAAAGGATCGGAGTCTTGCTCGAGAACGACGTCGACGTTCTCGGCGTCGAGTCGGAGGTCTTTTGTCTAACCGTTGGCTGTGGAGTAGCCGTGGTTCTTTCCTTCACCGGCGTCGATATCGGCGTCGACGTCGACTCGATCGACTGATGCGCCGATGAATCCTTCGACAACGGCGTCGATGGCGCCGACCTCTGTTTCGAAGGAGTTTTCGACGATGGCGTCGATGATGCTTTATCTCCCGATGGCTCGAGGCGCTTTCGGGTTGACTTTTCCGCCGGGTACTGCGACTCGCGGCGTTTAGATTTTTTGGGTTTTTTACCCGGGGTATCACCCTCAGCTGTCTTCGAGGGGGACGAGGCCGCTTTCTCGAAGACGCTTAGCATCTTTTTCCTGAATTCCTCCCACTCAGCTTGCGAGCTGCGTTTTGTGGGGCAATGAACTCTCTCAGGAGAACTCGACGAAGATGACGAAGGGGATCTCCTACGTCTCTTCTTCGAGTGTCTCGATGTCGACGAGTGGTGGGAGCCACTTCGTGATCTAGATCGAGAGTGTTTTTTATGGTGAGGAGACGAACGTCTCGACTCTACCGAAGAAGCTTTCGAGGAAGTTAAAGTTGACCTACCTCTCTCGAGCTTCCCCCTACGCTCCTTCAAGGCTTTCGCCGTCATGGAAAGGCATTCCTCACACTCCGAACTCTGGTGCGTGATTCCCAGACACCACAAACAGACCCTGTGAGGGTCCGTCAACGACATTTTCTTCCCGCAGTCTCGGCACTTTTTGAAACCGGACCGAGGGGTCGTCGGGTCGGAGGAGGATGCCATCGATATCGAGGTAAATAGTAGTTATTATATACGTTATCTTGACGAGAACTGAGCAACGGTGTTCCGAGGCACAACGAAGCGCGGAAAAACGGAACTGAGCAACGGACGCTGCGCGCGGCCTTTATAGGCAGGATGACGTCGACGTCGGCACGGAGGCCGTCGAGGGTCATCGACTCGGCGATCATCGACGCGCAGCGCCCTCTGGCGAAAAAATTTTCCGAGGCCAGCAAAGCTGAAGGATTTCTATCTAAGATAAGGAATACGTCGGAGGACACAATCCCTTCGAAATATTGTTTCTCCGCGTCGTTGAGTTGGCCTACTGGAAATGCAACTGATTTATCTAGATTTACCTTGTAACCTGCGAGAGTCCCATATTGTTCTAAGCTGTTAGTACCTCGGGGACTGATTGAGATGGGTTGGAGAGATATAGCAGGACATCATCCGCGAAGAGGGTTATTTTATAGTTGGTTTCCCCCATTTTGATACCCTGGATTTTTTCGTTTCCCCGGATAGCTACGGTCCAGGGCTCCATTACTAGAGCATATATGAGGGGGGGAGAGTGGGCACCCCTGTCTTGTGCCCCTTTCTAACGGGATGGCTTTGGATTCACATCCGTTCACTGTAATGTTTGCTGAGGGGTGAGAGTAAAGGGCTCTCATCCATCCTAGCCATTTGGATCCCATCCCCAGGGATGATAGGACAGTTTCCATGAAGGCCCAGCTTACCCTATTGAACGCCTTCTCTGCGTCTAGGGACAGGAGAAGAGCGCCCTCCACCCTAACTCCCTTTGAACTTAATATGTGTAGGGTTTTGCGCATGCTATCGGCCCCGTGTCTGTGCATCACAAAACCGACTGGGTGGATCAATCGGGGAAGACATTTTTCTAGGCAGGTTGCCAGGATCCTAGTAAAGATCTTTGCGTCTGTATTTAGTAACGAGATGGGCTTATACGAGCCGTATTCCGCCGGGTCCTTACCGGGCTTGGGGATTACCGTGATTATGGCCTGCAAGAGTGTCAGCGGGATAGTGTCTGAGGTTTTAATGTGATTAAAGAGTTTGGTGAGAGGCTGTATCAACACAGATTGGTACTGTTTATAGAAGTCAGCCGTGTAGCCATCTCCCCCCGGGGTCTTGCCTACTTTCAGTTTCTTGATAGCCTCTTCCCCGGTTATCTCCTTTTCCAGTGTTTTCCTCTCTAGGTCCGTGAGTCTTGGGAGGGGGTGGCCCTGTTTTTGATTGAGTGTTACCAGTCTCGTCTCTAACATTCTCTATTCTCCTACCCGCTCTGTTTCCCCTCAACCTGTGTGCCAAGAGGGTACAAACCTTATCTCCCTTTTCATAGTATCTTTGCTTTGTGTACCTCATTTTCTTGACCACCTCCCCAATTAGGATCGTATGCAGAGCTTGCCTCTTGTCCCTCATTTCACTCAGGTGGTTTTCGCGGTCCTCACCGAGTTCAGACTCTATTAGCGCGCGCTCTCGTTTTTTGGCCAAACCCTCTGCAATTAGGAGGCCCCTGAAGGTGGCCTTTGCGGCCTCCCAGACTGTAGCCATTGGGATTTCCCCTGTGTCATTTGTTGTGAGTAGTTTTCCATTTCTTCCCTTAAGAATTCTTTAAAGACCTGATCCCTCATGAGGATATTGTTACAGCGCCATCTATATGATTTCGGGGTGTCCTGCAGTCGCCACTCCATGACGAGGAGTTCGTGGTCTGACCAGGTCACCGATTCGACCATAGGGTTCCCAACCTCCCCCCCTCCTTCTTCCGACACCAATAGTAAATCAATTCTGGTATGTTTGATGGGGGGAGGGGAGAAGAACGTGTAGCCCCCAGGGGCCGGTTTGCATTTCCGCCAAATGTTAACCCAGTAGTATTCCTGGAGGAGGTCCCTCATTGCTAGGTTATCCCTGGTGGGGGCTTTTGGTCCGACCACCAATCTAGGTGAGGGTTTGTGATGAGGTTGAAATCTCCACCCAGGATCATAGCTACCTCCGCCCAATCGTCCATGACTTTAAGGACTTTGTGGAGAAATTTGATTTGGCCAGTGTTCGGTGCGTACAGAGTGGCCAACGTAACCCTCATGCCCTGGGACAGGCCCTTGATCCCCTGAAATCTACCCCCAAAACCCCTCTTCGTCTCGACATCAGTAAGGTGGAATGATTTACCCAGGAGAATACCCACCCCCCTCCTTTTTAGAGGATTTGTGTGAGGCCCAGAAGTTCCTACCAATCGCCTTTCCCTTTATCGCCGATTCAGCCCCCCTCCTATAGTTTGTTTCCTGCAGGAAAAGGATTAGCAGTTTCTGTTTACGAAACATGTTGCTTGTAAGAGACCGCTTATTTTGTGAGTTTAGGCCCTTGACGTTGAGCGTGCCAATCCTTCCCTCAGCCATGGTCGTCACTACCTCCACCCTGTGGAGTTTCAGTGGGTTCCCTCCGCTTCATCAATTGAATTAGGTCCCCTTGCCATGGTATGGTTTCCCCGTATCCTGTATCCCTCTCCCACCCCCTCCCTTCTACCCCATCTCCCTTACCCATTGTGTAAGGCGTTCGTCTCCCTTGCCCAACAAGCATCAGGGTTGGTTAACGAACCACCAGGGCTGCTGCCCAGACCCCGGGAGATTAGATGGTACGGAACGCGCCCTTCAACTTTTATTAAAAATATTCTTCCCGAACCTAGTCGGGATTCCTATCCCCGTGTGGGATCCCACTCAACCCCCCCCCCCACACTCGCACCGCTCATTGAGTGTCTCCTGTGTCTTACTTTGGCTTAGAGCGGGGCGCGGGGAGCGAGCGCTAACATCGGAGACCTCAACCCGCCACCCCCACGAGAGGTCGGTGGGCTATCGGCTCCCGCATAAAAGTGTCTCCAATATTCAAATACACCAATTAAACAAACCTTGCCAACAGTGGCACCAATCAAAAGACAACACTCAGCATTCGCCAACACGGAGGACCGTCGAGGGGGCCACAAGTGATTGCACTATTCGGGCTCAGGGGTCCCCTGCCTCTTGGCTCCCCCCCCCCGATCCTCCCAATCAACCGGTCTCAAACATTGTGTCATGTCAATGAAACGAAAATTCCGCCAACCTTGGCGACTTCAACAAATAGTGTGTGGCTCCCCCAAAACTGGGGAGACCCCCACCGACTGTGGGAACAAGTGCATTCCTGCGGACCTCCATGTGACCTCCCCAATGCGATCAGACGGGGTCACCACGATCGGCTGGCTGATGCCTTGTTTTCTGGAACTTCTGTGTGCCCTTCACCTTGTTCCCCTGTGTCGAGGGGTCCGGGGGGCCAGGGCAAAGTCTCCGCCAGTCTCATTCGTGTCCCTGGAGGGGCCAGGGGGGTCTCCCACAAGTTCATCCGCAGTTCTCTGAATATCCTCTTCGGTCACAAGGTGGTGGCGTTCCCCTTGCCATTCAAATTCCAGGTAGAACGGGTGACCCCAGCGATATCAGACCCCCTTCTCCTGTAGCCATCTGGTAATTGTTGTGCATTTATTCCTCATCTGCAATGTGAGGGCGGACAGGTCTTGATAGATCGCCACCCTGGAATTGTTGTATTGTATTATCTCTCAAAGTCCTTGCCCTCTCGAGTATCCGTGCTTTGTCCCTGTAGTAGTGGAATTTGGCAAGGACCGAGCATGGGCCCCATCTGCCTCCTCCAGCCGGGTGAACTCTGTCTATCAGAACGGTATCTCCCGAGTCGGTACCTAGGATGATCCTAATGATGTCTTGCACATTCGCCTCTAGGCCCGTCGGGGTCTCTCCCTCGACCTCTACTAGACCGAAAATCCGGAGGTTAGTCCTCCGTTCCCTGTTCTCCATGTCGTCCACCTTGTGACAGAGTTCCCCCTCTCGTTGCTGTAGTTCCTTGAATCGTACCTCCATTTGCGTTTCCAGGAGGGCGGTGGCTACCCGATTATTCTCAACCCCCTCCATTCTGTCCTCGAGGGTGGAGACTTTGGAAGTGAGGTCTGCCAATTTAGCCCCCATGTCTGTTCTTATTCCTCTGATTTCTTCGAGGATCGTTTGAATGTTGTTTTGCATAGCGTTCATATCAGGGGCTTGGGCGGAGGGGGGTCCGGCCTCAATCGTTGGGCTTTCCGTTGAGAATTGATATTTCGCCATGGTTTCCTTCCAGCTCATGGGTTGCCTCCCCCTTAACGTCTCTGTGGTAGTTCGGTGGCCTCAGTGGTCCTTCTCCGGGTCAAGAACTCACCTCCGGTCTCACTCCCGCCAGACTTGACTTCCGATCCGGCCTGCAGGGACCTGTACTTGTTTGCACTTATTGGGGATTCAGTCTGTCCATCAGAGCGGGTTCCGCCACCCCTGCTATGTTTTACTCCTTGGCGCCCTGAGGGCTAGATCCCAGACGGTGTTCCAGCGCTGGCAGTTGGGGTATGTGAGGGCCTCCACCCGCTTGGATGTTCACTCCCCTAGTTCTGGTGTTCCGGGGCTCCCCCAATCTCAGCAGCGCCCCAGTCGCAGTCCCCCCCACCTAACCAGAGAGGGGCAGCTGCCCTATGGAGGGGAATGTGGGGAATGTGTTTTGCCCGTATTGCTGGCCAGCTGTGGTCTCACTGGGGTCTCCTCCGACACGCTGGAGTTATCTTTGGGGTGTTGGGGCCTTGCTGGTCTTGGGCACTCACCTCCCACCTTGTTTGCTGCTGGTGGGCCAATGGGGGCACCCGGGCGCGCTTCCGCGTCGGCCCAGGCCCCAGATGGAGCTGGTAAAAGTGGTGGGTGAGAGGTCCGGGGAGTGGGCTGGGCAGCAGCACACCGCCGGCGCAAAGCTTGTCTCCATTTTTGCTGAGCACCGCTGTGAGGAGGGGCACGGGCGCACTCCCGCGACGGCCCGGGACTTCCAGTGACTCCGGCGGTGCGAGTGTGGAGGGGGCAGGAGTGACTTCTTGGGAGCCCCCTTCGGCAGCGGGGGCCCCTCGTGTCCCCGGATGTGCCCCTCAGCGGGCCAAACGACCCTTCTTTTCGCCAGGTGTCGGGGGGTTCACCGAGGGTCCCACGGCCCCGATGTCTTGGTAGGGGGGGCGCGGCTCCCCCTGCTGAGTGCTTGTGCTGGAGGGGGTGGGGGGGGCTGGCCAAGAGGTGCGCCGAGCCGCGCATGGCGTTCCTCTCCCACCGAGAGCAGGGCAGCGAGAGGACCTCCTCCCGCGTGTGACTCAGGTCACGATGGGGGAGGGGAAGGCGCGCAACTTATCCGGGGGAGAGCTCGGCAGCAGGAGCAGCCTCAAGCGTCGGGAAGGTGTCTCCAGGTTTCTGACAGTTTCACACAGTGATTTTTCCACTTTTGGTACGGAGAACGTTCCGTTTTCTCTTGTGTCTCCGCTATTCTCCCGGGGCCATCAAGGGAGCTCGCGGATAAGGCAGCCATCTTGCCTGCGCCCCCTGGTGGCCTCTCCTTTTGTGTGACCTTGAGCACTGGAGCCTCACCTGCTCCATGGCCTCATATTTTTATATGCGTTACACAGCACCTTCAGTGCAGTGACACAGGGTTGTCTTTGAGACTTCCCATCGACTCCATTTTCTGGGGCGGACTACTGTCCCCCAGAAAAGGGTGAAGTTGCCATTAACTTGAATCACTTTAAACCACAGACCCAGTATACCCCATCTTACATTGAGTATTGGAAAGGTTTAACTCGTATCCCTTTTGTCTGTACCTCTTGGAGCATTGTTTTGCTCCCTTTACATTAAGACTTGGCTGGTGGCAGTGGTACCTACCCTAACTTTGCTACCGCGATTATCTTAAAAAAAAGTGGTATTGTTTTAGGCTATTATATTAGCCTCTAACATAAATCTGCTTGACCAAATACATTTTATTTTGGCTCCGGTTAGGTTTAGTCACCATTTCTTTTTGTTAAAGTCTTACTCGTGTTTTTCTCTGCGTGCCAAACCCGGGATGATCCCTTTGTTCACTGTCTTTTCATGGGCTTCTGCACAGAAGCCCTCCTTAAGGCGCCTGAAAGTCTAGGTAGGCAGGATGTGAGGGAGGGGTCTTCGAACCCCTGCCATGGGTTCCCTTGGTAACCCAAGTCGTACTCCTGTTTGATTGGCTGAGGGGACTGTCCTTGCCAGGACAGCCACCCTGCTCTGTGATTGACAGCCAGGCTGTATGAATGGGGGAAAACTGCATAAAAAGCAGGTCTGAGTCGCCACTGGAACGAAAGAACGAACGAGGAACTGGCTGAAGAGGACCACTACAACGACTGAACCACCCGGTGAAGCCCTGCTGCAGGTCCGAATCTCCAGAATCCGACGACAGAGAAGATCCTCCAGGAAACTTCTTATCTTGAGCTGGTGGGAACAACCAGTTCGCCCAAACTGCAAGCCAGGACCCCTCTGGTCGAATTCGCTGTACAGAGCTACAGTGGGCTGGATAGCCAGGAAGGTCGGACCCTGCTTGGGTTTTAAGGAGCGCACCTTTTATTTGTTGCTTTGCTCTGCTGCTGGTTTGTTCCCTGGGTAGTGCAGGACCCTCCAGTCTTTCTACTTCTGATCAGTTTGACAGTCGCTTGAGGAATCGTGGGCCTGCAAGAACTACCAGGAACGTCCGTGTCATCTACAGCTCCCGCTCTGTTTTAAGGTACTGGGCAAATCCGGTAGTCCGTTTCGTTCAACCGCGGTGAAAGTGTTTGAAATCTTTCTCTAATCAGAGGGCTTTTGCTTCTCTTTGAACTAACTTTTGTATCAACCAACCTCGTCGGAACCGTGCCACGAACTTTACCGCAAACTACCCTGAACTGTGTGATCTTGAGCAAAAGACTTTTGACCCATTGACTTTGGCCCTAAGCCTTTTCTATCTGATCTCCTCCTTGAAGTTCCTCTTGTTCAACTGCCCAGAGTACTTACCTGTTGGTTTGATCTAATTTCTAATAACTTTTGTCTTTCCCTCCCTTTTAAATTGCTGGAGTGCCATTTTGCTTCCACTTCATTTTGTGAGCTTAACTTGTCTGGAATTTAAGGGAAGTGGTGTGGTGTATTAAGACTGATTTTTGACTTGCTTATAATAGTGTAATGTTATACAACTGAAGAGTGAAATAAATGTATACGTTTTTACTTGAAAACCTTGAGTCAGTGTTTGCCTGAATCATAGTAATTGCTGCCCTTTGTGCAGGGACGTAGGAGACAAAATCTGGGGGGGGGGAGGGGAGGGGACATCTTGGGGACTGACTAAAACACAATAATAAATAAAGCAAAGAACTCGACTTTTCACAAAATTAGAATTAAAATAGCAGTACGTATTCAATTACAAATATCACTGTATAAAACAAGAGAAAAGAAGAAAAGAAAGAAGAAAATTAAAGGATGCAGCAGCAAAGAACATGTCTTTGTATGTTGCATTTTGGGATTTTTCATCTGACTATGAACTCATGGTAAGAGAGAGGAAATAACAATTACTTCCAGTGGGCCACAGCTAGGACGCCAGCTTGTTAAGAGGCAGATCACCTGTAAGTGGACTCCTGCCAAATAAAGGAGTTGAAGCTTTTTCTACCAACTGCAAGAAGCTACTTTTATTTGTGTGGGGCAAGGGGACGTGTGTGTCTCTTGGAATGGAAGGATGGGGGTTTCGAAGAAAGAGGAAATCTTGTTTGTACCTCTAAGTAAGCACTGTAATGGGAGTAGAGGGACCAGGTGTGTGATGTTGCTGCTTTGACTGTCCTCCGGGTGGGGTACAGCAAACAAGTAGGATGAGCGATCGCAAGCCCACCCCCTTATAAGCACTCCCCAGGTCGGCGGCCAGATATGTTGGACCCGGGGGATGCCTAGTAGGTGGGGTGTATGTGGACCCAGGGGGGTGGCATGAGGGGCAGCCCGCTATGTGGGCTGCCCCTCTAGCACACCTGCGAGGGCCGGGCCAGCCTCTCACGATGAGTCTGGTCCCTCTTATTCCATCTCATGCTGGCTTCAGATCCTAGCCTTTCTTTGCCTTTTTATTCTGAATGCAGAGCTGGACTCTGTTCCTTTCTCGTTTAACATTTGCTGCAAAGCCTGATCTATTTGATTCTCTCATATGTTACTAGGATGGCAGAGCATGGGTCCTCTGCCCTGTTACACTATACAAAGAGCCCCTCTGGCCTTTCTTTGCCTCTCCCTTGTCTCACTGCTTGCTTGCTTGCTTAATACATACCTCCTTGCTTGAACACTCAACATATTCTCCCAAACACAGCAATGGCACCTGCAGTCTGTCTTAACTTCTATTTGTTCCGTGTCTTGAAGTGGCCTCTTATTTCCGCTTTTCTGTCTGCAGGGGAAAGGCATTTGCCAGTCACTGACATGATGGTTCTACCTGGCCATAAGAGGGCAACAGCTAGCCAATACTGGAAGAACATGGGCATATTATGCCTGAGGCTGGCAACTGCCTTCCTAATGCCTACACAAGAGACACAACTCTTGACTTTGTTTCTAACAGTAATTCAGTGGATGAAGAAACGCGAGCACACACACATTGCTTATAAATGAAGGGGATGATGTCACACTTGGTTAAGACATTTTGATTACGCCAGGAGCTAATTTCCAGCTGCAATTAAGCGATTACCTTTTAGACTTCTGGCTTTAAATAACATTAGTATGACCTGGAAAGCACAGGGGTTGCTCAACAGGGTTCCTGGAGCAAGAGGTACCCTACTCGTGGGCATGGATGATTGGAGGGCATTCTGGCCGTGGTTTGGAGCCTGGCTCCTACAGCCATGATGGGGGGAGGGGCCGATTACTTTTGGTTGTATGTACCCTTTGAGGGTGGGCAGACATTACCTCCTGCTTTAGCCCACTAACAGCTCTGCTTTGCAACTTTATCACACATACCTGTTAGGTGGCATGTAACTCAATGCTAATGTTATCAGCCTCAGAAGTCTGGAATCCTTTGCCACATCAACTGGGGTAGAGGCCTGCCACCTGAGACTTACCCATGTCTGAGTCTGCATCTGTCGCCCTGTGGTGAAGACACACACAGAAAGAGCAGGGCACAGTGCCCTTGTGGGTTTTTCACACTTCTTCCTCTGGGTGGGAACAATTCACTCCACAGAGAAAGTGGCACATGCTGGGCAGCATTCTCCCACTTTGACAATGTCACCCAAAGAACGAAATTGGCCATTTTAAATACCTCTGTCGACTTCTTATTGCGCAATCCACACTGATGGGTTTAAGCACCTGCTCAACGCGAGATGGCAATTAAGGGCATTTGCCAACGCACTCAAGAAGCACAGGACACCCTCTTACCAGCGACATGCCATGGTCACTCATTCTGATCATGAATTGCCATTTATCTGTGGTCATGTTAAATGTATTTATTTATTACATATGTAGCATCACGCAAAACCCCCAAGCATCAAGGCGCAAAGTAAACTGCATGGAGTAGACCACTTCCATTGGCGCAAAAGGCAGGTGAAATCACATTGCTTTTCCACTTTGGAAGAGTGTAAATACCTCGCGCAATTAGCAATGGCAATTAGAAAAAGCGACAGTAATAGTGTTTTACACCACTTTTTCTGAACCAATTGACCTGGAAAATGCTGCGTTGCATCGGAAGCTGAATGCATTCACTCTGCCTATTATCCCACCGGAAGATTAAGCCAGGTGATGAACACAGGTGTTACATATTCCTTTGCACAATCTGCATTTGGAGCATTAACTAACTGAGCTACCTTACAAATCTTATCTCCTCTGGGGCTTTACCGTTTTAACCCCTTAACTGCCATGGGTATTTCCCCCCAGTGCCAAGGCCTTTTTTGGTGATTTCGGTATGTCGCCATTCAATCCCTTGTAACTTCTTTGTTAAATAAGACATCTCGGCCAAAGTTGGCCCCTTTGTTCCCCACATGTAGGCGGCCGTAACGCCACCCAGAAATCCTAGTTTGCTGTAGGGGGGTGAGAGAAAATAACCAAAAAGGAGAACATTTGGTTTTTTTTCAGAAAATGGCAATAAAATGTTGTACAAAGAAGTCTGTGGTGTTTTCCTTGTAAGAGATAGGAACAAATAGTTTGCTGTGCTGGATTCTCCATTTTGCAGGCTTTCAAGAACAGATTGAGTGGAAACCAAAAATAAATCTTTTGATACATACATTTCTGAAAAGTAGACAATATTCCACGTTTAGGAAGGGGTGATTTGCGCAGGTCAGGCAACAACTATGTAGGGAAAGATTCCATAGTTTGGGGGGAAATCGGGAAAATGACAGAAAAAAAATACACAATTTCCGCACATTTCACTCTGGTCTCCCACTGAAACACGCAGCCAACACATGGCCTACCTTCCCGCGTTCCCACTGGTTTCCCGACGAAAACGGTACCTCACATGTGTGGGTGCACCTACCTGGGTGCAAGGGGAAAAGCCTAAAACATTGGTAACCCCAAGCCTTTCGGCAGAGCAGATTTTTCTCATGTGAACAACATACAGATTTGGGCCTAGGGTGTCGAAGCCACCAAGGAAAACCGGGAACCCCATGCATTTCCGAAAAGAACGCCCGTGGGCACCCCCTTTCCACTTAAAACATCCATGGTGGTTTAGTGACCCTCACACCCACCCAAAACAAGTTATCATTTTTTTTGTTTTTGTTTTGCCTCTGTCCTAGGGGCAGATTGTGCTAGCAATCTGCCCCCAGGGAGGGCTACATGAGATGCCCCCCATTCATTTGGGGTGGTGGAGAGGGTCACCCCCCTTTCGACTAAAAACATCCATGGTGGATCAGTGGCCTCCCCACCCCCACCCAAAAAAGTTATAATTTGTTTTATTTTTGTTTTGCCACTTTCCTAGGGGCAGATGGGCACATGTGTGTGACTATCTGCCCCCAGGGGGGGTGGCAAAATGTACTGCCCCAGGCGTGGGGGGGTGGGGGGGTGGCTCTGCCAATATTTGCAGTGACCTCTCCCCTCACCCCAAATGGATGGGGGCATCTCATGTACCCCTTCCTAGGGGCAGAAATCTGCCATCAGGGAGGGCGACATAAGCTGCCACCCATCCACTTAGGGTGGGGGGGGCACCCCCCTTTCAAACACAAAAAATCCAGGTGGTCTAGTGGGCCCCCACCCAAAACAAGTTATAATATATATATTTTTGTTTTGCCCCTCCCTAGGGGCATATGGGCACATGTGTGTGACCATCTGCCCCTGGGAGGGGGAGAGGGTCAAAACGTACTGCACCAGGCTTGGGAGGGGTAGCTCTGCCAATATTTGCAGTGGCCTCTCCCCCCCACCCCAAATGGATGGAGGGCATCTCATGTACCCCTTCCTAGAGGCAGAAATCTGCCCCCAGGGAGGGCTACATAAGGTGCCCCCCCTCCACTTAGGGTGGGGGGGGAGAGGGTCACCCCCCCTTGCAAAAATCCCTGGTGGCTAGTGGTCCCATCCACCCAAAACTACATTTTAAAAAAAATAATCTTTTTTTGCCCCCCTTCCCTGGGGGCAGATGATCACCCATCTGCCCCCAGGGTATTGCCCCCATGCTTTGGGGGCCAGGGGGGGGGGGGAGAGGGCAACTTACATACAAAAGGCAGCTTACATACAAAAACAGATCCCTGCACGACACATCAAACACATATTCTGGGGGGATAAATGACATTACACTCCCCACTTAAAATTGTGGGGGGGATTTGTCCCCCCTGTACCCCCCCATGTCACTTGTAGTCTTAATTGTGTGTGGTGTTCCCAAAGGGTACTGCATATAATTCTGCCAAACACAGCTCAACATGACTGATCTGGCAATTAGCACCCGATTGGTGAACCTCGGATCGTGAACCGGTGTCGGCATGACCCTCGCGGGAACCCTCGGAGAAAACCCGGGTACGCCTATTAGGCCTGCGAGGCACCTCAGGAGAAACCCTGGTAGTAGAGCCTTTGAAGCACCTCCCGGACCTGGAGGACGCCGAGAAGGAGTCCCCCGGCCGGGGTGCCCTGAAAAGTAAGGAACTTACTGGGCATCTTCTTTCCGTCGATGAAGAGTTGGAAATGCGGTGGAGGAACTCTCTGGAAGATCTCCTCCCACCGACGAAGATGATGCTGAAGTGCCCAGACCAAAAGGGAGTTGCAGTAGAAACACAAGTCCCAACGGTGATCCGGTCCCAGACACTCCAAGTAGAGAGAATGGGGATCCGCCCTAGTGAAGCGACGTTCGCAAGAGGAACAAGCAACAAATCCCAAACGATCCGTCAGACTGAGGACTATGCGATCGCAGAACCGGAGCAGGAGGAGGAGGACGACGGGAAAAGAAAACATCTTCCTGGTGATGCAAGTGCGTCCAGCCCCCACCACGTGGAGAAAAGGACTGAAGGGCGATGCACGGGGCAGAGCCAAGGAGGGCGGGGTTACGGGCGCGTGCGGTACCCTGCATAAAAAGAGAACAACAATTTGATGCTTTTTTTTTTTTTTTTTTACAAAAGTGCTCCGGTCCTGTGCCACAGGACGGAATATCCCCAAAAGTATGGAGGAAAGGGGACGGGACGTAGGAGTATGAAGATTACCTGCATTTCCAGCCATCCCACAACAAGCTGAGCTTCACAGGCTGCAAACCGCCAGTATACAGGGACCTGTGTGTTGCCATTGGATAGTTGTTAGGCAGAATCCTGTGCAGTTCCCTTGGGGAACACTGCAAAAAGATCAAGACTACAGGAGCAGCAGTAAACCCAATTGGTAGCAGTCTGCACCACCCAGATTTACTTGGTAGCTGTGGCTGAGCAGTCAGACTTCTCTCAATAAGAGTAGGGCAGTATGCAGAGTATACACAATAGGGTCAAAACACAGTAGAGCAAACCAACACTGACCAGAGCTTTGTATAAAAAGTATATAGTTATTTATTTAAAACACACTTTAGATAATACACTAGTACTCTCAATGAAAAGTCATCTAAAACACAGTCAGGTAAGTAAACACACCTCCCTTGATAACTATCAGACAAGTCAGGGTTAAAGCACAACTATTTGTTAAGACAGAAGTGAGCGCTTAACCTAGATGGCACTCCAATAGTTTAGGTTAAAAGGGAGAGAAAAGGCAGAGCATAAAATAAAACAGTTCCCAACACTTAAGAGTTCAGAGCAAGGGGAGAAAGGCAGGTTATACGGTAGAGCAAAGGTTCATAGGCCCGGTCCACTTTAAATGGAGCAAAGCGAAATTTGCCCAGGATCACACAGTTTAAAGTGCACTGAAAGTCTTTGCAGAGTGTTCAAAAGAGGTTGGGGTGATTCAAAAGATATAGTTAGAGGTCTGGAGCCGACCCAGTATATAAGCCAAGGATTTAAGGATCACCTTTAGCAATCTGTAGAAAGGGAGGCCAGGCAGGACAGTACCGTAAAGAGAAAGGAAGCTCCAGCGGGGGCAGTTGTTCCTGGCAGTGGTTGCAGTTCGTTGTTCCGACCAGGGGAAGAGACGATCTCGTCGAAGAGGAAACTTGGAGTCGTTGCACTGCACAGGGATGAAACCAGCTGCGGAGTTCCCGATTAAAAGGTGCAGTCCTTTTATTCGCGGTCAAAAGTGGTGAGCTTGGCTATCCGGCCGCCTGAGTACTTGGTACGGGCGATTCGACCAAGGGCCGTCTTTGGAAGGCGAAACAGGGTGAACTGGTTGATCCCTCCAGCTCAGGGGAAGAAGAATCGGCCAGCAGAAGTTCTTCTCTTGTCGTCGGGAAAGTGGGGAGGTAGCTGCAGCAGGGCTTCACCGGTGATGTCGTTGTTGCAGATGGCCCAGCTTCGTCCCTCTTTGGATTCTTAGGTCCTGTGGCGACTTCTGAAGTTCCAGTCCCAAAGGCCCTGCTTTTATGCCGAAAACCCCCCATTCATCAGCCTAGCTGTCAATCACACATGCTAAGTGGTGAGCTGGGCGGCTCACCACTGGGCCAATCAGAGTAGAGTGGGACTCGGGTTGCTAAGGCAATGCAATCCAGGGTGCCAATTCCCCCCTCCCCCCTTCCTGTGGAACCCAGACAGAGTGGCACCACTTGGAGGGCTTCTGTGGAGAAGCCCGCCAAAATAGTGGAATAAAGGGCTCGACCTTGGTCAGAGTTACAGAGACGGACACAAACGCCATTTTAGAATCGAGTTCTGGCAAAAATACCCAACCAGTGATTTAATATTAAATAAACCGGCGGTATGTTCAACATTGTACCAAAAAGTAGTGCGTTTAAAATTAATGGGAAAATCCCATAGAGAATTTTCCGGTGGAATATTTCGCGTGGTAACCACTGCCACCAGCCAGAAACTCAACGAGGGGGGACGGGACAGTGCCCCCTCGAAAGCAGACCCAGGAGCAATTGAATTACCCCTTACCAGTACTCCCACAATATGATGGTTTGTACTGGTTCTATTCACAATTTTGGACTAGTAAAGCCAATGGTGACTTTACATGCCCTGGGAGACAGTAGTCAGTCCCAGGGTATGGAGTCTATGTTTGGGGGTCACTATGACACCCCTGTGGTACTGCACTCGGGGTGCTGTGTACCACACATACAGAAAAACAGATGATACCCTATGGAGTAAAAAGGAACCCCATAGCCAATAAGCACATAACAAGTCAAAGACATACCTCAAATCATGCCTAAGAGTGGGAGTAAAAGTCTCACTCATAGCAGGAGAAAAAAACAAACCCCAAAAATCCAGCAAATCTGCTGGGGGACTTACTAGGTTTGGGAAATTAGCCTTATAAGAGAATTCTCCCCAACAGTAGTGCATCACTTTCTGAAGATCAAATCCTCCTTAACCTTTGGTGGACTCCTTCCAGACCTACAGTGGCAAGATTCTGCTACTTGCAGTTCCCTGATCAAAAGGCTGGGCCGAGAGAGCAAGCTGAGTCCACCGGGCTGTAAATGTTCTACACTGGTGCTTTGACATGGGTGCCAAAACCATAGAACCACAAAGAATTCTTAGCCGAGAGCCTCTCCACTCGACTGCTTCTGCGAAGATCCACCCAGTGTGCCTTCTTCACTCTGCCTGACCAAGAATCCGGTGACAGAGTCAACTGCTTCTGCATCATGGATGCAAAAACCTCTTCATGCTCAAGGTACTGTGAAACTCGTGGTAGCACTTACCTAGAGTTGCTTTGCTGATCCTGTGTTGCTGGATTGCTAAATGTGTACGTCTGGGAGTTTGCCCATGAAGGTTTGCCTGTGCCTGTGCCCCTCCAGGTAGCCTTCCCCGAAACCCCTGAAACTTTTTCCCCAACAAAGAAAGCGTACTTACTTGTTACAAGTATTCTGAACTCTTGACATTCTACAGCCTATGCCCTATCCATTTTGCCCTCCAATCCAACTCAGACTCTCATAACTAGATAGGGAAGGACTTCCAAAGCCTAAGGCCTCTGAATTTAATGTAAGTCTTACCTGCTCTGTGTGGTCTGTCTTTCTTTCCTTCTTGATTCCAAGAATTAATAGTCTAAGGGCTTTACTTACCTTGAATTGATTGCAACTACTCTACAGGTGTGTACAGAGTTATTTTACTTACCAGTATTATCATTCTGGGGTTGGTGGTCAATACCTTTTCGAACCTGAAGAAACTCCATCCCTAACCTGCATTACAACTTAAGGTCTACCATTGAATTGATTTACTACTGCAATAGTCCTACTGTATGCATGTAAATAATTTTCCTTTACTTATCTGAATGGAAAAGTGAACTTAACATTGCCCAGATTACTTAATTAATAACTACATGTTATATAACTACAAATGTGTATGTGTCTTCTTGACCGTTGTGTGTGTCAAAGGTCGTACTCTACTACAGCTCATTTCTCTCCTAAAATAAGCCTGGCTGCGCAGCCATAGCTACCAAACCCATTTGGGCAGTTCAGTTCTATACTAAGAGTTGGAGCCCTGTACACTTAAAGGAGAGTCTTCTATAGTCCTACCATAGGTGGACTTTAGTAAAACTCCCCCACAGTCACACACATTCAAAGCCAATCAGAACAACCCTGTGATTCCAGGAGTAGTGCTAGGAGGCTCAGGACTGAGGGTAAAATGGTGGGCCCCCAGCAAAAGAAAGTTTGAGCGTCATTGCAAGCAAGCTGTATAGAGTACTCCTTCCCAGCCTGCCTGGAGAAAGGGACAGGCGAATGACTTTTTAAGGCCAGGCCCATGCCTACACTCTTGGCAGGTTCTTCAATTATCTGCTTTGCAAAGTGCTCGAGTCCTCTCCTTTAGGATGACATCCCCAAAGGTATGGAAGAAATGGGGTGGGACGTAGGAGTCATTTGGGGACTTTATTTAATTTGTGGTGGTCCAAATGTATGGTTCAGACATTTTGGCCTGCAGTTCTTTTGTATATAGAATAACCAAACTGTACATTCTCAAAGACCCTAAAGTGACTCTTTTAGGGGGCAGCAGAAACCAGGTAATCAAAGTCATCAGGCCCACCAGCCACAATGACAACACAAATGCTATGAGCCAAGCATTTGATAACATAAGAAGGCTGGAAGTCATCAAGTTGCTCATCTCTGCAGTGGCGTTACACAGATATGTAAGGCTCTTGTTACGGATAAAATTACAGCTATGATGCAACTTCAAATTTCAGTCAACATGTCAAGAAGTTTAATTGCTATGAATTAGCACTTCACCATTAACAGACTCTAGAAAAAGTCTTTATCCTATATACTCTTATGTTCTTTGAAAAAAGTTACTTTCAACCCTATGCATAGGCAGTGCTATGTAGCGTTTGCAAATCTTAATGAAGATCCCATGATGTAAAAATATTCACAGACAAGGCCTGTGTTTCGATTAAATAACCAACACATTAACTCATACCTTTGGGCTTCAGATCATGTGCCAACTTACTTTTAACCCCCAAGTCTCGCCTCATTGCCCTCCTGCAAAGCACACCATGATTAAAACAGTTTTACAATCTGAAGATGAAAAAAATAAAAATACAAGACGGCACAATTTTGAAGTCAATTAATAATCCTGAGTGCCAAATGGTGGATGTAGTGAAACATTGAAAGCTTCAATCCAATGCATGCAACCCAACTCACCAGTTAGCCCCCGGTTTCGTCCCGGAGGGGGTGGTGGCACTGACCCCATGGCTCGTGGATAGAGGGGAACAGGATAGAAAGGTGACATCATTGGTGGTACAAATGCAGGTGGTGGCAGCAGAGGAGGGGGAGGTTGTCGATTTAAATTGATGCCTTCCAGTATACTTTGCCGCATCCTTTCCACTTTGGCTGCCTGCTCTGCCTGAAAATAAAGAGGTTGTGAAGAGTAAAATGCTTCTGCACAATAGCAGTTATAACCTCAAATAAAAATTACTTAAAAACTAGAGTACACCAAACCCCTCACTTTTTGAGCTACTCCTAAGTTATACAAACAGCAACACCTGTTGACAGGAAAAAGGGCACACACAACCTCTGTGCCAATGGAAGGACCTAGATTGTGATTTAAGGGGTTTGCATTCTTTCAAAGTTAAAGGGCCAGAAATGTGAAGGATTCCACAGGGGGAAGATAGTCTAGACAAACCATCTGGTTCTACTAACAGGCATAAAGTGTACGAGAGTCTGAGCGACTGCCTGCTTGGATGTTGCACATGCCAGAATTATGACGTGAGAGAAGGAAAAGGTCTGCTTGCTTATGGAATGCTCATCCGCGGATTACCATTGTCAGCCATCAAACCGTGTGGAACTACTTTCTTATATAGCAGGTCTCAAAGAAAATGATGGGGAAGACAGACCAGTTTATGATTGCTGCGATTTTCCCGTGTTAACATGTATAAATGAACTTAAATTGTACTACAGGTTTGATTTAAGTAACTTGTAGTTTTATTGGGAGGAGCCCCCCATGGAGGCCAACCTTCATCTGGTGGAGCATCTTCGTGTATGGCTCCATCAACATTCTGGAACCATACACGACCACGCTGTCATAGTTACAGAACTATGTACATCATAGGTTCATGACTGTGCATCATAACTTATGTAATAAACATCACAACACCTTCTATAATGAACTGAACAAAAATGAGTTTTTTACAATTTAAACTTGTTGACCAATACCTTTATAAAATGTTAACTGTATATATGATAGTCTTGACATAGTGTCAATTAAGAAAAGGATACACCTATAAAGTATTGTATATCTTTTGATGCACTCGCTTCCTTGTGTTGCTGTAGGTCTTATTCTCAATTTCTCTTTAATAATATACATAGTCTTGATTATAATTCCACACTCTTTTCCTGGCTCTTGAAGATGACTCTACCTCGTGTGTTCCATTTTTTGACAAGTTCTCTTGAGTATATGCTTTGTTCATGTATCCAAAGTCATTTGACTTGTCTTTAAACATTTCTCCCTTTGTGACCTGTTCTTTCTCCTTCCTTACAACTTCCTCCTCCTTTGCCAAAATAATGTCATTACATGACCACTTCTTTCCATCCTCTAAAATCACAGATTTCCCAGAACACTCCATTATTTTCTGAGGATGACGAAATCTTGACTCTCCTTTCATCACTCTCTTGGGTTCTCTTACTCTAACCCAATCTCCTTTTTCAAATTTGCTTTCTTGAACATGTTTCTGTCTGTCATAACAATTTTTGTATTCTTCTTGTTTTCTTCTTACTCTGTTAACTATTTCTTCCAAATGTATTTCCTTGTTCCTCTTTTTTGTTATGCATGCATGTCTGAATCTATTTGTGGCTATTCTCCCCCTCATCAAAGTAAAAGGTTCTTCTTCACTTACTGAATGAGGAGTGACTTTATACGTGTTGAGCGCCTCTTTCAGTGTCTCTTTCCATGGTATGTTGTTGACAATAGCTAATTGAATGATACCTTTTATGAAACGATTCATTCTCTCTACTAATCCATTCCCCATGGGATGGTATAAAGCTGTTGTGGTATGTTTGATGGCCCTCTCTTTAAGACATTTTTGGATTTCTTGTGACATGAATTGAGCACCATTGTCAGATATTATTTCTTGAGGCTCCCCTTCTCTGTTAAAGATTTCCTCCAGAAACTTCATAACTTTCATTGCTGATATTGACTCCTCAACAATTCCACATTCCACCCATTTGGACGTATAATCAACCAGTACAATAAAATAAACTTTTTGTGGTCCTAAAGTTTCATACGGTCCTGCTATATCAATTGCCAGTTTTGTCCACACAGTACTTGGAATATCTACTGGTTGTATTGGTGTGACATGTGTTTTGCTTTTATCGCTTACCGCACATGCTGTGCAATCCTTAACAAGAGCTTCTAATTCACCCCACATGTTGGGCCACCAAAAAGCTTCTCTCACTCTTCTTTTTGTTAAGTTTCTTCCTACATGTCCTTCATGCCTTATTTTCATAATTTTCTCTCTCATCTTTGCTGGAGGTATTATCCGATCTCCTCTATAAACGCATGTATTAAACGCATGTATTATCACTTGTTAATTCATCTTTCATCTTTTCCCAAGATTTGATATTCTCCTCGGTATCTGTCCACCCATTTTCAATGGCTTTTCTTAACAATCTCTGTTCAGAGTCTTGTTCTCTCGCCTCAATCCATTCCTCTTTTGAAAAGCTTGGATGTATATGTGCTATAATGCACTCCATGTTTTGATCGTCTGTTAGTTCTCCTTTGTCATCACATTCCATCGTGTCACTGTTACATGGCAGGCGAGAAAAGCAATCTGCCACTACATTTGTCTTCCCAGGAGTGTATTTTATACTGATATTAAACTGCATGATAATTAGCGTCCACCTCCTTATACGTGGAGAAGTCATGTGCGGATTCTTTGAATTCAAAACATGTATTAGTGGCTTGTGATCAGTTCTGATTTCAACCGGTATGCCCCAAATGAGACTTTTGAAATGTTCCAGAACCCATTTAACTCCCAAAGCCTCCTTCTCAATGGTAGAATAATTCTTCTCAGCCCCTCTCAATGTCCTGGATGCAAAGGCAATGGGAACAACTTCACCATCTTGAATTTGCTCTAACACACCACCTAGGCCCATGTTGCTGGCATCCACTGATATTCTGGTCTTGGCACTTGAATCAAACATTTTAAGCGCAGGTGCCCCGTTGATTAATGTCTTCATTGTTTCAAACTCTTTTTTGCATCCTCCAGACCAATCAAATCTCGTACCCTTGCACATAAGATTTCTCATTTGTTCCGTTCTGTCAGCATAATGATCCACAAACTTTGAATAGTATTCTGTTAATCCCAAAAAACTGCGGAGTTGATCCTTATTGACCGGATCAGGAATTAATTTTGAGAATGATGTCAACCAATGACTCTTTGGGTTTTATACCATCAGCATTTATACGCTGACCCAAATAAGTTACTTCGTTTTTCTTTATCTTACATTTCTCAATTTTGAGTGTTATGCCTTTCTGTTGTATGACTTGTAATACTCCTAACAACTTGGCATCATGTTACTCTTCAGAAATAGCGGATATCAAAATATCATCTTGGAAATAGTGGACTTCTTGAAGACCGTCAAACATATGATGCATTAACCTCTGCAATACTGCAGCCGCAGAGGCCAAACCAAACGGCATTCTTTTATATCTGAATGCCCCAATGGCATTGAGAATGATGTTAAATGTCTGGAATCTTCATCTAACACTACCTGGTGATATGCCGACGATAGGTCAAGTGTCGTGAAAAATTTCGCTGGCTTCATCGTGGTCAACATTTCTCCTATATTCGGTAGTGGGTGATGGTCCACCCAGATGTTGGCATTCAGGTCGACACACATTCTAATTGATCCATTTGGTTTCTTGACAATAACTATAGGGGATAACCATTCAGAGCTTTCGATGGGTTCAATGATGTCTTGCAGCTCAATTTCTCTAGTTCACATTTCAATGCTTCTCTGGTGCCAATAGGTATGTTTCGTACTTTGTGTACCACAGGATTTGCCCCTCTTAAGTATGATCCGATGCTTGAAACCTTTAAGAATCCCAATGTTATCATTGAAGACTTTGGGAAAGCTTTTGGCCAAATTCTCTGATGTACTACAGCTATTTTCATTAATGCAAAGAATAGGCACATTCTCGCCTGGATGTATCCGGATCTTTAATGATGCTTGTTCCCACCATCTTCCTTCCATTTTCAGCAACATACAATTTACAGTATGTCTTCCTTCCTTCAAAACTCAAATGTACCCATACATATCCAACTATATTTATGGGAGTCTTTCCATATCCAGTTGCTTTAATTTTTGTCAATTGCAAATCCTCCATTTTCTTTTTCAGTTTGTTCACATATGTGTCTACAACCACCATGATATTTGGTGAACCTGTTTCCACCATGACCTGCAACGTTATTCCATTTATTTCCATCGGCACCCACAGGCCCACACCACTCATTTGGTGTGAAAGCAAGTATCTGTACTACTTCTTCAAATATGTTCATGATTGCCAATAAACTACTTGGACCACCAATTTCTTCTAAAGCTTTTATGCTTGTCATGGCAGCACCTCTTCCTCTACCATACCGACCATTGTTTCTTGCATATCGGGTATTGAATCTGCCTCTGCTGTTTCGACACATTTTACCAAAATGGCCCATTAGTCCACACTTCTAGCACTCAGCTGATACAGCAGGACAGTCCTTCTCTCCATTGACATGTCTGAATCGACCACATTTGAAACACTTGTTGGTCGCTCTGTATGTACCATCTCTTTCTTGTCTAGGTCCAACATCGATATCAGACTTAACTATTCTTTTGACAATGGCAATCAAATCCTCTTCACTGCCATATTGACCATCCATCGTTTCTCTAACTGACTTTATTTCAGCAATCTCCATCTTGTTTTGTACTTCCTTCATGCATTTTTCACCAAGTTCGATGGACCTAGCTATTTCAATTGCTTGATCTAATGTAGGGTTCTTTGCCTGCCATAAACGTTGCTGGATGCGTGGATCTGCCACATGCAAAACCAGTTGATCTCTCAAGTATTCCTCCGCCACTCCTGTAAAAATACACGTAGCCAGTAGACCTCTCAAAGCAGCTATGTAGGCATTGATGCTTTCACCTTTATTCTGTTTCCTCAAAAAGAATCTATAACGTTCCAACACAATGTTGGTTTTATTTCCAAAGTGTTTGTTCAGTTTGGTAATTGCCACATCATACTTTCTGGCTCCACTTGATGACCACCCAGAACTACATCCGTGTGGTCCAATTCTGGCAAGTTCCTAAAAATCCTGAGTGCCTCAGCACCTATGCAGTTGAGTAGCGTAGCTTCCTTTAAACCATCATTAAATTTGGATCCTCCTATCGCTATCAAATACACTTGAAAATTGTCTTGCCACTGTTCCCATGGGCACACCGGATCCCCTGGTAGCGCCAAGAATTTCATTGGAGCCGCTATGTTCTGCATCTTTCCTTATTGATAACACGTTCGCTGTACTTATTAGTCGTCACGAAGTCTCCTTGTTGTACAATCTTATCCGTATTTTATTATCAGCCTGCTAAATGCTTGCAACTGCATTCACACTCTGTCACTTGGAACTTGGCGCCATTTGCCCATTTTCCCTTTCAGTATCAAAATTTCTTCAATTCAGTCCATGTGCATCTCCGGCAATTTTAGCGTTGCAAAGACTGATCTGTGCGTGTTTTAATTTAACTGTGCTTCCACTTTGTCTGACTAAATCAAATGTCACACTTTGCTGAATCCGCTTGGGGCGCTTAGCATCACTTCTTAAGTGAACTCGAATCCTCAGCACATTTCGTTCACATCGTCTGATCAGCTGGGGCTGTACACTTAAACACATAAACGTACGCAGGCCAGCGTACGCATCATCTCCTATATTCTCGTAATGGTACACGTGTTGTACGGCCTTTCGCGTAGCATTTGCCGGTGTGACGAAAACGTCGTATCCTTCAAGATGGCGGTACGCAAGCCATGTGCATAGGTGCTTTCCTCTAGCATCTATTCGCAGTCGGCCTCGCGCAGCATTCAAAAGATGCCAATCCAACGTAAGCACATTTATCCAGCTATTATTCTGATTTCAATGCAAGCAATTCACGCCGCTACATATGCTCACTTGCTATGCTCACTTGCCTTAGTCATAGTCCTTCTGTGGGTTCTGCCGCCTTACAATTTTTCTGATGCCGTTGGCAGAGTCGGCAAACTCGCTTTACGCTGCATCTGGGGGCTCCCTCCCCGCGGACTCCTCGTCGCCAATTGTTGAGATGTATAAATGAACTTAAATTGTACTACAGGTTTGATTTAAGTAACTTGTAGTTTTATTGGGAGGAGCCCCCATGGAGGCCAACCTTCATCTGTTGGAGCATCTTCGTGTATGGTTCCATCAGCATTCTGGAACCATACACGAACACGCTGTCATAGTTACAGAACTATGTACATCATAGGTTCATGACTGTGTATCATAACTTATGTAATAAACATCACAACATCCTGATGTTTAAGGGGGAATGGGGAGAATCAGACTGTGCAAATAACTACACCGCACCCCTGCCTTTATTTTACCACCAAAAGAACCGTCAACCAATCCGGTTCTGTGCATTTGGAACGCCTTAAGAGGAATGATCACCCTCTTGGATCTTTTGTGGTCGATCTTTCATGTGTTACCGGGCTGGATGCTTGACTCCACTTAAGGAGTGGCACCTCCCCCCTCCTTGCACTTACCCTCATCCTTTTCCTCAGCGCACATGCCCTCCTGGCCCCAACTAGCACGTACCCAGCCCCCCCCCCTTTACCTGCCTGCTCGCCCTTACCCCCTTGCACTTCCTGCTTGCTGCAATTGCACGTTAAGATTGTCACAAACCCAGTAGGACCGTTATTATCGTTATCTTCCTCTTTTCTTGTCTTGTGGAGCCTGAAAACACTTTCTGCTGTAGAGGCGCCATATAAATGTCCAATAAATAAAAATAAATAAGGCGATGGCTACTGTGTTACTAGGAATACCAGCCATAAATTCAGGATATATGGGTTTGTCAAATATGCAATCTTTAAGCTTTTGTTGGCTTGCAGGGAGGGATCTGCAGCCGAGCAATGAAAGACAACATACAGGAGAGGGACAGGTTAGGCCATAATACAGGTAAACAGGATTACTTTGGGTACATTTACAAGCTGACATGATGCAAATATATTGTAGAAGGCAATTATGGTGTTGATGCAGATTACAAATAAGTTATGCTATGTTAATAGGTGTTTTAGTAAAGCGCGCTATCACCCTGGGGCATCTTGGCGCTCATAAAGACGTTTGCTATCCTGATGTAATGCATACAATTTATCTCTGATTGAATAAGTAGGTTTTCAACTGTTTCTGGAATTTTAGCAAGTTGGTTTCACTGCGCAACATTAGCGCTAATGTGTTCCACATAGTTGTTGCTTGTGCTTGGACTGATAAAAAGCGACCGCCCCTTCCTCTCCTTTTTATAAACTGTGGAACGCTTGATTAAATACTTTCTGGAAAATGTAGACTCTTGACTACAATTCACATACTTTTAAAGGCTATCCGCTTTTTCAACAGAAGCCAATGTAGAGACCTTGTTGAAGCAAAGATTCTGATATACTGAGATAATTACTATTACTAAAGTCCAATATGGATAGAGTCCGGGATTTCATATTTATCACCCTTTGGGGAAAGGAAAGGAATTGAAATATGGGTCTGATCTTTTTAAGTAAGAAGCAACAGGAATTAATCACTGCATTGATTCAGTCTTTTAGTGTGAGCACGTAATCCAGCATAACCCCCAGATTCTTAACATCCTCTTGAGGTTTGGGACCGTTGCCAACATTTTCTGGCCAGAAGGACAGGATGTGCATGTCAAGAGCATGATTAATGAACATACTCTGTTTTCCCTTTATTAATTTTCAGGTAATTCTGACTCCTTACAGTCTTTTATTGCAATAATGTAGTTTCTGGCTTGCTGTAGTTTAGGCTTTGTCCCCCGGTCGATGTGTAACGGGAGTATCCTCTGCATAATTGTAGAACAATAGGCTGTGTTGTTGTACGATTCTCATTAATGGGTATATGTAAAGATTGAACAGAGCCCTGTAGCACTTGGCGTATTACAGGCTTGGACAGAGCAGAAAGGTCTCATTTTAACTTGCTGGTGTCTGTCAGTTAAAAAGGAACGGATCCAATCAATGGCTTTGCCTCTGAAGCTTCAATCATGCAAAGGATATAGTAGTATCCCATGATCCACTGTGTCTAATGCGGCAGATAGATCCAACAGTATAAGGACACCCAATTGGTCCTTATCTGTTGTCTCCCTCAGATCTGTGATGGAAGTGGAGATCTATTCCGCACTCCTCATTGGTCTAAAGCCAAATTGATTCCTGTATGGTCGTCTGGAATTCTCTGTGTACCGCCACTCTCTCTAGAAGTTAACTAGAAATAGAAAGGCAAGTTGTGATACTGGGCAGTAGTTACCCGGGTCATTACGTCCAAAGAGGGCTTTTTAAGCAGCAGTTCCACACGGGAGTTTTTACAAGGAGGATGGAAAAGTTCCCGATGACCAAGAGGAATTAAATATGCTAAGGATATCTTTCTGAAAGAATTGATGAATGTCTCAAGCCAGTTTTGGCAGGACTATGTCTGATGGAGACCTTGAGCATTTAGCTGAGAGTAAGAGACTTTGGAGGTCGTTCTCCTCCTGCTGCGAGAAAGTTACAAACACTGGTAATGGTGAATGTTCCAGGGACCTGGACACTGAACCTGATGCAATTTCATTACAAGGGGACAATTTTTTGTGTGAAATGCATAGGCAAGACTGTCTACTAAGGGCTATGATGGAGTTAGCTCTGGAAGCTTAGATCCAGCCGAGAGCTCATTTACTACTGAGATGTTTGTGGGTGCAGCTGGCGGCCAAGTCGATTTTGACACTAGTAACATTTTTCTGTCTTGAGGATTTCGTTCTTGTAGATACGTTGGAGTTTAAGCTCCCTAGGAATTGTGGGGTCATCTGAAAGATGCCATTGTCTTTCCTTATTTCCCACTTCACGCTGCAGATTTAGTTCAGAGTTGAGCCATATCTTCCTGCCCCTCTGGCGATTTCCTACACTGTGTGTTGTGAAGGGAGCTATGTTATCTAAATGCTCAGTAGTGCGTAGATGTCAAAGATCCACCGGTATGTTTGGGTCATTAGTAGGAGGGGTGAGCATAGTGTGAGGGTTTGTTACCAAATAAGTGGGCATTCTTTCTTTCGTGACTCGTTTCCAAGCGCGAGAGGACTTAATCAGTTGTGTTTTTGCAGACAAGGCCGATCCAATTAACAGATCGAACAGTATCCCAACATGGTCTAACCAGGAACACTGCAGGGAAGGGTGTACATGTCGCGTGAAAAGTTGGTCCAAGGAGTGGCCAGCCTTATGGGTCTGAAAGTTAACTTGGGGCAGGAGCTCCGAGTCTTACAGGGATTCAAGTAAGTGAGCTACTATGGGGACATATCTGACTTCTCAATAATTGAAGTAACCTAGGAGAATGTTATTATAAAGCATAGATAAACAAATTACTTAGAGGTTGACAGTCCTCTCTGGGAGGAGAAGGCAACCTCCCTCTTCCGAGAGCAGAGCGTCTCTTTGGGGGAAGACAAATTGAAGGGCAGATGGAGATGCCCATAAGTTCTGGGTACCACGTCCTCCTGACACAATCAGGATTATGGTTTTCCTGAACTTCCTCAACATCCTGATGACGTGAGGAATGACGGGGACTGGAGGAAACTGGCAGAGGAGTGGAAAGTCCCAGTCCACTACAAACGCATCTCCCAGTGCTCCTCTCGGGGGAAATTCGCTGGAGCACAACAGATCGTACTTCCTCTTGGCACTGGACAAACAGATCTACTTGAGGGGTTCCTTATAAGGGCGAAGATCTCTTGAAGGACTTCCTGAGCTAGCTCCCACTCATGAGAGACTGTGCTCTGCCTGTTCAAAGCGTCCGCTGCCCTGTTCTCTCTGGCCAGGTGAACGGCTGCGAGATCTATTCCTTCTTGCAGTGCCCAAAACCAGAGCTGCACTGCCTCTCTTCACAGTGTGAGAAGCCAGAAGGTGCCTCACCCGCTAGCCCCCAGGGGATCTGTCATCCAGGTGGCCAGGACACGGCCATCACTTTTGGATCCAGTTTCTGTGGTGGACCAGAGCTGGAGGATTGCCTGGGTGAGGCGTCTTCGGGGAGTGGCCCCTGGATGGCTAGATGCGGTATCCCCTTCCTTGTAACACCTTTACCCTACCAGGTAGGATACTTAGGAAACCAACCCCGCCCTTTCCAACACAAACACTTTCTCATGTACAGCTCGCTATGAGAGAAAACTGACTAACACCCAAGCCGTACACCTAACATGTCCCAATACAATGGTCAGGCTATTACTCTCACACACACAGACACACACAACTTGTACTACACTTCCCCACACGGATAAAAGACGGAGCAAGAGAGAACACTGAGCGAGGCAAAGCACACGAGGAAGCAGCAGTTCCAAGATGGCAGTTTAATACAAGGCGAAAGATGGCAAAACCGAAGGGGATCGCAAGGAGGGAAGTGCCCTTGACCTTTTCAACGAGGAACCGTTACTTTCATGAACCCTCGAGAATAGAAAACGCAAGACCAGGAAATTATATGTTACTCACCGTAGTGACTAACTTACTCCTAGTCCATAGTCCTCTTTCCTTCATACTGAATGGGCGTCCCTCGCTAGGGACACGATACTGAACCTTTCTCACCAGAAAAAAATCCTCTTCCCCTTTAAATGTAGAGGCGCGAAGTCCAGCAGCCCTGGGAGCATGCGCTCCCCTGATTCCGCCCACCAGCGCCACTTCTCAGTCCCCTTTAACGCATCGACATCATCATCATCATTGCCTATTGACACCAGTTTTATTAAGGAGGAGGATAGTGGGACGTATTGAGGAAAGGGGACTATGGACTAGGAGTACGTTAGTCACTACGGTGAGTAACAATTACTCCTACGTCCAGTCCACTTTCCTCCATACTGCATGGGCGATTACAACTGAAAGTAGCCCCAGGGAGGAGAGGTGAGCCTCCTAAGAAAACAAGTTCCTTAATAATGCCTGACCAAATGCTGCATCTGACCTAGAGCTGGCATCCAAACAGTAGTGCTTGCAGAAGGCCGAAGGCTTAGCTCATGTGGCCACCCTGCTGTTAACATGCGATGGAACGTGCCTCTGGAATTCCACAGCCGTAGACTTGCCTCTGAAAGCATGGGCATGCATATTTGCCAGGAGAGGTTTGGGCTGCCTCTCATAAGCTTCCTTGATGGCAGCAACCATTCATCCATCCATCTCGCTATGGAGGCCTTAGAAGCTTGATAGCCTGGCCTTGATCCACCGAAGGTGACAAAGAGCCTCAGATTTGTGGAAGCTTTCAGTTCTGTCCAGGTAGAATTTTGGAGCGCGCCCGACATCTACACAGTGCAGAACCCTCTAAGCATCGTCCATAGGGTCTGCAAAGAAAGTTGGTAAAACTATCTCCTCATTCAGATCAAAAGAGGAGACCACTTTGGGTAAGAATGAGGGGTGTGTTTTAAGCACCACCTTGTCCCTATGTAAAGTAGTATAAGGCTCTGAAGCCAACAGAGCTTGGATTTCGCTAACCTTGCGTGCAGATTAAAGGCCCACCAGGAGGGTTGTCTTAATGCTGACTAGTTGATGTCCGCAGACTCAATGGGCTCGAATGGTTTATGCGCCAGGGCGCCCAAGACTACGTTAAGGTCCAACACCGGGTGTGGCTTCTTGATAGGCGGGTAGAGCCTGATGAGGCACGCTAGATGTCTCTTAACCACCAAATTAGCGGAAGAAAATACCTCCTCCTCTGAGTTCCGGTAGGCTCCGATTGCCACCAGATAGGTGCGGCATGTGTCCACCTGCACCCTGGAGTGTGAAAGATGTGCGGAGAAGGATAGGACATCGTCCAGAGTGCAGGTCAATGGATCAACCTTCTTTGATGCAGCCCAGTGCAAAACCTATCCCACTTGCTTTTGTACTGGCTCCTGGTAGCATGTCCAGATGTAGATGCCATAGAGTGACCTGTTCAGGAAACAGGCAGCAAGAGATAATTTCTGGGGGGCGGGATGGATGACCATGCCTCCCTGTTGTGAGAGTAGGTGAGCTGGGCCCAGCGGAAGGTGCACAGGGGCCTGATCCGACAGGCTGAGTAGTTCCAAGAACCATGGCCTCACGGGACATGAAACTGAGGTGCCGGGCCTCTCTGATCTTGCAGATCACTCTGTGGACCAGGGGAGTGCGAGGGAATGCATACGCGTTCATGTTGTCCCATTGTATCTGAACTGCGTCGACCAGAGAGCCCCTGCCCTCTCCCTGCCAGTACACAAACTGGGGTCAGCTCCTGTTGGACCAGGTGGCAAAAAGATCCACCTGAGGATGACCCCATCTGTTGAAGATCCCTTGAAGGACTTGTTCGTTCAACTGCCATTTGTAGTTTTCCGCACCCAGTCTGTTGAGCCTGTCCGCCTCCAGGCTGGACTCCCTCGGGAGGTGGATTGCCCTCAAGTGCATGTTCTCCAAAGCCCACTCCCAGAAGCTGAGTACCAAGATGCATAGGGGAGGAGCCACCCTGCTTGTTGATTAAATACATGCTGGCGGAGTGGTCTGTTTGAATGAGGATCATCTTGCCACTGATCAACAGAAGGAAAGCTTTGAGAGCTAGCCAGATAGCCTTCAGCTCTAGCCAGTTGACATGGGCCTCCTGTTCCTGAAGAGACCAAACTCTGTGGACGCTGTGGCTGTCCAGGGTGGCTTCCTAACCCTCCAAGGAAGAGTCTGTGGTGATGGTAACCTGCAGTGCTGGTTGCCTGAAGGGCCTGCCTATCCTCAGATTGCAGTCGGTGCTCCACCAGACACGGTCCTGGTGGACAAAGGGAGAATGCTGACTAGTTCCGCCTGGGAACCCCGCTCCCGACTCCATGAGGCTGTGAAGTGCAGCTGCAATCGTCTCATTTTGCGCCTCGCGTATGGCACCGCTAGCATACATGCTGCCATGATACTAAAGAGGTGTTGGTACCACCATGCTGAGGTCACTGCTCTGAGAAAATGACCCATGGGCTCTTGATGGCTGTGATCTTGTCCTCCGAGGGGAAAATTATCATGGAACTTGTATCCCAGATGAGACCCAGGAATGTTAGGTTCTGCGTAGGCTCCAGCTGGGACTTTTTGAGATTGATGGTAAATCCCAATTTGTTCAGCGTATTCATGAGGGTGGAGGAAGTGTTAGGCCCGCCTCCGGGGATCTCGCATTGACGAGCCAGTCGTCTAGGTATGGATAGACATGGTGTACCTGGGCCCTGAGGAAGGCTGCCACCGCATTTATGAGTCTGGTAAAAACCCTGGGGGCTGAATTGAGGCCAAAGGGTAGAACCTTGTAGTGGAAATGCAAGCCCATGATCCTGAACCTCAGAAAGGACTGATGAGGCTGCCAAATTGGGACATGTAGGTATTCATCCTTCAGATCCAGGGAGCACATCCAGTCTCCCTTGCACAGTGTTTCCGCAATAAGCGCTGGGGTAACCATCTTGAACTTTTGCAGAGGGAGGCAAAGGTTCAAGGTGGAAAGGTCCAACACAACTCTCAGGCTAGCCTGGTTCCTCTTGTGTATGGCGAAAATCCTGGAGTAGAAGCCCAAGCCGGACTCTCTACGAGCAATTGAATTTCCGCCAGCAGAGTTGCTGTCCCAATCTGGGGGAGTGGAGGCAGGTACAGGTAGGCGGTAGCCTGTGAACACAGAGGATCCAGGGGTCCGTGAACCTTGTGCTCCATGATTGTGCGTGAAGGGCAAGCCTGCCCCCCCCCCACTGGACACATGTGGACCCGGAGGGGTGGGGTGGAGTGTCATACCTTCTTTCCCTCTGGGGCCAGGGCGGGGGGTCACAATGAAAAAAGACCTTACTCCCGCCTTCTGCCTTTTACAGGGTTGCTGACTTTGAGACTGGTCCGGCTGTCTTGACCTTCGTTCCTGGAAGCCCCAAAACCATTTTTTGCAGTCTGGGAACTGTTTTTCTTCTCATCAGGCGTCTCATCTTTGGTGGAATGAAAGAGGTCACCAGCCTCGAATGGCAGGTCCAATATGTGTTCCTGGATGTCAAGGTTGAACTTGGTAGCCCGAAGCCAGGCGGTTCTCATGTCCGTAGCGATGCAGATGGCACAGCCTGAGTTATCTGTAGGAGCCACTGTGGACTCCATGATGTCATAAGCCACCATCTTTGCTTATGCCAGCCCCGCCTTACAGCGTGCTGGACACTGTACTGGAAGCTCCGAAAGGAAGTCGGCTATTTCCCACCAAAGCCTCTGATTAACAGCTGCGAGCATAGTGTCTGCATTAGACTGATGAAGGCGCAGTGAGGCGTTGGAATAGACCTTCTTTCCATATGCCTCCAAGATCTTTTCCTCCTTGCCTCGGAGCGCCGAAGACGAGGTAGCAGAGGACTGAGACTTGGAGGAGTGTGGTTGAGGGTGAGCCGACAGCAACACTTACCTGTATTTGGCATTGAGGCGCTGATTGGTAGGCTGCGCTGAATGGGGTTTAAGCCATCCTTTTTGGCCAAGGCGACAAAGTCCTTCAGCATCGGAATACCGGTTCTAGATGGGGGGGCTTAGAGTGAGGACCTCGGCCTGTACCACCGCCCCCGCCCCGCCTCTGGTTGTTCAACCTCCATTTGTGGAAGGCTCTAGTATTCGGCCAGACTTCCGAGCCGTTCATGGAATGCCTTGGCTGAAGACCGCGTGTCGGGGTCCTCCTCATCGGTGTCCGCCAGGGTGTCTTGCTGGTCCGGGACAGGTGGAGGAATACTGGGCGCCAAAGGCTGAGATGTGCTGCCCCGAGCCAGAGGCTGCTATGGAGGCTGATGTGGAACCGCATGGGCTACAGGAGGCAGGTGTACCAGAACCATGGGGCCTGGTGTGGGCAGATGGGGCTGTGCTGGGGCCTGAGGCGCTGGAGCCATAGGAGGAATGACTATAGGCACTGGCGGTAGCATGCCCCTGATTACATCCCGAATGATGGCACCCATCTGAGGGGAACTCATAGGCCAGTGGGGCGCTAGGTGGCTTGGGAGTAGGAGCAGGGCCCTGAAGTTGCTGAGGCCTGGGTGTATCTGCCCTGCGACCCTGAAGGATATGCTGTAGGCCACGTACCTGGCGAAGACCAGTCCCACCTTGAAACTCGTTCTCCCACCAAAAGGGGCTGGCGTCTGACGAGCTGCCATTTTGTCTGGCGCGGCGGCACTCTTGTTGGGCTGCATGCCACGTGCCTGTGTCATGGTGCTTGCCACGCTGGGCCCAGCCTCCTCCAGAGCTCTTGGCGGTGAAGCTCGTGGGCTTCCCTGCACCTCAGAACGGGGCCTGTTAGGTGACGTGCCCTTGGCTGGGGCACCGGTAGTGCTGCGTACAGGCGCCCCCCACCCCCTCAGACGTTTGTCCGGTAATAGGGCGTAGCCCCTCAGGTGGACACCTGGTAAAAGAACCTTGCCGTCCCTCAGCGACGTCACTGGCAGGATCTAGTGACCCCCTCGGCATGCTCGGTACCTGTGCTGGTGTCAAAATGCTTGGACGTTTCCTCGGGAAGGAGTCACCTTTGCGGGATGCCGATGAAAAAAGTGGCCGACCTTGGGCCTTGACTTGTGCGCGAAGAAGTCAAGTCCTCTGGAAGGGATCGTTTGAAGAGCTCTCTCCACTGAGCTAAACAGTTCTTCAGAGTGTGCAGTGTTAACGCATCACACGCGGTACAACCCTCCCAGCTGTGATCGGGGTAAAGGCAGCGGAGGCAAAGATCGTGGGGGCTGGACGTAGGGAACATGCACCAGGAAGGAGCGTGGCACCAAAAGACCGAATACCTGATTGAAGACCAAAAGACAAAAGACAGTAACCGGGGAAGAGCGCATAGAATTACAAGGCAGAAGCCAAACCCAGGAGCCATGGTAAAAGCAACCTGCTCCCGTCGATGTGGAAAAGAGGACTGAGGAGTGGTGCTGGTGGGCGGAGTCAGGGGAGCGCATGCTCCCAGGGCCACACCCCGCACACCTCTAAATTTAAAGGGCAAGAAGATTTTTTCTGCTGATAAAGGTTCTGTCTCGCATACCTAGCGAGGGGCGCCCTTGCAGTATGGAGGAGAGGGGGACGGGATTTAGGAGTAACAAGGGTGAAGAATCCAGAATTGCATGTCGGAGGTACCCGGGACTCTCCTGCGTCGATAGTCAAGGTGGGGAGAATCGCTTGACGCCGTTGTACTATCTTTGGCTCCTACAACAAAGCAGCGCCAGTGAAGTCAGCACAGCCGGTGAGTTGAGGAGACGGATACCAGACTGGTCTGTGTTGAAGCCAAGGTTGCAAGCGGCAACATTGTACGAAGCAAATGTGGTAATCAACGCAAGTAAAATTGAACAACAGATGAGTGATTGAACTTTGAAGCCAAGATACAATACCTTAGAGTGGTCCAGCACCGCGTGCCTGCTCATTTCGAAAGTCTTTTTAAGGTATCCAACTGAAAGAGTGACAAAGAATTGTGAATCCAAGTGGTCCTGCAATGGGTCAAGAGAAATCCTGTGCACAATCGAAAGTCTTCGATGTTAATAGCGTAAAGAAAGTTGATGACAAAGTAGATGTAGTTGGTCCGAGCCTGGCGGAGGGAGACTAATTGAACATTGTGTTAAAGAGGATCTGAGCCCAGCTGAGGGAGATCCAGGTTAAGCCGTGAATCACCCGAGAAACTGGATGTATGAATATCCTATGAGCATTGTGTTACTGGGGTCTCAGCCTGGCTGAGGGGGATCGGAGGCGTCTGAGAAATGGACTATTTGTGAAATACTAAGAGGAACATAGCTTCTTGTATGTCGCATTAAGCCCTCTGAAAGAAGAGACTTTTAGAGGCAAAGAGACTTGGGCACGGAAGGCCCTGATTCTAATGATTGAACTGTATCCTCGTGGTAGAGAAGCCAGAGACTGTGCTAAGCTCTAGTGTACTGCCTTGTGCCGTGCTGAAAACGTGAGCAAGGGAGGCAAACAGCCTGAACATCCTGACATATCATTTTGTGAACACTTTTCTTTTTCTTAACAATGCTTCCCACACTATTTGTATTTAGAGTTAAGGATTGGCAATAGGTGTATTAGTGTAGACCCCTTTAATTTTGACAGGACACCACTAGGACTGCATTATTATTAATTGATGGTCGTAGCTTTCTCACATATGTAGATTTAAGATTAGATGGGTGTTTTTTCAAATCCCTTTAGAAGTATAAAACACAGTTGAACTTTGGTCACTGGTGTCTGTCTTAATGTTGATACAACACCTTCCTTACAACAGTGGTAGTGAGCCTACAAACCCCTCTTTTGTTGAGGTAATTAATGCATGGGCACCGTGTTGTCAGTCATTATCAGGACATTCTTTACCGGTACAGAGGACAGAAAGGCCAACACTAGTCTGATAGCCCTCAGCTCTAAAAGGTTGATGTGTAGTTTGGACTACCATAGAGACCAACAACCGCTGATTGTCTGATCGCTGGTGTGGGCTCCCAAAACTGTGAGGGAGGCGTCTCAAGTCCAAGATATCTCTCAATCCTCTGTCCTTCTTGGGGGGAATCAGAAAATAAGGGAAGTAACACTCGTGGTGCCTCTCAACCACAGGTACCGGCTCTGTAGCGCCTTTCTGCAGCAGGATGTCGATCTCATGCCTTTTGAATAAAAGGAGCCCGTCACCTCGGGCTACCGTATGCAAGGCCCAGGCATCGGAAGTAATGCCCTCCCCCATTCTTCCAAATGCTGAGTGAGCCTGCCCCCCATCACGGTCCCGTGCACCAAGGCCTACGAGAGGTTTTGGTGTAGCAGTGGCAGTAGCTGATGGCAAGGAGGTTGCAGCAGCTTGGGAAGCTTTACCACAACACAAACTTGGCCACCACAAGGACATCTCTGGGCCCCCCTTTGTGAGGCCGACACCTTGTCCTTTCAACTGATGAATAATGTCGAAAGGATAAGCCCTTCCAACGTTGAGGAGCCAATTGCTGCACCCGGCGATTTTGCCGCCGCCGCTACCTATGATGACTTGTGCTTCTCCAAGCTCTCATCAACTTTGCTGCCAGACAAATGGGCGCCATCAAAAGGCATATTTAACAATCTTGCCTGTACATCCGGTGCAAAGCCAGACTTTAACAGCCACGCACAAATCTGAGAGACACTGCTGGCTGCCATCACCTGGATGACGCCATCAGCTGAGTACAGCCTTGTCTGAAGTGACTGGCACATTGCCTCCTGGCCATCCTTAATGATGTTCATAAAGCCATCCCTTTCTTCCCCCTCCGGAAAATGTTCTTTAACCACAGCTATGATATCCCATAGTGTAAAGGAAAACTTGGCCAAAGCACAAGTAGCGTTAATAGATCTCCATACTACTGGCAGAGAAAACTCTTGGCCAGGGTGTCAAACCTTTTATCATCCCTGCCAGGGGGAATGGTAGGGTAGACAGCAGCCCTTGAAATAACGTGGCAGCCTGCAGTAAAAGCCTTTCAGGAGTCGGACGTTTGGACAAAAACTCTGGATCTACACAAGATGGATTAAATTTTACATGTGAGATCTTTGCTAACTGCAGGATTAGTATCTGGAGCATCCCAGTTAGCCATCACCTTACTCTTTAGAGCAATATGAAAAGGAAGGAAGGATAGGGTGTTTAGGAGGGCCCTTGTGCAGAATATCGGTCAGGTCATCCTGCTCAAAAACTGGAGCAGGCCTGCCCCAACCCAAATATTCAGTTACCCTACTCATAAGTGCTCTATAAGAAGCATCTGCATGAGCTAACGGTTCTGGACATGCAAAATATAACTCCGGAGAGGTATCAAGGCCACTTGCATGCCTCAATGAGTCCACTAGATGTTGTATCTTTGACTCTTCTGAAATAAAAGTCTCTGGAACATTTTGGTGTCCCAAACTCCAGGCCAAAAGGAGGGGTGTCCTGCTCTGAAACCTCTTCCTCCTCAAAGATAGGGAACAAACTTTAAAAAGTCCTTTCTTGGTCAAAGCTTCTAAACCTTTGAAGGT